>NC_137457.1:249587450-250164950 GCF_964235325.1 Thermobia domestica | reverse complement strand
AGTTTTGTTGTAATAAACGACGATAAAACACACGATTCGGCTCATGTACTCATAGTCATAGACAAGATTCTAAACATACTCGAAGAAAAGCGAAAATATATTTTATAGAAAAAGGTGTCTACAATTTCCCAAACCGTGTCAGTGATTTCTGATGGTGCTGCATCCCACTTTAAAAATCGCTTTCAGATGTTCGAGATGCAGACAGGTCCGATAAAGCAGTGTTTTTGCAGTGAAACCGGTCATGCAAGGGTCTCTGCGACGGTAGTGAGGAAGGGGGGCAAAGACTGTGGCAACGCGCCATAGCCTTAGGCTAAAACAGATACACAGTATTAAAACCGCAGAAGAAAAAACTGAAATGAAATCTTTAAGTTTCACGTTCCACGTTTATGCCGGTTAGGCTAAAGGAGACGGTGATTATGAGAAATAAATGAAATGGTGGAATGCAGAACGGCACGAGCTGGGATTGAACCAGGGACCCCAAGCACCGGAAGTGAACGCTCTACCACTGAGCCACCGCGTCCCCACTAAAACCGCAGGAGAATTCGTGAGTATAGTGCAAGTACAAACTCCGGGTATCACTCTCGTTTTGTTACCTGGAACTGAATTCGACGACTTCCGGAAGAAAAAGGGAAAGTATGCGACCGGTAACTGGTATTCAACGAAGTTATCTTTGGCATTCGGAAAATTGCGAAGCTTTTATGGCAGTAACGGGTCACTATGAACTAACTTCATATTTCCCCCAAAATCGAACTTTTGCAATTCAAAGTGTAGATTTAAGAAATCTGCAAAAAGGAACTTTTGTTATACACATATATGTATGATAACCAGTGGTGCGTAGCAGAAATATTATGAATAAATCATGAATTACGTGAAGTTTAAGTGCTGTTTATGCTTCCACATGAACCTTCAGCAGGGTATAGGTTTCCAGAAGAGCATAAGAGAAGTGAAAATAAGTGTTTTGTGACTATCGACAATGTGCTACGCAGGGGCGGATCCAGGACGGACTTCTGGGGGGGATTGTAATACTGCTACTTACAGCTACTTTTAAGAGCTCCAAACTCTGGGATGGGTTTTATTTATATATAAATAAGAAAGTTTCTTCTTGTGGGGGGGCGGGAACCGTCCCCCTAGATCCACTCCTGGATGAGTTATGAGTGAACCAACATCTATTGGAGCATCTGCACGGTTACATGCTATTAGCAAAGAAGACAACAACCAAGCAAATGATTGGTCCATGTATATTAAAAAAAAATCAGTGAAATTTTGTTTCCGAAGACCATTTTAAGTAAGTGAACTTGAAATTTGTGTGTTTCGTAATCGTAATTTCCACCTCAGATTACTTCAGTTTAAGAAAACGGAGGAGTAGAGGGAGGCTCATTTTACTATTTCAGAGAGCCTTTTTAACCAAAATAATAAAAAAAAAAACAGCCAAGAAAACCATTTATTCTTCATTTAATGCATATGAACCACAAACATCATCAAATCATTGCACTTTTATTGTTCCCAGTGTTGCTAACTGTGACATCAAAATTAGCGAAACTTCGCTAACTTCAAAAGGCTGCAGTTAATCCACGAAGCATTGGTCGAGAATGGTATTTGGTGTGTTTATTATTCAAGTAAAGTTGAACCATCTGACAAAATTTCAGAATTTAAAAAAAATGGTGTTTTCGAGAAAATGGCGCCCAAAAATGGCGATTTTTGAAAATTTTACAATTTCTCGAATTTTTTGCGACAAAACGGTTGACCACAGAAGCGATGCAAAATTTTTTTCGGAAAGCGGGTAACTAGGTCTTACCAACCGTGAAAACAGAATTTTAAAATTCGAACCGGAAGTGCTCGAAAAAATTCGCAAACTTCGACTTTTCAGATAAATTGACGTTCATTTGTTAATTTATGTACAAAAAGATACGCATGCGCAAACCAAACTAAAATAAAATATAGTTTATTTATACCCCTATGTACATACCACAACAAGAATTATAACTCTACCTGTCTCCATAGCTGAATGGTGAGGCTCCGAAATTGACCATTTTCCATGTCTTCTACAATTCATAAATTGTACTCCCCGTCTTTGATGGCCCATTACTTGGCGGGAAATTTTTTTTCGACAAAACAAAAAAGTATGGGTCTCTTAAAAACATGTCTAGTTACTATAAAAAAAAGTTTGAACAATATCTGAGATGGTGATGGTACAATTTTATATTTTTTGCCTGAGTTGAAATGGAAGGCACCATATATATATATATATATATATATATATATATATATATACATATATATATATATATATAGTAAGGCAAGCATTTGATCTTTAGAGTAGAATGAAGGAGACAAACAGACTTGTCAATATTCGTCTTAATTTTCTGTTTTCTTCTTCACTGTCAGGACTTCCTGAAATTATTTTTGGCGAAGTTTAGATATTCAAGTTTACCTCAATTTTTTTTAAATTTATTTTATTTATTTAACAATCACCAGATACAGCTCCGAGGCCATTTTACGCTGAATATCCAACAACAACAATAACAATGGAAAGGAGTTGGGAAGGTATCGGCCAGAACCTGTTTAGTAGGTACCATCCCGGCATTTGCTTGGTAGGACTGAGGGAAACCCTGGAAAACCTCAGTCAGAATGGTCGGCAGCGGGTTTCGAACCCACGACCTCCCGAATGCGAAGCTAACGCTCTATCACTTGAGCTACTTCGCTCGGTGGAATGTGGGTTTGGATAAATCAAGATCTGAGATCCGGACTCGGATCCAGATTCGAGATCCGGACCCAGATCCGAGATCCGGATCCAAATTCGAAATTCGAGATCCAGACCCAGACTCGAGATCCGGATCCGGCCATCCCTAGTTTAAACAACCCAGCGAATGAAGTGTATTGTGCTGAGATGTATCATAATCCTAAAAGCTTACAATGTGTTTTGACAAATCTGGAGTTCGCACAACAAATGGTTCAAAATACGTCTCGCGAACATTAGTTGCCCGATTCCAAGTCTCAGAATTTACGTATATAAATTATTTCAACTAAACCTGAGAAACAATATTGGTCTATTATTATTCTATCTTTACTTGCAGGGAATTAGTTTTTTGTATGGTTTCTGAAGGAGTTTCCATGTTTAGAAAATGAAAAGCTGTGTTTTTTGTTTATTGTATTTATGAAATGCTGCTTTTACCACATTATTGTGTTTGTGTATTTCAGGGAGAACGAGGAAGCAGGCACGGAAGGACTGAGGTTAGTATTTAATTAATTAGCATCTAGAAAACCAGTAGGATTACTGTATACATTCTTAAAATACTGTATTAGATACAGTTCTTGATTATTATTATTATTTGTGTTGTAAACAAAATAGTCGTTGTAATAGTCCATGCAATAGATTTAGGTTATCAATTAACATATAATAGTTTACATTGTTGATTTTGGAAGGATGTCTTAGGTTCGAATTCGTTGGCGAATGGTCGGTATGTATCAACCCTTATCCGGGCAACCGGGGCCTCCCAGGCCCAGTAGCTTCATTTTTCTAAAATTTCTCAATAACCATACATATTTCGAAGACATATAATACTGAATTCTTCTATCTTTCGTCGAAGTTAAAATCATGAACATATCGAGTTGGTAAAGCTAATGTTTTGTTTTTTTTAATTTGAAAATCTATTCCTGACGTAACCAGGCAACCGGGGCCTAGGAGGCCCCGTGTAACTTTACTGAAATTCCTGTCAAATACTAGATCAAATTGTCACATAATTATATATTGAACACGTGACTATTGTAGCCTTTAGTCGGAACAGTATGCCGCAACAGACATTGAACTTTGAGTGTTCTGCACTTAAAATATATACTGGGCCTGACAGGCCCCGGTTGCCCGTTTACGTTACAAAAATGTCTTGCCCGGATAAGGGTTAAGAGTACATTCATATTAAAAGTTCCTTCGGGCTATATATTGAATTTTTCGTATACAATACAATCGAAGTAATACAATGCAGTGCAAAAAGCACACAGTTACAAAAAGTTTAGAATGTTTAGAATCTTATTGCAATGCGAGGTGGTAAGTTATTGAAGTTTGTGAAGAATAGAACTTGTTAATACATATTAAAGCTTTGGGCCTGTTGTAACGAGTTCCTTACGTAAGCCGTTGAAGTATTCTTTTATGAACATCGTTCTAGGAGTCTCTAGGAGTGTACTTGTTTATCTTCTTCCCTTTGTTTAATAACGCCGCCATGAGTTATAGATATCGTTGTACTCGCAATATTCACTTTTTAAGATGTTTCTGAGTCGACTAACAAGATCATTCAAGAAAGACTTATTACTTCCTGCACTTCGTTTGATAGCCAAATTGCGCCAGCAGTTAAATGCACTACTCATGACTACTTTAGGCAAGTAGCTTCAAGTTGTATATGACTCTACAACGTGACGCTAATGCTTGATTCAATGGAAACTGAGAGGCAGGTAGCTTCAAGTTGTATATGACTCACTACAACATGACGCTAATGCTTGACTCAATGGAAACTGAGAGGCAAGTAGCTTCAAGTTGTACATTACTCACTACAACATGACGCTAATGCTTGACTCAATGAAAACAGAGGCAAGTAGCTTCAAGTTGTGTGACTCACTACAACATGACGCTAATGCTTGATTCAATGGAAACTGAGAGGCAGGTAGCTTCAAGTTGTATATGACTCACTACAACATGACGCTAATGCTTGACTCAATGGAAACTGAGAGGCAAGTAGCTTCAAGTAGTGTACGACTTACTATCATGTTACGCAAATACTTGATTCAATGGAAACTACGAGGGAATTAGCTGCAAGTTGTGCACGAATTGCTCGAGTTCTTTTCAGCGTCGGATAACTCACGATCATATGTATTTGAGTGTTGTTTGTGTAATGGTGGCATAAGTTAGTCGAACAAAGAAAGCAAAAATTGATTTACATCAAATTTCATCCTTACTCCTAATCATGACACAATACACTCGCAACTCCGAAATCCGTGCTTTTATCCATTCGCGAACTCCAATCGTGAAGGTAGCCACGAATTTGGACACTGCGGGAACCTGCCAGCTTTTGAATTATTTCCAGCTTGATGAATGATGTATTGTCTTTGATTAAAAATGGCATATACATGCAAAATGAGACGATGAGATAATTT
The DNA here is from genome assembly GCF_964235325.1 of Thermobia domestica. Classification (NCBI taxonomy): domain Eukaryota; kingdom Metazoa; phylum Arthropoda; class Insecta; order Zygentoma; family Lepismatidae; genus Thermobia; species Thermobia domestica. The sequence continues at coordinate 250,159,808 of NC_137457.1, read as the reverse complement.
AACGGGGAACGTTACTTTTCGTGAAACTCCACATGTACTCGATATATCTATAATTGATTAAAGAGTGCTAAGATAGACGGGCACACCCCTAGAATAGGAAGTACGACCAAGATACATCTCATGGTTTGGAAGTCTATGGAGGAAAAAGACTTTTGCGTTGGATGAGAAGATAGTAGGATAATATGCATATATAGCTAAGTTATATCTTCAGAAAGCGAGTAAGAATAATCCTAAATATGACTTCTTGGATATGGATATGCAAGATTCAGATACAGGGTTTGACTTGCATATGATTAAACATCGTGTTTCTTAAGCTAGATCTAGTTATTGAAAGAGTGCATACGTTTAGACTTTCAGTCAGACTTAAATCCTGAATTCTCGTCAAAGTAAATAAAAGACCTGTCAGATAACGTAACTTTGTAGAGCCAGTTCTTCATCCGAGTTCCACAAGGTTCCATAACTGACACGCATCACATAAGATAAATCCAAATATATGCATATTTACTGCAGAGAAGTGGCATGAGCGAACGAACTGGCCTTTTCTTTCTTTTTCTTTCTGGAATACAGTATTCGAGTTGTATGCTTTCTCCTCTTGATAGATTTTTTTTTTTTTTTTTCCAGCGCTCTTGCTGTTTTTACGGAACGTTAGTTGTTCTTTGAAGTTAATGGATTTTGCGATGGGAACTCTTTATTTCCTGTAGGTCGTCAATCATTCTGCACGGGTGAAGCATGTGATGCGCAAGCGAGGCGTATGTGCAAGTCAAGAGAGAAAAAAAAGTAAGGGAAAAAATGAAGAGCAGAACTTTAGGATCAAACGACCGGAAGAGTTAACTCTCGCTCACATAAAGATTTTTTTTTTTCGCAGTTCGTTTAAACCATATTTCTTCATCTTTCGTTTTTATTTTTATTTTTGTGTTTTTTTTGTGTGTGTGTGTTCTTGAAGCAAGACCGAGGCACAATATTCGGAAGAAACTACGTACACGGTTGAATTGATCGAGTGGCTATAGTAAGCAGCATAATCACTATGATTGGTACATATGTCTTCTGCCATTATTGCAAGGCCGCATACCGAAATTTGAGAATATGCCATGCACTATGATTTTCTGTTAACTTCTTCGTTTTGATGTATGAATTAATATGGCCTCAATGAACTTTGGTGCGTCCAGGATGAACGGGAATTGTTACGGAACTATTTAGCTAATGCCAAAGCAAAGAGCCCGTGGAACCTCATCGATAAAATAAAATTAAGTACGGTATTTTAAACTTTTAAACTCCCTTATTTTATAGCTAATAAAGGGGTTTTCAGGCTTTTATGGTTACTAGCTTTTATTCTACTTTCGGTTGTGTGGTAGGTGACAAGTACATTTGTCATTAAACTATTATTTCTTGCTTTCTATACTAGGATCATTTGAAAATCGCCTTGCTGTGCAAACATAGTACTACTCAACTTATTATACCGTTAATTGTAAGTTAATGCAGATGTCATTGTTTTGGACAATTTCTCCCACAGATGTAGCTGGTTCGTACCGTTGTCCACGAGACGAAAAATCTCTCACATTTTTAAATTCGAGACGAGACGAGACGAAAACTGTCTCAAATCTCGTGGGCAACACTAATTCATCAAGTCTTAGACCTCAGACACTGTTTTAGTGATACATGGTTTATAGTAGAATAGATAAAGTGGTTGTACGGAGACAATGAAGAGCAACCATCAACGTTTAAAGATACCCGATACGCAAGTCATTACGCAATATACTCCAATAATAAATATGTTTTAAATGTTGTTGTATCACCCCGTTCGTGGACCCCATGTGACACAGAAGGATTCTGACAACTTCTAGGTAAAATTATGAGAAAAATATCACGGAGCATATATTTCGTACATAAGTTTGTAAAACGAGACGAGGGTATGTTCGAAATGAGACGAAAAAGACGAGACGAGGTTTCTACAAAAACGTATGAGACGAGACGAGACTGGTGCGCATGGCATGAAAGATGGAGTTGTGAAGTGAGAAGGAAGCTTCATTCAGAAATGCAAAAACATTGCATTTAAGGGGAGAAGAGGTTTGTCTTACTCTCAAATGAGTGAATTCCCGTGGCAGTGGGTCCGGTAAGCCACATGGTACATCTGCCGTAATGTGGCAATAGATGGCAATTTGGATTAGACTCGCACTCATGAATTTCCAATTAAGATTGCACTCAGTTATTTCATTCGAGCTCGCACTTGAGTTCATTTCCCTCCTCGACTGGGCTCGGGCTCGCTCGCGCTCATTATTGATCCGAGCACCGTTGAGCGCAAGTCCCGGACTCTGGTGCACCGTGCACGCGAGTTTCGACATCTCTGGACGCAAGGCTGTGGTTTCAGCCCCTTTCTAGTCCCAAGAAACTCCCAGCTTGAGTTGGACTCTGCCGGCTTGTTGTTGAATTGTGAGATTTTGGTATCTTGGTGATGTTGGGACGCCATCAGACACCGCTGGGGAGGGGAAGGAAGTGAGCTTGCTTTAAACACGAAAATGCTTACACTGGATACCGGTAGACTTCTACTATCTGGAGAAATTCCAGGGGGGCGGTTTCTCAATGGTGCATGGGTACCGTGGTTCGATCCCAGCTCTCACTAAGTGGACTTCATGGTGGATGAATACCATGTACTTGACTTTTCTCGGAGTTTTCCCGTTTATATATATATATATATATAATATAATATTCATTGCACAGTTTTCATTCATTTTCATGATAACCGTCTCCTCTAGCCTGGGTTCATAATCCTGGGACGTAAAACTAAAAATTTCATTTAATTTCTGGAGAAATTTCTTTCCTAGTGCGCACAACTAGTAGATTGGTTTTGGACATATCCCATTACCCTTCTTAGGAGGTGTTAGTAATCACCGTAAAAATGATGGGATATTTGTTGTGCGTAATGATAGTGAACCAATTGCAAATTGCTCAAGCCAGTTGGTCTGGTTAACTAGTAGAAGTACTTCAGTCTTCTGCGCACCATGCGTATTCTAACGATGCATTCCACCTTTGTAAGGGTGACGGCATAGATAAGAATAAATATTTTATATACTCTTGTGGGTAGCGATGGGATCGTAAGAGAAAATCTCTGAGGTTCGTTCATGTCAATCTCGATTCATGAATACTTTGTCTGACTACAAGTACGACTCATAAGTCTTGCAATATTCTGCTACACAACATATGTCTATTTAGTACAGAGAAAGCAGGTTAACATTCAAATTACAGCACCTCGTCTTAGGCTGTCTGCATCTGCATCCACCTTCTTGTCAGTTCCTCGTCTTCTCCTTAGAGACAAAGGAGTCAGTCACTGCGATTTTCACCTCTTGTTGGTTGGTGATCCGAAGGGGCAACATGGACCGAAACGGGTAGTCCGAAGGGGCAGTGTCAGAACTATATGATGGATGTAGCCCCCTACGATCTCTTCAAGTTGCTGAATTTTTGTTCTGCTTCTTTGGAGCCGCGTGTGGTCTTGCGTTATCCTGTTGCAGCAGGACGTTTTCGATTCACCAGTGGAGGACATTTTTTTTGCGTAGTGCAGGATACATTCGCTCTAATTGGTCGAAATAAAGGTTGATAATGATTGTACGACCGTTAGGAACTAACTCGATAAAAATGACTCCCTCGTACTACCGCACACACAGTATGAATTTATGGTCGAAACGACTCTTGTGCCGATTGGTTCCAGAAGTTGGCCGTTTCTCAATGGTGTATACACGCGCTCGCTTTTAGGGTTTTGGAAATATTGGAAGACTTGTAACTTACCCTTATTCAATTTGTTAATAATAGCTTAAACAAATAGAATACTATATTTTGGTAATCTGATATGTAAATAAAAACGAATGTAACGACGTTTGATATTTAAGTCCTAGACTGCTGCGGCGATTGTAGGAACCAGAAATCAGATTTCCAGACCCTCGACATCTATGACCATGTTAGCTCATCACATATGAGGGTGACGTCCCTCGCCGATCATACTACCCGGGAATAGTGACTCCCGATGCCGTTTAAGTTCAAATTCGTACCCAATGAATATCCTAAGGGAGAATGAGGTTCAAATACTTTCTATTAATCTGTTCTCCCTGTGTGAAGGATGGACATTTCAACTAGTGTTGCAATAAAGGAAATATAATCATTATAAACTTTAGTATTGGATAATACTGAATTTTCTGGCAGATACCGTGCACACATCAAGACCATACTTACGATGACTTTAGTACGTGATGAGGAAGTTGGTCAGATACGTGAAGCAATCATCGGATAAATTGGTTTATTGTCTAATAAACCAGTATGGAAAGTTTTTGTGAGTAATTGTATTATTTACGATGTAGCTAGTACATTGTTAAGCAACTACGTAAAAGAATCAGAAACGTAAGAATTATTAATGTAACACTGGGGTTCCTGTATTGGAAGCCAAGTTTTGTAATGATAATGTTATTGTCTCGGGCGCTAAGTTTTGCAACGATTGAAAATAACTAATAATTAAAGGAAAATTTCTGCTCGGGCTGCCAAATAGAATTACTGCGTGATATTACGAATAAGCAGATCTTACGTATTTGGGCGACGAAGAATATGAAACGTATTGTTTTCGGAATTCGATTCCTTATCTCTAATTTGCATATTTAATCTGAACTAGAACGAATAATTAAGGCACTCACGGATGAGCCTAATATGCATCAGAAAAATGAATACCTGACCTTGTACTTGAAAAGTGAATGGTATTGATGAGTGGCAACTCATCTGCCTATTACACAAATAAGAAAAAATGAATGAGAGTTTGGAGAATTGAAGTTGACTCCACGGGGCTCGAACTTCAGTTCTCCAAGGTAAAAATACAGTTTTGCTAAGATGGTTTGGAATTAAAAAAAATTGATATATATACAACGAAAGATGACCTAATGTCTAATCGATCCTGTTTTCCCCATAACGGTGTCTCCAAGGCGCTAGGAAAACAGGTGCGTAGTTAATAGTTAAGTGATTTAAACATGCGGAGCAAAAATCTCACAAGCTGCAAAGCTGAAAGAAAGATTTTTCGCTAATGGCTTGTTCAGTTGGCTACACTGACTATCACTCTGTCACCGAAGTGTGTGGAGATAGCAAAAATAGTTAAAAAGCAACAAACAAGGAAAGTTTAATTTAAAGTTTAAAAAATGAGTTAATTTAGATAAAAAAATTTCTGATGGTCAATGTAACCGTGCTTCAACTTTTTCTGTTCAGGGTAATTTGAAATAACTTCTAGGTATGCCAATATCAGTTAAAGAAATAGGCATATCTTTGAAATGATAACCACATAAATGCTTTGGTTCTAACGTCAAATAGACTTTTAATAAGTTTAACGAGAAATAAGGTGATATCTACAAAAATCAACAAGAAAGTTAATTTGGATTTACAAAAAAAAAAAAAAAAAAAAAAAATGAATTAATTGACTTTACTGAAAATGAATCAGACTTTTAACTGTTTTGACCAAATAATATGATTTCTCTTAACACATTCTTCACTGTACAACGTAATATTCAAATTATTCAATCTTGACTGTAAAATTTAGCAACAATCTATTTCTACTCAACTAAACTGACAATATTCGATTCTTTATAATTACCATGACGTGGTTATACAAACAAAAATTTCTATTAAACTGAATATTAATTAACAAAATGATTTATTGTTTTTCCCCTAGGCATAAACGACTATTAAGTAATTCGCCCACAGTTACTACCTTTTTTTTTTTATTAATAAAAGAAATGGAAATAAGTTTAAGAATCGGATTGCGGAATGAAAGAATTAATGGTTTAGGTTGCTTGCAAGACTCACTGGAGAGATAGTTTAGAAGCGATAGTATGCTTTTGAGAAAATTTAGTGCACTGTTTCTAATGAACTCAAATGAATTTTCAATATTAAAAGATTTGCATAAACAAAACATAGCTTTGTACACATACTATATCAGTTGGAAAATAATACCATTCACAGTAAAAATCGTTACACAACACTAACTACACAAATATTTCATATTCAAATGCACTACACAGAAATATATATATATATATAGTACTACTATTATTATAATTTGGCCAATTGATCAAAATAATTACATTGTCGACGCTTTCTGATTTTCTCACTGATTCCTTATTTTGCGAATACACGTTTCTCCATAGCTATGGACCCTATCTGCGTTCGTTGCTCAGATAGGTACCTCCGAAGGGATTTACTCGAGTATCTTAAGTTGTTTACCTTATTTATGAGACTCTAACGATATTACGAGATAAGAATATTTACACTTATTTGTCTGAAACTTACTCAACATAGCACGTCTTTGGAAGCTTTATATTGATTGTTTCTTTTAAGAATGAGTATAATAAAAATTGACAAGTTACAATAAAATCATATTAAGCCTGTTTACCGCTCTGACACATATTTCCTTAACACAACCTATACAAATGTTAAAATTTGAAAAACTAGACTTTGACGCTAAATCATAGTTTACTCAAAACAGAAATTACATTACATTCACACATCTTAAACGCGATTTATGTTTAAAAGAGAAATAATCCATACTTGATATAAATAAATACTGGATTGCATATAAATGATTATAATGACGGCTTCAAGGATCTAAATATTGACACATTACGATTACAAATAAATGCATGATTGAAGATCAAATCAATGTATACAAATTTCACTAGTAAAATAATCAAAAATTTTATGGTACTTATTCAAGAATGAAATTAACAGTTCCTATATCCGTGAACTAATTTTGGAAATGCAACCAAGGCATTAGGCTATTTGTTTACTTCTTCAAAAAAAAATGCTCTAAATGTTTACGGACAGTTCCGTATGAATAAACAATGTCCCGAAGTTTCTAGGAAAAGGTGAGTATGGAGATCACGAATCACGGAAATATTGGCCATAGTCCTTCTTCAATAACGGAAATAACAGAATACTTTGTCCTACCTTAATAAGTCCTTCCGCTTATATTTCCACACTTCAGAAGAAAACTGCACTGTACTTAACTGACCGTCACAATGCTTCCTAATGTCCCTTCTCAGACCCCGCTGTCCTCTGGATTCAACTCCCGGAGAAGAGGTCCACGTTTGTCCGAAGCGTCTGGGTCTTCGTGTGGCAAGGCATCTGTTCCAAGTATCGGGGATCGAACCCGTGTCTCCGTCCTTCATCTCCATGTTGTTGAAATGCAACGATGCGTCACTTATCACATCCATCTGCACTTAAATTTCACTCGCACAGTTTATATATATATCCGCCATCCATCGCACTACTTTTCCTCTCTGAATACAGGAAGTCCACGTATATAGATCAATCACAGACTCAGTTGAAAATCACAAATTACGTAGCGTCACCATAAGATGATAAAAATTATGTCTAGGTGTCGATGTTTTAAATATTTGTATAAATAATCTTGTAACGACGAAGTTGCTGTGGATAACGCGTGGTTTAAGTAGCTGGCTGCTAACGGGTCTTTAGCTAGCCATTTTTCTTAAATTTAAACACTTAAATATATATATATATATATATATATATATATATATATATATATATATATATATATATATATATATATGAGTTAACGTATGCTTATGAATCGCGTGTTGGTGATGTTTTCACGATGAAGTGTCGACTTAGAGTAACCTCTCTTCCGTGTAGGCGTTCTCCCAGCTTTCTTTATTTTTTTAAAAAAAATAGACGCTTCATTCTTCTCTTTGTGAATTTTGAATTTCGGATTCTGATTCGCCGCTTTAAGTTCGTGACACCATTTCCCAAAAATCGGTTGATAATTTGGCTTGGGTTTCTAGCGTCTCTTCTGGGCTAGTACGTGATGTTAAAGAGTTTCATAAGCACTTGCGAAGATTGTAGATAAAAAATTTTGGTTCCTGTGTGTCTGTGACGTGATATTTGCGATATCGAGGTACTTAGGTAGTGCGACAGTATGGCTGGAGTAACAATAGCAAATTCCATTACCGTTTACTGGCGAGGTAGAAAAGTGGGTGGTCAATTAGTGCGGTTACCGTCTTATGTTTTTTTTCTTTCTGAAAAGCAGAGAAACTTCTTTACCTGGGACGAATGAAAGAGGTTCGCTTGGCTGCTAAATGAAACAAAATAAAATTTTCCTTGACTTTTTAAAATAAATTGAATTTACATATAAATATGTTTTAATTTGAATATAAGAACAATTAATTGAGTGTGTGAGCGTAATTGTCACATTAACCCGGGAAAGCCCATGCTAATTTTACCCTTAAAAGGCCCAAGGTGTGAATCTGAGACTCCCTGCTGCATATACAAGCTACCTGAATCCACCGCGACCATTTGTATTTTCCATCATTAATAGGAAAGGCTAGTCACTACTTTGCTATGAAATCATTTGTCAATGGTAATAAAAAATAAACAGTATCAAATAATTAGAAAAATATATACAGTACTTCAATAGGAGCCTCAGAGGCACCCCTTGAGCCTTTACGTTAGTATAAAGAATAACCTAATTTTTTCTGAGGTAGAGTAAAAAAAATGCTTAGGAAAGGCAATCAGAGGGTGTATTTCAAAGAGATAGAAAAACTCTATAGCGCAGAACACAGGACGAAATACCTATCAAGAATAATGGCATTAAAAGTTGACCAGAATGCCTCAGAGGCACCCCTTGGGCTTTTACGTTAGTATAAAAAATAACCCTATTTTTTCTGAGGTTAAGTGAAAAAAGCTTAGGAAACGCAATCAGAGGGTGTATTTCAAAGAGATAGGAGAATTCTAGAGCGCAGAACACGGCACAAAATAATTACCTATTACGAATAATGGCATTAAAAGTTGACCAGGGTGCCTCCGAGGCACTCCTTGGGTTGTCTCGGGTTAAATTCTTCTTAAAAAAAAAAAAAAAAAAAGTATGAAGCATTATTAGATGGGGAACATTTCTGGCATCAATCACATTTAACGGACAAATTTTAAACATGAATGAGTCGAGATGTAGATTGAACAATGAATTAATAATCAATTAGTGAAACAAGAAAATGTCAGAGTCCTCTTCGTTGGTTTAGTGGATAATGTGCGTCCCTTCTCGGGTTTAATTTCCGGTGAGAGAACCTTAAAAAATTTGAACGCATGTCAATGGTTCAGAGTCTACCTTAAAATTACAAGGTCTGTATGATAAGTAATGAGACTCGCCGCGCCGCGGCGCGCGTGTCGCTGGAGCGGGTTTGTCGGTGATGGAGGATGTAGGGGGGGGGTCCGAGCAAAGCAACGCACCGCGCGTCAGTTGGCTCCGAGCCTTAGTGGAGCGCGGACAAGCCTTGGACAAAGCCCTTGTGAACATTCTTGTCACGGCGGAAAATCAACAAACATGGAGGGTTCCATCGAACAGCGTTATGCGATCAAATTTTGCGTTCGCCTGGGGAAAACGGCTACTCAGACGCTTTCTCTCATCACGGAGGCCTACAAAGAGGAAGCCCTATCCAAAGCCCAGGTGTTTCGTTGGCACAGTGCGTTCCGGAACGGCCGGGAAAGCGTTGAGGATCTGGAGAGGGCTGGACGCCCGACAACAGTGACTACGGACGAAACTGTGGCAAAAGTGAGGGATCTCCTGAACTCAGACCGTCGATTATCGTTGAGATTGATTGCTGATGAACTCGATATGAACCACACAACAGTGCACAAGATTGTGACGGAACAATTGGGAATGAGAAAAATCTGTGCGAAACTGGTGCCGCGAGTGTTGACTGACGAACAAAAGCAACGACGTGTTGATTGTTGTCAGGAACTGTTGAACCTCATGAACAGTGACCCTAACTTTGAAGATGACGTCATAACAGGTGACGAGTCGTGGGTGTTCCAGTACGACCCTGAAACGAAACGTCAAAGCGCGGAGTGGCACACTCCTGCGTCCCCGCGCCCCAAGAAGGCCAGAATGTCGAAGTCAAAGGTGAAAACAATGTTGATTGTTTTTTTTTGACAATGTGGGGGTGGTCCACAAGGAGTTTGTACCCCAAGGACAAGCCGTCAACGCCGCCTTCTACAAACAAGTCCTTGAGAGACTGCACAGGAGCGTCAAGCGGAAAAGACCGGCGATCGCTAGCCGGTGGAAGTTGCATCACGACAATGCCCCTGCCCACACCGCCTTCTTAGTGACCTCCTTTTTGACCCGGATTGGGGTGGAAGTCCTTCCACAACCACCCTACAGCCCAGATGTGAGCCCGGCCGACTTCTTCCTCTTCCCGAAGCTGAAGCCACGCTTGAAAGGAACCCGTTTTGCAGACGTCACAGCCATCCAAGCAGCCGTGACCACATTTCTAAAGGACATGCCGGCTGCTGACTTCCAGGGGGCGTTTGCAGCGTGGAAACATCGATTGCAGAAGTGCATCGACGCAAGAGGAGAGTACTTCGAAAGCTTTTAAGTCCCTGTACAGATCAGATCAATAAAACAATGTTTCCAGACCTGGTCTCATTACTTATCATACAAACCCTGTATTGATCCACGTCTTATATAGCCTTGATAATGAAAACTGTCGCTAAACTCCAACAAACCATACATGCGACCAATCAAAACAAGGACAAAAGTTACCTAGACAACAATCGAAGATGAAAGTTTGGAAGGGAGCAGCAAATTTTAACTGCTCCATTCCACTGATTGTTTCCACAAATCTATTTTAGTATTCCCTTTCTTCGCGAAAATAAGACTTTGTGATATAAATTAAAATTTAATTATCAAATTTAATACTACGTAGTATTTTGAATTAGAGTTCAGTTTACCAAAACTCCTTCATATATTACAGGGTTATTATAAATGATTGGAGCGATTTCGTAGCTCTATAACAGCGTTTCCCAACCTTTTTCAACTTGCGGCACAGTATGGGTGTAACTTGAATTCTCGCGGCACACTCATAGATATTATATGTAAGTCTATGTGTAAGTGTACCGTGTATTTTTTCTGTGATTACTGATCTAATTCCCACAGAGAAGAAAGGTCGATCACTGTCTTTTTCCCCGTGGTAAATCATTATGCTTATTTTTCATTCTAATTTAAAAATAGAAAACAATTGCAATGAAATATTGGATACAGGTTTTTACAAATATGCTTTCTTTTTCGAAAATTGTATCCAACCTTTCACTAAGAAGGAAGCACTAAATAACGAACGAACAAATAAATCTCTTGTACTTTTAAAACACACATGTAGGTAATTTGTATGCATGTTTGCTTTGTCGAAAGGACTGAATGATATTTTAAAATTTCAAGTTACGAAATAGTCTGCTACAAGAAAGAAGCAATAATGGCCATAACAATGATAACAAATACTTTTTTCAACATTAAAAATGTACAGAAAAGTAACACGGTATGAAACAAAGTTGTAGATTCATAATAATGTGAAATACGAATATATATATTTTTTCCTTATGACTTGCAATTTGATAGCTATTAATAATTTTGTTTCGATTTTCTCGCGGCACATCAGCGACTCATTCACGGCACACCGGTTGGGAAACGCTGCTCTATAATAACTGTATTACTGCATATATTGCGATATTTTTTCATACACATTAGAAAAATTCAAAAAGTTTTTGTTTACAATTACAAATGTTCGATATGTCCCGTTAGTAATTCGACAGACATCAAGCCGAAAATAAAGTTCTTCCCACACTCGGCGCGGCGTGTCCCTATCAATGAGTTCAAAAGCATTGCTCATGTGGGCTTGCAGTTCTGGCAGATTTGCTGATAGAGGAGATGTGAACACTGAATCTTTTACATAACCTACCCACACACAAAGAACAAAGGTCTACGCATGAGGTTAGGTCAGGAGATGGTGAAGGCCATGACATGAAATGCTTTCTTGGCGCCTGTCGCCGTCTTGCCTCACTGCTGCGCTCTGGCGGGAGAAATCTGAAGTACACTTGCAAAAAAACAAAACTTTTTGAGTTTTTTCTACGTTACTGTTGAGTTTTGTTACAATATCTCAATTACTAGAGCTACAGTGAATTTATGAAATCGCTTCAAACATTTATAATAACCTTATCTGTCCGTTTGGGAGACAAGAAATATTAGGAACTACTTGGTTGATCAGCATCAGTTTTGGTCAGAATGTAGAGGATCAAAAATAAGGAATGAAGTTCTTTGATGGAGGTGATCTATCCACGGAAGTGATAGAAATTACCCGTTTTCGGTTTTAACGTTGATCAGTGTAGAGCAAAAATGGTAACAGATAGCTAGAAGCATTTTTTTCTTTTGCAATCGATTAAGTGTCTCAAGAATACGTTTCATCTCCCTCTTTAACTTTGTACTAAAACCGCAAGTGATGTAAGTATACTAAATCTTCAATATTAATCTACATAGGGCAAAAACGATGAGAATGCGAGGTTTTTTTTTTTTCTTAAATCGATTTAACAATCTAGTAATAATTACCATCTTCTATCCTAGCTCTCTATTCAAACCGGAAGTGGCAGAAATCGGCCACTTCAGGTTTTAACTTCATTGTAATAGAGTGAAAACGGAAATAGATGTGGAGAAGCGAATTTTCACGATCTATTAAGCGTCACAAGAATATATTGCATCTCCATTGTTTAGTCTTTCTACTGAAACCGGAAGTCCTAGAAGTATATTACCACTTCCGGTTTCATTATTAATTCAGGTAATACCAGTTCATACGAACCAAACTGTACGTGTGACACTGCTATTTGTTCATACATAAGACAAATTCATTTTGAAAAGTAAGAGACATGTACGTAACTATACTCGAAGAAGAAATCTGTAAAATTACGTCATTAAAGTCTAGTTCATTTCAAAGAATTTAGAAAAAGAAATAATTCCCCATGGGCTAAAGAAACAAAAATGGCGTAGGTAATGAATACTGATCTTTACATAAATGACCTTATAATTCACTACAGGGTATTTCAAAATGAATATCTCTGTTTTAAGGCTTTGTATATTACATTTAACGTACATCAAATGAAAGAGCAATTCAAACAGTTTTTGCTACAAGTGTTCAATGTGAGCACCATTCGTTATACGACACACATCTAGTCGATAGGCGAGAAAGGCTCATAAACTATCCGCCGGGATATGACACAAAACATTCAATTTAGGGAAATCCTCGTTGCAACTATACCATCTTGTGAGGATTTACTGTCCTCCAGATGCGAACATTATAAGTGTTCAATTCGCCACTTAGGCGAAATGTCGATTCATCACTGAAGACGACACGATCCAGAAAATCTTCATCGTCATGCAGCAACATTTTATTTCCAAAGTTGGCACCCGTAGTCTGTAAACTTTAGAGCTTGTAGCAACTGCAAGCGATAAGGACGTAGTTGTAAGCGTCTCCTTAAAGCTCTTACACAGACGGTTGCACTGTAACTACAGATTCAATTTTTGCAAAATGTAAAATACAAAAAGCTTTCTGTGCTACTAGATCTTTGCTATTAGAGCTTTCTAACGGCAGACAGAGGGAACAGTGCGTGCGCATGCGTGCACTACGAAACTAAGTTGCTGTTTCATTTGGTGTATTAGTATTTATAATTGTAAGTTAATTGTAATAAACACTACCTAGGTACAAAGCCTTAAAACCCCGATATTCATTTAGAATCACCCTGTACATTTAATTAGAGAGTATCTTTTGAATTTTGATGTTGACCAACGCCAAGAGTTTAGTGTCTAATTGAAAGGTAGATCTAACAGTATGCACAGTAAAATGGAAAAGGAGTTACGGTTGCGATAAAAAACGAAAATGGATTTTTTTTTGGGGGGGGGGATAAAATCCTACTTACTGGTGAGAGTATAGATCTGCAAAAGTTGAATTGAACATGGTGTGCGTTGATTTAAAAATAACATTTTGGACCCCTCCCCTCTCCCCGTTTTTAACTATCAAAATAAAAGAAGAAAAGAAAAGACTTGTGAATTCTGAAGAGTTGTAATATATGCATTAGTATCCCTCTCTCGAGATGAACTTACTTTTTAGCAGCACGTTAGCGGTTTGTGTGATATAATTGCAGGTAGAGAAGCTTTTTTTAAAAGAACAATTTTGGGAGAAGCGTAGAATATCTGTGAGATGAGTAACTAACCCATTAAAGAATCATGAACTTTTTTTCTTTCTTACCTTTTTTTCCTAGAAGGCGGGAAGGTAAGGAACAGAGGTCGTAAATTTCCTTTCGCTCTGCTTCGTCATTCTTCGCTATTCTTCGTAAAAGATGCAAGTGTTCGGTGTTGCCAACGAGATCATTCAAAATTCTGTCAAATTCGTGAATAAAACTTCTTGAACTGCGCAAGAAAATGACTATTTCCAAACACTGCCAAAATCACGCATACTGGTAAGAAAGTTGGATAATATTTTGATTAATTATGTCTTTTATTATTTAAGAAATTATAAATTTTTAACACTAATGCATAATCGGTGTTATCATATGAATTGCTCTTCCAGGTTTCTAAGTGTAATAATCCATCTTGTCACTGTATTAATACTTCGTAATACGGGGATAGCTAAATCAAAATCATTCCATCCAGCTTTTCTTTAATCCCTAATCATTTTAAATCTACATTTAACTCTGCAAATGTGGATCAGTTAACTAGTCTTTTCAAATTTCTGCGAATATTCTACTTCTGTTCTTACACATATAGTACAATACATTCACAGAGGACCAAAATTAAAAAGAAAAATATGTCAGGTGCCCACGAACAACAGAGCGCTATTCTTCAGGTCAAAATAAAACTAAAATCATATTTAATGGGATACCCTTCTGAGCCTCCTTCAACCCCTGTAAGGAATCAATTTTCACTCTGTGGCAACCTCACATTAACTTAGAACCACTAGTATTGCTCTGACAATCCATCAAGCAGTTACATCAATTGTTATGTGAATAAACGGTGCTACTATCAACGTATATCGACTTTTAACTTCCATCCGGAAAGAATCAATGTAGCTATTTGATAAGATTGATAGATCCAAGGATCTTATAAATAGAGGATCTGCCCTTACAATAAAATCTTGAAGCCATACGTCACGGTTTCGCCACCCCTACTCTGCCCACTCCGCCCAATAGGATCGCAATGTTTTCAGCCAACAAACATGGCGGAAAGGAAAGTAGCCAATCAGACGATGTCGGAAACGAGAGTAGCCAATTAGACGTGCCGATGCTCCGTTGTTTTTTGGCTTCATTATTTAATAGGATGGAGATATATATGGAGCAGATCCTCTATTTTATAAGATCCTTGGATAGATCCTCTATGGTTCTTTATCGACGACGTTGCCACATAGTGCAATTCGCGTCTCCAGACGAGGACCTGAAAGGTACACAACTATATATATTTGTCGCTTTATTTTGTTTTGCAGAATAGTGCTGTGTAGCCCTTGGGCACAATTTTTAGAACGCCCGATATATAGGAATGTGTGTATGTGGCATTGACAATTATCACATGGTGTACAATTTTGTTGACGCATGGCGCGAACTTCCCGGCGGGAGCTCATGTGGTTCGGATTCCACGTTAATCAGTAGGTCCACGTCTCATATAGCCTCGCTGCTGAACGGGACGCTAAACTAAAATCAACTCAACGCATGGCGCGAACAACTGTAATACACTCGTCGTGGCAAGAAGAAAAAAGACACAGTTCTTCAAATCACCAATTGCCTACCAATCCGCAGATGACCCAATTTTCTTCCCTAGACGCGATTGTAAAACTGTAGAATTTAGTGGTAAATCTATGTCTTTGGCAACACTACGAGTGATGCTTCGTCGTCTAACCTTTTCTGCTCCAGAAGAGAGACTCCTCTGTGAGAGAAGAGAAAGAGGTTTCCGGGAAAATCAATCTTAATTATGACATGACTAACCTATCTACCTGCCTCACTTGCACAAGGTCGAGTCGAGCGAGAACTGAGTCATCCTGGTCATTTTTTTTCTTTTTTGGTCCATCGTTGCTTATTCATCAGGATGCTGGGCTTGTGAATAACGGTGGAAATAATTCCATCCTCCTTTTTTTTCCCTTTTCATTCATTTCTAAATGACAAAACAATCTCTTAAGATATTATTCATGCACACACAGAATAGATGTCCGTATTATTCCGAACGAACATTATAATACTTGTGTACAATACTTTTGTATGAAATGATGAAATCAATGATTCATCGTTACGTAGAACAATGGATAAGAAAGGTATTGTGAATACAATGGAGTAAAAGTCGGCTCTTAAAAACTCCACAGTAAAGGTATAAAGTAGAATTTCATGCGGGAGAATGCAATGTTGAAATGAAATTATATATCACCACTTTAATGTCCTACGGTTAAACCAACTGCCAGCTGAGGAATGTGAAGTAAATTACGTTGATATTGTTCGAATGAAAAATCGAAGTATTAGTAGATATAAAATCAGAGACGTGCATATAATTTCATCAAGAGGACAGGGAGGGAAGAGAGAGGAAGTATAAAGTTAATATTGCTGATTTTCTAAATGAAGTAAAAATAATAATGCCTCCTGCTGGTCTAATAGATAGCTCTGCTTCTTTGATGCATATGATCTCGGATTAAGTTCTCGGTGCGAGAAAATAGAACATTACGATAGTACAGATTCCATCATAAATGTAGGGGCGCGGTGGCTCAGTGGTAGAGCGTTCACCTCCGGTGCTTGGGATCCCTGGTTCGATCCCAGTTCGCGCCGAGTTGACTTTGTGGTGGACAAAAACCGTGCTCGTGGGTTTTCTCGGGGATCTCTCGTTTCCTCCCACTTTCTTCATTCCACCATTTCACTAATTTCTCATTATCACCGTCTCCTTTAGCCTAACCGGCATAATCGTGGGACGTTAAACTTAAAGATTCCATGTTTTTCATCATAAATGTTGAGTCCTTTTCACATATAGCATCAGTACTGAAAAAAGGACGCTTATTTTCAAACAAACAACAATAATAGCATTGCATATGTATTATTATGTATAGGGTGGCCCGAAAGTAGGTTATAGGCCAGTATAGATCAAGTATGACATTTTAATTTATTAATACAATGAATTTATTTGCTCTGGTTTGTTCCGAGTTGAAGATATAAGTGAAAATAAGAGCAAATAAGGAAGAAGCTAAGTCAATACATATACGGATAAGAAGTAAATGATATAAAATGTCATGACCGATCAGTATGGGACTGCATATCTACTTTTGGGCCACCTTGTATATGTCTTATGTATCTTCATACCATTTTTTTTTTTTTTTTACAAAATAATTATGGTCATTGTTATTATCATATATAGGATTACCCTAAATACTGAATATACTTAAATACTAAAACGCACACACATTCGGCAATACGTAGTTGAGTAAACTATCGCTAATCCGGCATTTCATGCAAAGAGGGATGCTGGATTACCGAAAGTGACGGATTATTGTCTGAAATGGAATTTAATACATACAGTACTATACTTTATTAAACGTAAGGTTAGATACATTATAACAGAAAAAATAGAGAAACTTAATGCTTAAGATTGTACGTAAATTATCACTCACTATGAAACATATCGCAAATGTTCAGTTGAAGCAGTGAAGATGTTCGACGACGGCATGCATTATCACACATTTTTTTTCCAAGCAATAATAAACGAAAGCCACAATAGTACTGTATGTATTTTTCCTCAGTTACGGTATAAACAAATACAGGCGGCAGATGCTAGCATGGGTGCCCGAAGGGGAGGGCAGGGTACGGTCCGAGCTCCCCCCAGGCTCACGGAAATTTATTAAATTTCTTAAGATTTTCTTAATACAAATAAAAAATACCAAATGTAATATAATAACCAGGGATTTGAGCCCCCTCCTAGAAAATTTTCTTCGGGCGCACATGGATGCGAGATGTTGGGACCGGATTACTGACTTGTGAGAGGATGGACTACTGATGGTCTGATTGGCAAGAGTCTAGTGTATTAACGTTTAACGAAAAATGAGGATTTGTCTAAAAGATAACACACATACAATATCAATGGATAGATATTAATTTTTAGCTGAATATGATGATATGGATGAGCATAAACATCATGCCTAACTTTCGAGAAAGTAGAGAGAAGCTAACTTCTTTTGTAAACCTAAAAACTGATTCTGTTACGACAACGCGCCACCTATTAAAATTAAACTGATACTGATATGCATACTAATCAAACTGTTCTTTATGTCAGTAGCAAGAACACGGTATAGTATACGGTATAGTTACTGAACTATAATATGAAATAAAATGTCTAGCTTTGCATTCAATGCACATGTTCTTTACCCTATAGGAGGCAGATGATTGATGAAAACGATTAGTTATTATGAAATAACTGGTGCGGTGGTAACGTGAAAATAAAGGAGAGAACTTCGTGTAAAAAATCTATAGACGTACGATGTTGTCCCACTACAAGCTCGCGTGGTCGGGAATCGAACTAGAGAACCCGTAGCACTAGAGGTGAGCGCTCTACCACCTAGTCATCGTACTACCGTTAGTGTTGATGACATCTAATCCAACATTATAATTAACTCTGAAACTTTTAAATTTTGGTTAATTGCAATATTGACCAATCTAAGGCGCACATCAAGCTGAACAAATTGAAGTGCTTGTGGAGAAATTCGTATGTGTAGTTTTCGAGAAAATCGACAAGAACTAAATTTGATGTCGCTAAAAGTAACGCGTTCGTTGGCAGTAATAAAGTATTCAGTCTTTCGGATTAGATTTTTACTTATTATGTACAGTACACGTAAAAAAAAGTACACTTTTAAGTGCAGGTTAAATTTATTGTTTGACTTCTAATGGAGACACACAGAGGCTACGCCTAACATGGTACGTATACTCTTAGTCCTATCAGTAACACACATACTATTTGTTTAACTTATATAAAACAAGTACTATACTAATGCCACATTGACTTGATCCCTAGTCTTTTCGTTGCTAGCGCTGCTATCGGCTGAAGGAATTGCACTCGCTTTCTCTCGCTTAGCAACAGCTGAACTCTTATTGGCTCAACGCGTGGGTGTGTGAGGGTGTGAGCTTTAGTTCGCATTTTTGCCACGGCTTAAGACATTTTGGCAGCACAATAATTACACAATCATGAATTTATCCGAGTATATATCCAAGTATATATAATATATATATATATATAATATAATCAAGAGTCAATATTTCCAACATGGGAAAATACAATTACTTAAGTTTTGAAAAGGAACGCGTTTATATTATACATATAGTTATATAAATTGTATTTTACTGAGAATTGACAGGTTTGTCTTTCATCTTTCTTTCATCGTAATTACGAAATTAATTACACTGAGAAAAAAAAATTGTAGGTGGCGTACTTAAAAAGATTGGTTACATGCGTAATTCCTGTAATTTTTGGACAACGTACAGCAGACGTATAACTGAAAACGCATGTTTTATAGGTGTTCCATCTATACGTACTTTCCGTATGAAACAATGTAGGCTGTCAGGATCTCACATACAAATGGACGTATACAACATATAGCTGACGAAGGTAACATAAGTATATGCATGGGATATACGGAAAACTGTTAGATGTCAGACATCCTGCAACGGCATGATGTAACATCTAAGGGCAGGGCCTGTGTAGCATACGGATAACGTATGCTACGTACAGATTTCTATAGTAAACAAGAGGATACCGTATATTTGTACAATATACCGCTGTCCGGAGAATGGATTTTTGTTTGTGTAGTATAAAGATACTAATTTACCAAGATTAAGTATTTATCCCTGACTATGTAGGCGGTCAAGATGCTAACATATTCTTTATCATTTAGATCTAATACGTACCACTTCTGTAAACGTAATAATAATAATAATTGGTGATTCTAGAGCGCCACAAAATGAAACTTCTGTATCCTTTGGATAATCAAATTTTGTCTATCTTCACTCCTTTATGAGTTTTTTTTTTGGGGGGGGGGGTGATATTTGCTGGTTGTAATGGATTCCACTGTGCTCATTGGAGTGCCAGTACAATAATAATAATAAAGCTCGCTGCGCACTTCTGTGTTTTGGGCTACGTAAATCTGAAATCAGCATTTGACTGTCCTTAACTGTTTTCAACTTTATAAGATTACAAACTAAGGAACACTACTCAACTCGAAATAATTACGTCAATTTGAAAATTTAAAAATTTCAATAAAATAAAATAAGAAAATATTTAAACTAAAATGTAAAATAATTTAAAGTAAAATGTTTTATTTAAAGGTGAAGAATGAGTTTGACCTGTTTGCTCTAAAATAAATCTTTTGAGGTTCAAATTAATAAAAATAGAGAAATCTTAATTAAAAACATACTTTTTTGTATACGTCTCAAATTAGAAATGAATATAATCAGTGGTGGCGAAAATGGTTCTGCATTCCACCCTTACCCACACAGTACTAAAAAAGAGGTTGTATGTGAATCGAGTTTCATAACTTGATAGAGGAGCTAATGGGCGGGGCACCCAGTCCAAGGTCGGTGGGACAGTTATTTCTGTCACTCGGCGAAATTAAAATACCGCTAATTTTACAGTAATTATGTGATATCTTCAAATAGATAAAAGATAATTGAAATATGGAACAAGGGCGCCCTAGACAATATTATTTTGCGTGAGGTACAGTTATCACAAGTCACCCAGTGGCTTTCCGTTTTCAGCTGTTTAGAAACGCGAAAATAAATGCCGATTTTCAAAATGGCTCGAAATCGAAAGCAGATAAGCGAGTCGTGATAACGGTTTCTCATGTAAAATGATATTGTCTAGGGTGCTCTTGTTCCACATTTCGATTATCTTTTATCTATTTGAAGATATCACATAATTACTGTAAAATTAGCTGTATTTTAATTTCGCCGGGATGAAGACTCTTAAGTTTGAGCCTAGTAGCAATACCATCAGAGTTGCGACCCTGAATAAAATTCCTGTACCCAGTAGTTCAGTGGTCCCCAATCTAGAGCTGTGAAAAGCGAGCAACGGTGCGCAAGCTACTGCCAGAAATAAACTGAGAAATTACAAATAAAGCAGTACACACTTGTAATGACTGTTTATAATTTAGCTGCAGTAAACTTCATAGCCGCTGTACTATATATTTAACATAAAAAAATTGGTTAAAATAATATTACACAACAACAATATGCGAAGTCCTGCTGGAGATGAATATAATTCGATGAGATTATTATTATTATTATTATTATTATTATTATTATTATTATTATTATTATTATTATTATTATTATTATTATTATTATTATAGAATTCAGTGTTGTCTCTGAATTCCTAGAAAGGGTCAGACAAAAACGACATATTACCAAGGAGCGGGAAGGAGGGGGCGTAGAGTATGTAAGGGGACACCAACTAAATAAGGTTGGAACATCCGTTGTATTTTTTTCGCGTTTCATTAAAAAAAAATCCTCTGCCCTGTAATAGTATGTATAATAACCTTGAAATAGGTATTTTACAGATCCGTAAAGAATGATGATATGTTTCATTAGTGAAACATGTAATTTGTGCATTTTTAATCAACAGAAGCGTTTAGTTTTTATTTTGGGATTCCTGAACACGAATATTTTGTATTGGTAAAGAATAACGACAAGAGGAAACAGGATCTGCAGATTTTTTTTTTATTCCAAGGAAACAGGGGGCAGGGTGGGAGTAATTCCTTTGCGAAAAAAAAAAAATGTATATCTAAAAGGGAAAGCCTTGAGGTTCAGTTTAGTCACTGGCGCTTTCGTCGCTGTGGTTTGTCAGCGAAACATAGTGAAACGTGCCAGCTAACCACTGGAATTTCGAGTACTTCCTCCAGCATAGCGAGAAATGCTGCATTTCGAAGGAATAATTCGGAAATTAATTCTCTTGAGAGGCCAACAATTTGTGTTTGAAAAAGAGGAAATAGAATTCCTGCCAGGAAGAGGCAGCTTCCATCCACCCACTCTCGCCTCTGAGAAACTCCAATACGATTTTTTTTTAAAATGTAAATATAAATTCTCTATTTTCTTCAATTAGTGTTTTTTTTGTTCCTCTTCTACATTAATTACAGCGAGTTCTAATATATTTATTTTTCATCTCCTGAATAGTTCGAAAAAAAAAAATACTGTGGGAATGAGACACACGAATGGGTGGGAGTTGGAAGGAGTGACATGTAAAAATAACGCAAAATGACTGATATTAGTGTACAATCCGTAGCTTTTGGGGACGCTGAAGTGAACAGTGACGCTTCCACTGTCGTTTAAGTACAAATTCATTCCTATCGGCACAGAAGGGGGCGGGAGTAGGTGAAAAAAATGTCAAAAGTGACTGAGATTTGTAGGGATGCGCACGAGACAAGATTTATGGCTGTCTCGACTCGAAAATGTGCTGTAAAAGTGATGTCTCGACTCGAAAAATATATATTTTTCTATTGGAAGTACCGTGTCTCGACTCGAATTTTGTTAGGAAAATCCTGTCTCGACTCGTCTCGTGCGCATCCCTAGAGATTTGTATCGAATTCATAGTTTTCGGGGCGGGAAAGCATCTGACCCGTTTGAAATGACTTTTGGAGCGTAGTAACCGTTTCAAACTTTTTAAAATTATATCATTTGGATTAAAGGCGTATTCTGTGGAGGCTGATTATTTCAATATTTATGCCAAAAGTATAGTATCTTCTGTATTTGTATCATTACACTTTTATTGAAGTAAATATTCTAAGGGGGCAGAGTATTTTAAAATTTCCCATAAACCTATTCTCCCCGTAGTTATAAATAACGGGCATTTCTCTAGTTAGTTCTCTATAAAATACCACTCACTGATTTTTTTAAAGAGGGGAGTGGAACAAATTAATAGAATATCTATTTTTTAATGGGAAATTTTGATTCTGGACACGAAATTTTCAAGTGACAAATGACTTTTCAAAATAGTAAATCTTGTAAGTCAAGGTACGTGTACTTGAATTAGAAGAATTTTGTTAGCAGGTAAATGTACTGTATCCTTCAGAGAAGAATACAAGTTAATCAAGCTTCAGTTACACCTAACACATTGCTATCCAGCAGTTAACGAGCACATACATTCCGTCTTAGTATGAGCCATGTAAAATGAAGAACGAAAAAGAAAAGCGTTTGAAAACTTATCAATGAATATATTATATTTGAGAGTAAATATGTTACTCATTTCGCTCTAGTTTAATTACTAGACTCCATGGAGAATCTTAAGAGATTGTCTGAAAAAATAATTAAGAAATATTTGACATTTTTTCCAGTTTCAATACTAACATCTCTGGCCAAAAAATAAAATTGTAAATCACCTCGTACCACTACAGTGAAAGTATATTTCTCACATCCACGTTCATTATCGACTCATTATTTATTATTATTATTATTATTATTATTATTATTATTTTCTCGGTGTACTCTCGTTTCATTCTACGTTCGCATTCCACCAATCGAAAACTGTTTTAACAGTAAAGAAAAATTTTATTGATTTTTGATTTTAAATTTTTTATTAATATTTTTATAACCACATTCAATGAAAGATAAACAATTCTGGTCTTGTTAGTTATGAACTGGATAAACCGCAAATGTCCAAAGATATTTAGTGAAAAGAGGCTCAACAAAAACGCTTATAGAACGTGATGGTATAACCTTTAATGTTGTTTGGCGTAGGGATGGCCAGAACCGGTTCCTAGTGGAACCGGTTTTCGGGTCTGAACGGATCCGGTTCTAGAAGATCCGGTTTTTCGGATCCAGGTCTGGAACCGGTTTTTCGGATCCAGGTCTAGAACCGGTTCTTCGGATCCAGGTCTGGAACCGGTTCTTCGGATCCAGGTCTGGAACCGGTTCTGACACAGAACCGGTTCTGAAACAGAACCGGTTCCTCGCAGAACCGGTTCCGCTGGAACCGAAACTTTGTGACCATCCCTACGCTAAACCCGAGCTGCTGGCAAGATTTGAACAGTATGCTAGATGAAATGGTGGAAGCGACAGGCAGGCGCCCAGGCGGCGGCAGCTTGTCTCATTTGGCTAAATAAACTGGGTAACTGGCAAACTCATTGGTTAAACAGGCAAACTGGCCAACTCATTTGGCTAAACACCCACTGGTGGACCAAATTTTTTTTTTCTGGGGGCACAAGCGTGTCTGGGCGAGGAAGGCAGAAGCGCATGGTAATCTTTGCATTATTTTTGAAGGTGAACTTTATGCCTCCTTTACGGGTCTTTGGGGGCTTTCGGATCCAGGTCTGGAACCGGTTCCTAAGATCCGGTTCTGGAACCGGGTTTTCAGATCCAGATCTGGAACCGGTTCCTAAGATCCGGTTCTGGAACCGGGTTTTCGGATCCAGGTCTGGAACCGGTTCCTAAGATCCGGTTCTGGAACTGGGTTTTCGGATCCAGGTCCGGAACCGGTTCCAGAACCGGTTCTGAAAACCGGATCTCCAAGAACCGGTTCCGCCGGAACCGGAACTTTGTGGCCATCCCTAGTTTGGCGAAGGCTTTTCCGTTTTCCGTAATGGCTTTGAGCAAGAGAGTGCTAGTCCCCGTACAATTGTGGTTCTCACTTTGGAGAATGATGTGATTAGTTTAACTCGAGTTGTGTGCTGTGCACTTCTCTGTCTCGTTTCGGAACCTCAGCGGCTATTGGATGGCACCGAAATTTTCAGACGAATCGTAACTCTTCCTGGAACTGTTGAAAGAGTACATGTTAAATGTTACCGAGAGTATCAATGAATCCAGTTCCGATTCTGCGAATTTCACGTCATTAAGTATCTAGTACCTGGATTATTGGGTTCAGTTAAATACTGAAGAAATATATTACTAATATTTCATCAACTTCAGCCATACTTTTAATCAGAATAACGAAGCGTACAGATTAACGATATGAAAGGCAATTTATAAAATTCGTTTCGATCACTGTTCTGGTGAGTTCAAATACACGAGAAGACGTGAGAATGAGTAGTTACAACAATGAAGCAGGACGATCATTATCAATTAGATTTCTCAGTTCGATATGGAGGTTATATTGCGAGGTTTATAAATCGGTGCAGGAACCTTTTTAATGGTCTTCTGAAAAATTATTTCGGTACAATCACCAGTAATCATAACTGTAAAATTAACAGAATGGGAGAGTTATTTGGAGTTTGTTAGGGAGGTACCTGTCGATATAGGTAGTTTCTAGTCTTCTGAGAGTATGATATTATGCTATTGATTATATACTAGAAAACTCTGTAATTATAGTCATACTAAACTTTTTCTCTTCTGGGGACGCGGTGGCTCAGTAGTAGAGCGTTCACCTCCGGTGCTTGGGGTCCCTGGTTCGATCCCAGCTCTCGCCGCGTGGACTTTGTGGTGGACAAACTCTGTGCGCCTGAGTTTTTCGGGGGTTTTCCTGTTTCCCCACACTTTCTTCATTCCATCATTTCATTCATTTCTCATAATCACCGTCTCCTTTAGCCTAACCGGCATAACCGTGGGACGTAAATCTCAAATATTTCATTTCATTTCATTTTTCTCTCTTATAGCAAACTTGCAGCGTCGCTTATAAAATATCACTTTTGAAGATACTAAGAGTTGATTTTGTTGAACAGTCATCTTGTGTGTGTGTATTTTGTATCGACTATAGTAGTCCTAATTTGCATTAAGTATGCAGCGTTCGTGAAAATTTCTAAATAGCTTACAGTCTCTTACTTAATACAAACACAACAGATACTTATAAATTTAATTGTAAAACTAAAAAAAGGAAAAAAATGTAACTTACCAGGTTAATATGACGTTGGACCACCTTTCGCCTTAGAAACAGTTCTGAGGTGTGGAATGGAGTCAGAGGTCGTGAATGGTAGCAAGTAGAATATTACATCATTCCGTATGCAGTCCATCATAAGAGAGGATGGGGGCGAAAATTGCACCGATTTCGTGTCTCAAACGAATCATAGATATTTAGTCTTCATGCCCGAGAATTATGCGGGCAAGGGAAGGGTTCATCTTAACCCGATGTTCCTGAAACTACGCCACAACAGCTCCAGTTGTGTGAATGAACGCATTATCATCCAGGAATATGGCGACAAAACCTAGCAACAAGATTTGGACTATAGAATGCCCATAGCGACATAATCATTGGTATTCTAGCGGTTATGCGACCGGTAAGCGTCAGCACAGGACCCACTGGAAACCAATATATTGCCATCTACAGCATCACAGAGCTGCTGATATATTTTATGATTGGGTGGAAACATTGCAGACCTTCTTTAGGTGTCCGCCGCACACAAACACGGCCCGTGGTTTTAAATAAGGTAAACGGTGATTCATCCTACAATATCACACGTTTTTAGTCAACAACGACCCATGTTGTGTGTTCACAGCACTATGGAAAAGCGTTATAGTCTCTTGTTGCATGGGCGGAATTGCTAATGCGACCTCGTATATTAAAAAAAAAAAAAAAAAAAAAAAAAAAAAAAAAAAAAAAAAAAAAACATTTGATGTATCTCGTGGCGGACTGTACTTGTCGACGCATACTGTGAGAGGTGTCACACAAGCCCGTTATAGAGACTGCAGTTGCACGAGTTCTGAGTGACAATCCACTTTA
This sequence comes from Thermobia domestica, assembly GCF_964235325.1. Taxonomy (NCBI): domain Eukaryota; kingdom Metazoa; phylum Arthropoda; class Insecta; order Zygentoma; family Lepismatidae; genus Thermobia; species Thermobia domestica. The sequence goes on along the minus strand of NC_137457.1, from coordinate 250,133,317 downwards.
ATACACGGCGAGACCTGTTACTGAGAATTGATTTTCTTCCGACCACTGTTCTTCTTCACCGATGTAGTTTTGCTATGAGTTAGGCCGCCGTCGCCTTAGACACACCGAACACATCTGTGACTTTTGTCACGCTCGCATCAGATGACCAAATGCCAACAACTTGCACAACTTTCTTTGGAAATCAGAGAGATTGTCCATTTTACAGTATCATCATCTGCCCAGTTCTCTTTACACTACTGTTTAACTTCTTCTCAACGTACTAAGGATTCACCCTTACCTTCTACTACCAACAGCCTGACACTGAGGTCGCCGCCTCGCCATTACCAACGCAGGAAACGGATGTGTTTCCAACTTCAGGTGTTTTCATTAAATTAATATGTATCTGTCTATAGAATTCAGTAGGGTAATTGCCACTGTCCCTAAATGACGCCCTATAAAAGCATTTATAATATTTTACATCTCGCTATGTTCTATACTCAAGGTGATTAATAACATGTAGCAATCACATAAACAACCATTTAAGGATATTTCGCAGCAACTGTAACATAACTTGCAAAGTAGTAAATGAGATATTGATCCTAAATATTCTTACATAATGATTTTTTTTTCCGGCTTGTATAAAATGTACAGGGTGTCCCAGGAGAAAACCGCATCTTATTGGGAGATCACTCTTAAGCAAAAGAGTTTGTAGTCCGTGTGTCCTATTCTCAACAGTTTGCGAGTTACAGGTTATTAACCGCTTGTGATTTTATGTTGAATGAAAATATTTATTGCTCATCCTGTAGTTATTCTTCAAAGATGAGACCTAGCACATTTGAATAGTGACGAAATGACTTTTGTAACAATATGCAGCATACGACAGTAGTGTCTTTAAAAGGATAATTATTAAGGGAAATTTCCATCAGATATTTCCCTTTTCAAGATTATTTAAGGAATTTGGATGACAACATTATTTCTGAGGGAGAGGGAAATACATTGTAACTTTATTGTATGCTGAACATTGTCAGAAGATTCAATGTTTGTTACCTTAGCAACCATACTAGAGACGTCCACAAAAATTGCCAAGTTACTATCCAAGTATAAGTTTCCCAGTCGCTGAGAAAAGTAGTCTTTCATTGATTTCTTTAAGTAAATCTTGATTAAAACCCTTTTGCAAAAATGTGAATAAGCCTAAACTGCAAATTTGGTGTTCCATAACTGTGGAATCACACTTGCACACCATCATGTTTCAGACTCTTGTATAGGAGGCCAAAAGTCATGCCAAGTTTGATCCAGATGAATTATGTTAAACTCGTGCGATATATAATTTTGCTGGTTTTCAGGAAAAGAATCAATGAAGTATGAAAACTACATACTAACAATAATGCACATGCGTTATTTGAAACCTCTCAATTATGATCGGTATACTGATACTTCTGTGACTCATATTATACTGAGCATATTTACATGGTTTTACGTAGATGACCGTGCCATTGGAACTAAATGTGTTGAGATTGTGACTCTTATTTAACTGGTTTATAAACACAGTCACTGGAACAGTTTCTCCGTCACTTGCCAGAGCAAAAGGATACAGCTCATTGTGTGTACTTTTTTTTCCTTTCCTTTCTGTACAGTGCTGTAAGGATAGAATGCAAGAAGGGTACTAAGGTTTCTGTTCGCAATTCCCAGTAGAGAACCACGCGACTGCGCTAGGTTACAATTATGTAAAGTTAAAAACACACTGTAGCCCCCGCTGCCTCGAGCTAACAAGACTAAGAGCCTTTGGCTTTGGATTGGATTTCGTGCGGTGGTCGCTTCGCACGGTAGGTACCCAGCTGTTGGCTTTAATCTTGGGGAAATAAGGTATTTTGATCCAGTTCGGCTTTATTCCGGAATGCAACAAGGAAAAATGAAAGTAAGATAATACTCAGGTTTTCCCACGATCTACGTACAACAGTATTTAGGAGCACCTGCACACTTCTTAAAACGAGAAAGGAATTTTGTGTTCTAAAGGTTTGTTGCCATTAAAACAAAAATATTTTAATTCAGTTAATTACTCCTGTCTTATATAGGAAACTTATGGTCTCTTATATTCCATTTAATCCTTGAATCCTGGATGTTGTTAAAAATATATATATTTTTATAGATGAAATAGTGCTTAAGAGCAAATTATAATGGCCAGATAGCTTACCTCACTAATAACGTCAGTTTTAACGAAACAAGCTTTCATTGACAATAATTTGGAGTTACAATTTTGATAATTACGAATCATGTTTTAAAAGAAAATTAATAATGCTATAAAGAGTGTGAGATAAATCTAAATGCAAAGACGACGGAACAAAATGATAACTGGTAACTAGTTAGTTTCGTTTCACGAAATGAAATGAAATTTGCATACTTTTACATTGCTTTTTACATTGCATACTGTCTGTGGCCTAAAGGAAATGGATGGAAACGTGAGAGTCCCGAGAAAACTCATATTGTCGGAATCGAACCATGGATCCCCTTGTACCAGAGATGAATGTTCTACGTAGTTTGTCATATCCTACAAGTTATATAACCCATCAAATCATTAAAGTTAAATTGGTTGCATATTTCTCAAAAGTATTTACACCCCAGACAGCATGTTTGCTTGCCGCAAGCTTGCCTGTCGCTTTTATTTAATTTTATTTCGCTTTGGCTTATACACAAAAGAATATTTCTGCTTAGCGCAAGCTGTAGTGCGGGCAACCCACGCTTCACTTGCGAGACGCTTTTCTTTAGATTGAAGTAAAAAGCCAGCGCGCGTTCGATTTTCAGTTGTTCTCAAAAATCACGTGACGCTGATCTCTTAACTTTCGGCGACAAGGTAGTGTTCGCGTTGTTAGCGTCTTGTTAGCATTTAGCTTGAGTAGAGGACAAACTTAATTATTTTTTTAATTGTGCCGTCTAGTACTCTAGTCCTACGTACCTAATAATGTCGCTCTTTATTTCCTCATATTTCGGTAACCATGAGGCATAACGAATTGTAGTATTTATGTATAAAGCATAAATGTGAACATAGATGGCAGCAGATTTGAGCCTACTTATTTCGCGAAAGAATACAGAACTGTTGCAGATATTTTAATATAAACTTCAAGTTTAACTTACAGTATAAACTTTATCTGAACGCTATGTTTAAAGTATAAACATTTTTCTGCGTTTTTATATAAAAAGGTAGAAATTTCAAGTACTCGCGGCTAAGATAGCAGCATATTAGATATTTGTAAGAAGCAACGGCGCGTTGCTTGTCACAACTAAACCGTAACAATTATGCTTATTTTGATGTTTTGTAGAAGCGGATCGGAGACTTAGGTGTTTTCACGGTTGTGCATTTGCTTCAATAATAGGGAAGGTGAGGAGACAATATATTGTAGCATAGATTTAGTCAGACGGTTAAATTATACGGATTTCATACTGTTTTATCTAAATTCGCTTACTGCAAGCTTCCATATGACTTGTTTGGCGTGTGTTTCGCTTGCAATAAGCTTAATAAAGCTTGCCATTGATGAGAATACGCTTAAACTTGGCTTGCGTTTGAGATAATTTGACTTGTGTTTAACTTGTGGAGACAAACTTGCCGCAAGCCTTGCCCAGATGTAACTAACTAGCTTGCCACAAGCTTGCAGCAAGCTAATTGGCTTGCATAGTATAGCTTGCGGCAAGCTAATTGACCTTACAACAGCAAGTTTGTGGCAACTTGTAGTAAGTTTAAATTGCTGTCTGGGACATATCTTCCCACTGAAACACGAGGAAATGATTTTGTGATTGTTCATATCTTGATCAACTGGATCGCCTCTTTCAACTAACATGATTCCTCACTGTTAGTCCTCTACACCGTGGCCAAAATTGGTTGTGATTCATTAAGTGTTATTGTTTAGATTTATGTTCCTGTCAGCTGAACACATCGTGTCAAACTTCTTAAAAGTCAACTTCATCCTACCTATTAACAGTTTTGGCTTGTAGTGATCCAGTATTGAAATGGGAAGTGGTAGATTCTTACTACCTCCAGTGTAAATGGGACGATAAGGCTGGAAATGGAATCTATTCTTGAGACCCTGTATATACATAAATATAAAGGTAACCAGAAAGTTCTGTCGCTTTTTCATCCACCACCTTCAAACATCGATATGTTACCTAAGATGTGCCTGGAAGATCAAAAATAGTCCCCATCAGCATCGACGGCTTTCTGCCAATGTTCTCAAAAGCCATGGATTCTATCGTGGTAGAACTTGGTGGGCCGTGAAGCGAAGATGGTATCAAGTGCAAAATGCACCTCTGCTAGGGATTTGACCTGGCGTCATCTAAAGTGATGTTCAAGGAACGGAACAGGTGATAATCAGACGGTGCAATGTTCGGGGAGTATGGCGGATGTAATAGTATTTCCCATCCAAAATGGAACGTAAAATGGTGTCCCGGCTCATGCTAGCTATGTGGGGCTTAGCATTGTCCTGTAACAGGAGGGCCCTTTTGCAATTCAGAAGTGCTGGCTCCAGAGCTTTGAGTTTTTCTTGAGCACGGCTCGACTGCTGACAGTATACATTTGCATTGATGCTCTGACCAGCTGGTAGCAGTTCCCGATACACGATCCCGCAAACAGTCTACCAAACACACAGGAAACCTTCTTCTGGTGCTATGCTGGTTTCGGCTGTTTTTAAACCGGTTCATGGGATGATGACACAGTGGACCAACTTCTCATCACATGTCAACGTCCTGTCCAGAAATGGCTCCTTCCTCAGACGAGACAGCAAAGAAACACAAGTGTCTGCTCGTCTTGCCTTCTGGCTCGGAGTCAAATCAAGTGGGACCCATCGGCCCAACTTGTAGTGTTTCCCAAGTTGATGGAGGTGCTACCGAATGGTTTCTTCATTCACACTGAATTTTAGTACAAGTTCCTCTCATGTCCGGCCATTGTTCGCCTCAGTTGCTGCTTGAAGATCTTCATTTTGTTCATGTGTTAGTCTTCCGGCACGTGGTGAGTCTTTGAGTGTTTCGTCACCGTTCTTAAACTTGTTAAACCGCCGCTGCGACATCCGCGTAGTTACGACATCCTCGCCAAAGGCCTGGTATATATTCCGCCCCGCTGCAGCGGCATTTGACCCTAGTTTGAACTCGTACAGCATATACGTCCTTACGACACTATGTGAGGTCCCATGTGTTTGTCCTTACGTAAGTTCACAGTGTAACTGAACTGCCACAACCAGGTAGTATGTTGGGTATACCTACACCAACAAGTGACCTTCGCCTTATCTCCATTCGCATTCAACTCACGGTGTGAGAGCCAATTGAACACGACCATCACAAAAAGCGACAGAACTTTCTTGGTTATCTTTATAATATAGGGTGATTTTTTTAAAAAAAAACTCATGGATTTCATTTGGGTCTAGAATTTCTATCTGAAGTCCGATTATCATGCGATTTGTGGAAAATAATCGACAGAGGATGGGAGATTTATGGGACTATGTTTATTGGTTTAAATTCATTTGCGGTAATATAGGCCACGCCTCAAGAAAAACAGCAAACTGTAGGCAACTTAGTGGGAGTGACCCACACTCTGTAGGTAAGGATACTATCTGACACCTGGTTATGCACCAAAAACAAAAAAAGATAATACCTAGATACTAGGTGAGACCTAAGGATTAGAATAGGTTGCTAGCTTGTAGCAGATTTCAGATATTGATCGCAATGTCTTGTAGTCTTTTGTGCTCCTCATAGCAACTTATTCCAAAATGCTCTTAGATTTCGTTCAAAACGATGAGGATAGTCTGCAACCCAAAGGATAGTGATATTATCTTGATACCGGGCCGTGAACTTAAAGACTTTGGCTCTGAGACTAAAAGGATAGGGTATTACTTTGATACCTGGCCAAAAAGAGGTTGGAAGATTACCTGGATGTCTAGGCAAAAGAAGGATAAGAGGATTACCTTGAAACCTGACCAAAAGGTGGTGAGGATATTATCTCGATACCTGGCCAAAAAGATAGAGTAAGGACCTGATTTACAGAGTGAGGAGTAAGGTCGTAAGCCTTCCCGGGTTATTCGTACAGACATAATTGCGCACTTATGCCAGTGTACGACATCAACTAGTAACCTGTAAGGATAGAATATTCTGAGGTACTCGAGGCTTAAAATTATGTAGGTCTCAAAGTCTCGGGTGCAAAGAGGAGTACGGCACCAATCTACGAGCCGGAAACAAAAATGTAACTGATGCAGAAGTACACACGACACGAAAGTTCAGGGAAGGATCATACACAGTAAATTAGGACCCCTTAAGAGTGTAACAATCTCTAGAAGAACGATGATTGGTATGCGCACTGGACTAGGGTAAAACTTCATACATGCCTACGCAATAAAAGCCTCTTCGTGTGTAGCAAAGAACGTGTAACGGTATGTGGAAGTAGTGTGATTGATACACATAGTTTTAGATAAGCAAAAGAAAAGGACCAAATAGGCGAGACGTTTAGAGAAGCGGAACGTAGTGCACATGTGTAGTTATGGGTTTGAAGTGCAATGGGTCCTAGTGTATTCGTATGTTCACACTTCTTCAGGAGAAGTAATATACAATATAGTACTACAGAGCTGATGCATATAAGTATACCAGTATGATATGGAAACAAATATATATGATTAAGTATTCAACACATGTCATCATTGGTGGCGCGGTAGCTAAGTGGCAGAGCATTCACCTCCGGTGCTTGAAATCTCTGGTTCGATCTCAGCTCGCGCCGTGTGGATTTTGTGGTGGACAAATACCGTGCTCGTGGGTTTTCTCGGGGTTCTCCCGTTTCCTCCCAGTTTCTTCATTCCACCATTTCATTCATTTCTCATCATCACCGTCTCCTTTAGCCTAACCAGCAGAACCGTGGGACATAAAACTGAAAGATTTCATTTTTCATTTTACATATCATTAATATAAGAACATACACTGACAAAACAACAGTTATAGGAAAAATACACTTCTTTGTCTTGCTTGAAAAGCAAGGACAAAAGTCATATAATTAAAGCTAGCGTCAATTACCCGTTTCGCCGGGTTGAAATAAGAAAAATTAGTAATATGTTCATTAGTAAGTCACTTTTTACTATTACTGAAGCGCTGTCTGATAAACGATGTTTTCTGCCGTGCATTCTTCAATCAAATATAAATTTTCGGGATTTCCAACTCGAGACATTACCAAATAAAGTTGACCGAGTGAGAAGCAAGGAGTTCTCTACCCCCTCTCCCAAGTTGCGGGACTGAATCTGTAGGGGAGCTCCTCCGTGGCTAAGCGGTTAGCGTATGCGCCTTTGGCGTGGGAGGTCCGGGTTCGATTTCCGACGGGAACTCATCTGGTTCGGATTGCACGTTAATCAGTAGGTCCACGTCTCATATAGCCTCGCTGCTGAACGGGACGTTAAACTCAAAATCAACTCAACTCATGAATCTGTAGGGATGCGCACGAGACAAGATTTGTGGCTGTCTCGTCTCGAAAATATGTTGTAAAAGTGGTGTCTCGACTCGACTTTTGTCAGGAAAATCCTGTCTCGACTCGTCTCGTGCGCATCCCTATGAATCTGGATTTAGATGGCACCGAAAGTGTCACTGTTCATCTGAGTGACCCCGAAAACTACGGATTCGACAATAGTAATGGTCATTTTCGATCATTTATTTATATATCCCCGCTCCCCTTTCCCTAAATTGCACCGTCAAAATGAAATGATAAAAACATCCAAGAACCGAACCTCATCTATGTTGAAAGTTGATCGAGATCGGTCGGGTGGTTCAAGAGTTCTTGAGCCACAAACATGGTCACTTTCATTTGTATATGGTTACCATGAAAAAACTTTTATACATAGGTTTACATATATATCTTTGTAATATTTAATATTTTGAATTTTGAAAGGAAAGAAGGAAAATTCAGTTGCCAGGAGAGTCACGAAGGGCAACTTGTCAGAAGTTCAAGATTAACATGTTTTCGTACGCAAAATAAGGGTGGCTAAATACAACAGGGTAATAAGAAAAGAAAAAAATATTCAATCAGAATAATACTTTTTAAAAATATTGTTCAATTACAACAAACAAAAAAATGGAAAAGAAAAATAGAAAACGGCTTGCAAATTTAATCCACTACAATAATGTTCGAAAAATTTGCATCGAACTTGACCCAGTCTGTTTAAAAATTTGGTTTACGAAACTGGTTAGAGTGAAAATGCACAGCATATAATAAAACATTGTTTTGTGTGTATACTATTTCTTTTTCTTTTTTTAAAAAAAAGAATCTTTGTTTGTAATAAAAAACGAGTTAGAGAGAAAAAAGAACGACAGTTGGGTAGCCGTATGGAATTAATTCTAAAGAGAATAAATGCAGACGGGAAGCACTTATCGATCAAATGAGAGCATTCTGTGCATTTTAAAATTCTTGTCCGTAACAACTGAATATAGAATTACAGAATATTTTCAGCAAGGAATCTACATTACTCGTATATAGTGATAACAACGAAACAAATGCTACTACTATTACCACCAATAATTATTATCATTATAGTACTAAGGGGTATTAATCACCTTTGATAAACATCAATAGAGTTGTTAATTTTACGATCCAAGCATATAGCTTAAAATTAAAGATAAAGTTGTCAATATTTCATTTGAAATCTTATATATGAAGATAAACATTTGTTTGTTTTGTCCGGTATATAAATGTACACCGTTAGTTTGGCATACTTCTAAGTAACAGTATCGAAAACACTGAAGTCTGGAAGGGAACCGTAGGCTATTTAGAAATTTTTGATGCTGATTCTAAGGGAGGAGGAGGAGAAGGGATTCAAATATGGTTTAAAATTTATCCAAAAATCAGTATCTCACGAAGTTCTCTTGTTAGGAAGATCAAACTCGGTGTGTAAACTCATTTTTCAAATCAAGTGGACATGCACATGTACACACATGATTGACAATAAGTTGAAAATACGGTTGGGGTAAGACACTCCTATGGTTAGTGAAAAGGGGTGAAGTGAAAATAATCGAAAACGACCGATATTAGTGTCGAATCCATTTGTAAGGGCTGCTGAGATAAAGTGGCATTCTCCAAATTCAGTTCCCATCGGCGGGGAAGTGGAAGTGGGATGGAAAACGGTGGCAAGTAAAATGTCTTAGTGTCAAATCCATTGTTTTCGGTGTCGCTAAGCTGATTGGTGACAATTCCAATGACATTTAAGCCCAAGTGGCGTTGGCCGTGGTTGTTTGTTTTGCTCAGTTCTTTCTTTTCAAATATAGTGAATAAGCATTATTCTTCCTGTGCCAAGCCTAACACTTCTGCTAGTAAAACATATTCAACGAACTTTAAAAAGTTCGCTACTGAATTCTCTCTCTCTGTTTGTATGTATGTATGTGTGTGTGTCTGTCTGTCTGTTATTTGCGAATTTTTCAGTTTTGAGCCCTCCATTCGATAAAGCATTAAAACTATCTAAAGAAGTGACGGAATTTTTCGCGTCACTCTTACTGTTCCCGAGATATTGGCCAAAAAAAAAAAAAGTTCCGGTTTCGGGAGATTTAAGGAGCCATAACTCTGGAACCGTAAGTCATAGAGAGATGATATTGGTTGATCAATACCTAAGAGGATGGTGAATATTTTGGTACCAAACAGTAAGCGGTGGCCACTGGTTATATCTGAATTTTCAATATATATATGTACGGTGATGAAAAGTGACAGCTCAATATAGCTAATTCAATAGATTCCGTAATACGCAGGTTCCAAATACGTAAATGTATGAAGTGTATTATCTATTGAATTTAATCAAATAACTATAGTATAAAATTTCATATAAATTTCAAAACGATAATTTCTTTTTTAAGATCGTTCTAGCAATTCTCTTGGAGTATTCTCAACTGGTTTATATTGTACAGTATCTAAATAATATATTCAATGCATTGTACGAGTAAATATTTTAATAGTACCTTCAGAGGCGGATCTAGAGGGTGAAACATGGGGGAAGGGGCAGCTAGAATCCAGACTATGGTAGATATATCATGAAATTATTAACTTCCAAAGATATATAAATAATAGCTTTTATTTCTGTCATTAAAAACAGGGGAGGCCTAGGCTCTCCCCAGCCCCAGGCTGGATCCGCCACTGAGTACCTTGCGTCCTTATATGGCAGTCATTTCCATTTGGTCTATGTTGGACGTTGGCTTTTACTATCGGAGAAGTGAAAGGGATAACAGATGGGGGCAAATTAGGCGAAGTAGCAAGGTAGGGGAATTTAATAAAAGTAGTTGCCAGAGCACGAAAAATCATGGATCTCACTAGTAGCTGTCTGTAAAAGCTTCGACTTCGCCATCGATGTTCGTGTTTCCTTGTCACTACTGTCTTTTTTTTTTTTTTTTTTTTTTAATCAACATCAGGATCTGTGGACCCAACATTTGAGAACATTGTTTATCAAGTGGATTTTTTTAAATCAGTCTTGAAAGACTGTATTTTCAATTGAAATTTCGTTCACTAGGAAACAATCGTATATCTTTAGAATAAATTACTTATTGCATTATTTTTCTTGATTTTTTTTTTTTTTTTTTTGTCATTGGTGATTCTAATTAGTATATTATTTTAATAGCATGTGACATTTCAGAAAGCATTGCAAGGGGGTCCACAGTTTGCCAGTTTGAGAATCACTGTGCTAGAGGATATTTGCTGCCATCTAACGGCGTGATCTTCATTTCAATAACCTTTGTTTCAATAATAGATAATGGGGTATAGATAGCTACCGTTAAAGCCACCGTAAGTGAGCGCTTTACCACTGATCCAACTTCTTTTCCCCAGGAAGCCCATATTTCGTAATTTCTATATCATCCTGATTTTATTTGAATGTTTCCTAAGTGTTATATCACATTGTAATAATATATTTTAGACTTAAAAAAAAGAAGAAAAAAGCCAGTTTCCAAGCAATGTCATAAATGTTTTAGTCTGAATATTAAATAAGGGAATTCTTTATTACCGTGTCATAGAAAATAAAATCATTTCATATAATAATAGAATGAAGTTTCTTTCCGTATACATGGCGTTCTGATTGATAATAGCGTAATAGAAAAACATCTTCAAACAGTTTTTTAATGTTTTCGATATTGATGCCCATCACCTTATGAGATGTCTTTAATTAAGACGAACGAGTCATGATGTATTTTTCATTGATTTACCGTTAACTGATGTATGCAGCCATTATTGCTTCGTTTCAAGGGCTCGTAACGCAATAAAAATCGCTTAAGTCCTCAAAAATTGTTATTATTATTGCTGTTATTATTAAATAGGTACATTTAAACTTGATAAAATGTCTACATAAAGTTTTCTCCATTATTTAAATGAAATATTACCAGTCTCCATGAAATCATCTATCTTTTTCCTTTCTTTCTTTTCGTTTTAAGTGACACGCGATTTTAATATGTAATAAAAATATTATTAACAGTTTATTTAATATGAATTCTCGTGTTATGCAGCGGAATTTTAACTACCAGTTCTTGAGTCCTCCCTTATTTACCTATTATAGATTGAGCCAGAGACTTCAGAAGTGCCAAATTTGTCATAAAATAAATGCACGCAAAGTTGCCATCTCAATAAATTTGTGACTAAATGTTCTAAATGTGCTTTCAAAACTGGATATATATCATTTTTATTTTATTTTCGTCTTTCATTTGCCCACGAAGTGAAAAATGAGGTTTTCTCGACTCGTCTCGATTCCTGAAGAATCTTCTGTCATTTCGTAAATTTTGTACAGTTCGCAGCAAAAAACTTGCAACATGAGCATGTAAGTTGATTGTGAAATGACGAAATCTTTTGCTCCAAAATAAGTGTGCAGTTGAGGACGCCGAGGTTTCTCCTGGCGTGATTCGTGCCACTTGGCGTTATGTTGATTTCCTGCGCTTTTAGGCGTAGTTTCATAATAAACTTACATGTTCATGATGCAGTTTTTTTTTTTTTTTTTTTTTTGCTGCAAACTGTACGTTTCGTTTCGTCATACATTTTGTAAATATTGTCTCGTCTCGGTTCTGCAAGTTTTTTATTTTTTCTCGTTTCGATTCTATAAATATTTTCTCGTCTCTTAAATTTTGTAGATCTCCTCTCAGTTCTCGAAGATTTTTTTCTCGTCTTAATTGTAGAAAAAAAAATCTGATTTCAATTCTTATTTTTTCTCATCTCGTCTCACTTTACAAATTTATGTATAGAATTTATACCCTGATTTACTTCAAGAAAAGTTCACAACGCATGTAGTGGAACATTTAAACCATATTTAGTATTGGAGTGTATTATGTAATAATTTGTGTTTTAAAATGTTGATAACTGCTCCTCATTATGTTCGTACAAGTACTTTATGAATTTATAATTTTTATACTGTAAATCATGTAAACCACGTAAACGAATTTCAATTAAAATGTAATGATAATAATATAAGATACCCTACTTTTGGCATTAGATGGTGAAACAACCTACCCACATACAGTAAAACGTTAATCGACGTTTTATTTTCACCCCTTCTCCAGGCCGGTTGCCAGCCTAAAAATGTATGCGGGGCCCGGTAAAAGTTAGGGGGGCCGACCCAACCATATTATAGTTCATTGGCAAGCCTACCGTGAAAAATTTATGGGGCCAGTAAAATTTAAGGGGGCCCGGCCCACCGTAGTCCTCCGTGTATACCGGCCGGCCCTTCTCACCCCCTTACCATTACCAATGAGTGAATTTTGACTTTAATGATATCTGGAATGTGACCATCTCAGTGAACAGAAAAATATGGATTTAATAATATCGGCTACTAATATCTGTCGTTTTCTATTATTTTTGCATATTAGTCCCTTCCTACCGTAAATGTGAACGGCATCGGAAGTGTCACTATTCATCTCAGTTATCCTAAAAACTAAGGATTAAACATTAATATCTTTCATTTTCTAATTATTTTCACACATTCCTCTTTCCTACATACCCTAGGAGTGCAAGGGAGTTTAATCCAGAATGACAACTAAACTTGAATTTAAACAGCGTCGCGAGTATCACCAATTGATTTAGCGTTCCAGAAAACAATTGATTCGATACTAATATCAGTTTTTCTTTTATTTTACATGTCATCCTTCTTCCCTCTTCCTCAGGCTTCTGATGGAGGCTGAACTTTAACGTCATCGAGAGTGTCACGATTTGCTTCAGCGACCCTGCAAACTATGGATTCGACATTAATATAGATTGTTTTTATTAACTCACCCCTCTCATTACCCCGTAGGATTGCTAGAGGTCTCACTCGCACTGAGAGTTGTACTTGGACTTCAAGGACATCAGAATTGTCAGCAGTTAACTTGGAGAACCCGAAAACTATCGATTTGACACTAATATAGGTTCTTTTCTATTATATTTACGTCACCAATTCACCCCCATTGGGTGCTAAACTTGGATCTAAATGGCATCTAGAGTGTCATTATTTATCTGAATGACCCCGAAAACTATTGATTTGACACTAATATCTGTCGTCTTCGATTATTTTACATGTCATCCGGGGTGCTAATGGTGGCTGAAATTGAACGTCATCTCAGCGATTCCGAAAACTTTGAATTAGACATGAATGTAGGTCGTTATTAACCATTTTTATATCACCACCTCCCACTCTCCCTCGGTGTGCCAAGGAGTCTTACCCACACACTATTGTTTTCCAGACTGTAAGTAATATGTGTACCAAGTCTCGTTAAAATTGCTCCAGGCATTCCACAGTTATGCTGCAATGAATATATATATATATATATATATATATATATATATATATATATATATATATATATATATATATATATATATATATATATATATACAAAAGTAACAATTCTGTTGCGTAAATTTAATTTCACTCATAAGTGAGCCCTTTTTCGTGTAAGAGATTGGTAAACTGGAACTCCCTCATTGCAATATTTTTTTTTTTTTCAAGGAAAACTACTAGGATTTGTTTAAAGATCCATTCTGGCATACGCCAACGCCCTAGTTGTAATGGGTTATCGCTTTGTATGAGATCAGCAAAATCAAGTAGTGCTGAATCTGAGAGGAAATACAGGTGACCATTCTTACTCATCGAATGGTATTGGTAATGCACCGTCAACAATGTATCATGAGGACAATTGAGGATCTATTTGGAAGAGAGTAGTTGCAAACTCCGGTTCAGAAAGCCAGCATTGGCGGCGAAGGAAGCCGATGTGCTGACCACACATCTTACCATGGGCCTGAGTGTCACAAGCTGGCTGGTAGAGCTCCGGCCCCGTAAAGACTCTTGCGCCAAGATCTTAGATTTTTAAAAATTCTGGTACGCAACTAATAAAACTTAGGAAAACCATGAATGAATCCAAGTCTAGGTAGCCAAAAGCGAGAATTGAATTCGGGTTCTCCGTATAACATGGCAAGAATTAGGGCCCAATACTGTAAGTATATATGAATAATAAATTGGTCAAATTGAGAACATGAGTTCTTTTAAATACCTTCCATAAAGTATTAGCAGCTCTGAAGGATATTTACACAGTTAGAATTCACTTTGCTATTAGTAATTTCTTGTATTTGTAATTTTTGACTATTCATTTCATTAAGTTGGCAACTCTGATTTTTATTTTAAATGTTTTGATTGAGGTAAACTTAATTCTTTTTCCCCCCATTCTCTTCGTCATTCCTGAAACAATAATTATTTAGCGTGAAATTCTCATTTTTATTGCATGATTGAACGAACGGGTAAATGATTATATTATAGCGAGCTTTCAGTATTCACGTTTCCAGTCTGAACTTTTCATGTATCATTCTTAATTGTTACCTTTCTCCTTTCTCCCCAGCCTTCTTGTACTTCTCGTCTTAAGATTTGACCTTCGAAGTTCAGTGGAATTAACTCTTCTGATCGATTAAAAAAAAAAAAAAAAAAAAATGCAAGTTCCTAATTTTTTGTTTTCACAATTAGAGAAAATGTGTGATTTATAAACGTATCCTCAAGGACACAGGAAATTTGTTGCATTTCAGTTTTTTTTTTTTTTTAATTTTACATATTCATGTTTTTGATCCTGGCTACACAATATTAATGCTGAGGAATATGAGCATAGTTACTGCTATTCTACTTTTATCAGGTTACCAATTACGAATTTCTTTATTTGTGTTTACTCTGTCTGCTTTTAAAAGTATTTCAGTAGACTATCGGTTTGACTTTAAAAGTATCTCAGTTGACTGTCAATCTGATTTCAAAATTATATTCATTGACTGTCAGTCTAATTTTAAAAGTATATTCATTGGCTGTCTTTTTTTTTTCTTTTCAAAAGTATCTCCGTTGACTGTCACTATGCTTTCAAAAGTATTTCTGTTTACTGTCGGTGTGCTTTCAAAAGTATCCCCGTTGACTGTCGGTGTACTTTCAAAAGTATCCCCGTTGACTGTCGGTGTACTTTCAAAAGGATCTCCGTTGACTGTCGGTGTACTTTCAAAAGGATCTCCGTTGACTGTCGGTGTACTTTCAAAAGGATCTCCGTTGACTGTCGGTGTACTTTCAAAAGGATCTCCGTTGACTATCGGTATGCTTTCAAAAGGATCTCCGTTGACTGTCAGTTTGCTTTTAAAAGTATTTCCGTTGACTGTCAGCCTACTTTCAGAGGTAACTCCTTTGACATCACTGTGCTTTCTGAGGTATCTCCGTTGACTGCCACTTTGCTTTTAGAAGTATTTATGTTGACTTCAGCCTTCTTTTAAAAGTTACTCGGAAAGTATCTCCGTTGACTTAGTCTTTTTTTTTTTAAGTGCCTCTGCTTTACAAATTATCTGCTTTAAAAAGTACCTTATAGCTGAAAAATATTAAAGTAAAGTTCAGTTATGTGTTTTACATACTTTTAGTGAAATATCATACAATGCATCCGTTTATTTAGGCTTTATTTAACCAAAAATCATTTAACCGTAGTTGAGACTAAAACCAAATTAAACTTCTTGGCGCTACTTCTGACAAGAACCATATTCGATTTGGTGATGTGTTATAAGCACATTATCTTAATGTTAATTAATACTTTAGTCTTTCTTGACCAATATTCCGCAAGTTCTAACTTCAATACTATCCTAACTGCCTCGCTATGTCGAGCCAACACTGAAACTTTTGAGCTCTACCAGGAATCGAACCCGGACTCTTCATACACTAGAGAGAGACGTGCTAACTGTACAGTATTCCATGTGAGTAGTGTTGCCTAGAAGACGAGATTTGAAGCTCGAAAAGTTGTCGAGAAAGTGCTACCTCGTTTCAGAAAGTATATGTTTCTGTTGGAAGTCAACTCTGTCTCGTCTCATACCTCTTAGTGGTCTCGGGTTAGATTCCCGATAGAGACACTCAGTCAGAAAGGTGTAATCACTTTTTCAGGCCAGCCATCCTGAGTGAGGTTTTCCTGAGATTTACTCACTTTTACAAGACAAATACCGGGATGGTACCTAACATGATCCCAGGCCGATTCCCCATTCCTTTCTTCCTCTCCAATTCCCCGGGTTGTGTGATCGCTGAGGGACATCATCCCTCATATATGCGACGGCCAACTTGGCCATAGATGCGGAAAGCCCGAAAATCTAATTCCATATCCTAATCGTCTCATATCTCGTCACGAAAACTGTCTCATGGGCAACAATACATGTGAATACTACATATTTGGACTTTGTATTCATTCAAAATAAGTCTTCCTCTTATTTTGAACTTTCGAAACCTCCAAAAGTATTCTCGTAAGCTTCTTTTACGTATTTGGGGGTGGGTGGGTGGAAGGTCTAAATTTTTCTATATAAAGTAAGAATAGTCTTAAAAAAAAAAAAAAGAAAACTAAATGCTAGTGAAGAAGAAAATAGGTGTTTATTTTCAAGAGCTTTAGAAAAATGAGAAATGTCGGAGACAATCAATTAAATTGTGCTTAAAGCTACTGTTGTAGATTTCTGGGATGTAAGCAAAGGGAGATTTTTGTAATTTTGAAATTAAATTTCTAGTTTTATATTCCACAGCTCTGTCCTGTAGAATAGAAGACACGGATGATTAATGAAAGTGAACGATTATGAAAGAATTTGAGGAATGCGAATGTCAGAGAAAACAGAAAAATACACAGTGAACACACGTACACAAAATTGTCCACCACAAGCTCACATGACCTGAGATCAAACCAAGGACACATCGCAGAACTGCCATTTCCTAATTGCACCCCTAAGTTATAAATAGATAAATAAATAGATTAAAAGAATAATATAATAAATAGAATAGAATAGTAATATTCTAATGAAAAAACAGGGGGCACGGTGGCTCAGTGGTAAAGCGCTTAAGGGGTCCCTGGTTCGATCCCCGCCCAAGTAAGTTTGTGGTGAACAACATCGTGTCCGCGAGTTTTCACGGAATGCTCCCGTTTCCTCACACTTTCTCATTTCACGAATTTTCCCACCATTCACTTCCCTTAATCAGCATCTCCCTTAACCTGAAAGGTCATAATCTTAGACATTACATTGTTATATTTCATTTATTTTTTTCTAATCAGAAACGTAAAACTACTTATCTCGTCGGAGAATTGTACACCTTTTCCAAACGAAATCTGAAATGATGCTGACGCTTGTTTTTAATATTGTTCGTCAAAATAGCAGCAGTCACTATATTCACCAGTGGGCCTTGGATTAGTCAATGCGTATCAAACCTTCTGTGAGGCTAGGGATAAAAAAATAAAATAAATATTAAAAAAAAACTTCAATATCTATAGAAAAAGCAGTCAACAATACACAACGCGGGATTCCTATTCCGTGCAGAGTACTCAGTTTCTCTGGGCAAAAGGAAATTCTGGAGATTTCTGTCTTCTTTTTTTTCTGCCTTTATTTTCTTTTGTGAAGCTTTCAGCATCTGCCGAGGGCATGGTAGATGCCTGCGTTTGCTGTTTGGCCCTGGAGCCTGTAATAAACTGAATGCAGTGGAAGTCGGAAATACTTCGAAGTCTGCAATAGTTTGTTGTTTGTTGCCTTTCCTTGTTTGCAAAGTCAAATGTTCTGCCAGGGCGTCCCGTCTTTGCTATTAGTTCGTCATGAAGTTTCTTTTTTGACCTTTTTATTTTATTTTTTCGGTGGGAGAAGGGTAATAGTATATCTGCAGCAATAAGAATGGTAAGTTTTTCCTGAAATATTTTAATTTACGGATGGAAAACCGAGAAAGTATTTTTTTTACTCCATTTTGGGAAAATTAGTTTGTACTTTCTATTCAGGCGAGGAGAAATATGATTACCTACTGTATATACACTTCATATTGATACATTTACACGCCGTTGAACATTTTGCTTATGAATGTAATATATATATAATGAATTTTCCTTTATGTGCATACAAATTTAGCAACTGAAGCGTCTCTGTGTCGACGGGAAGTCTTCTGTGAATATCATTACAAAGTTTCTGTATAACTTTATCTTCATTTTGATGAATACTCCAAATACACAGGATGTTTCTAAACAACACCGCTGAAGTTTGTGAGGTGAATTCTGACGCCAAGATAAGACAAAAAGCATAAACCAATCTGGGTGTAAAAATACTTCCTTTACGCGCTATAATCAACCGAAAATTTATCGAAAAAATTCAAAAACAGCCATAACATTAGACCAAATGTTGGATCGAAGTCGGATAAAAGGACGTGGTCCTTTTTCTAAAAAATATTTTTTTAGTCATAAGATCCATTAATGCACAACTGGATGTGGCGCATGGGCGCACAGTGGGGCGAAAACGCAAAAAGCTGGCATGTAGTTGGCTAGAGTGATGTTAGAAGGGCCCAAATCCATAAATAGAATAGGGTTTTTACTTTATTCCGACTACCTGAGCCACTCTGAAGTAGACCCTTCAGCAGATCAAATGCGTAGAGAACAATAGAAGAATTGTGACGCGTCCGTTGAAACGGTTGTAACTTTCGAACGCGTTCATAGTTTTTAAATCTGTAAAGTTTTTCTATATCGTACTGGTAAGTAGAATAAGTGTATGAAGTGAAAAATTAATAATAATGATGTAATAATGTATAATTTGAATCGCAAGTCAGGCAAAATTTTCACATTGTTTATATATTTTATTAACTTAAAGCGTTGAAAACATTATGTGCACCCTCGTGCACCACGTTCATATTTTGTAGAATGGTAGTCTAAATACTAATTAAAGCTGTCGACAAAAACGTAGCTGCCAAAACCTGCCAATTACGAAACTTGATGTTAATTATTGCTCATTAAAGTTACAGTGTCAAGCCGTTGCAGTTATCATAACCGAATCAAATACCAATAATTTGTGTCATTTAAGTAATAATACATTTCTAATAAATAAGAACGTAAGTAACAAGTAACTGTTCATCAAAATATGTGAAAAAAGTGAATGTTGTTAAAGATATATTGTGAAAATTACGAAGTATGTTGACATTCTTGTTATTCCGCCATTTTGGATCCGTCATTTTGTTTTTTTCAATTTTAGTCGCAGAATCGTAATCAGCAATCTCAATAATCCCTTTATCGCCACTTTTGAGAACATTTCTACGACTTTTTCAAATTTTATTCCGCCATTTTGGTTTTTTCAACGTTAGTTGCAGAATCGTAATCAGCAACCTCAATAACCCCTTAATACTAAATTTCATTCAATCTGAATATAGTTATCATATTTTGGCCAGCTTTTTGCGTTTTCGCCCCACTGTGGGGCGGTACAAAGGAGTGACCTCCAAATTTGGAGAAGTTCTGGGGTATTTTTTCAAAAGTTGAAAGGGAAAAATTAATTAGAAGTACAATATTTCAAGGAGTAAAAGTCATAGAACATTGTTGTAGTTAGAATAACTCGGCTAGCATTCGAAAGAAGCAGAGATACGAGTGTTTGATGGATCTACTTTGTGTTAGCAAAAGATAAACTCTCTTAGGAAGAACGGAAGTGAAACAAAGTCTTGAATGAGTTATTGTTACACCGTTTAGGCTAATGGAGACTGTGATTGATTAAAGTGTATTATTATTATTATTATTATTATTATTATTATTATTATTATTATTATTATTATTATTATTATTATTATTATTATTAAAGGGGTTGAAATATGCGTTTCAAATATTTTCCATATAAACGTATTCGCTTCCCGTGCAAGAAAACGAGCTTTCCAACTAGTATATAATAATGAACCAAACTCATATGGAAGCAGCAAGTCCCTTCAGATCTTTGTCCTTACCTACTATTTTTAATCCGCACAAGGCATAAGACACCCCTAACTCTGGACAGATTTTGGGAGGCCAAAATAATAACCGAAGTATAACATAACGCAGGATCTAATAGAGCTGGATAACAGCTATTCAAAATGCCTTGACACAAGATAAAATTCCATGACAAGTTTAGTTTCTATTGCAATAAACTTGCGGGTTCTTTAACACATATAGTTTAGTTGCTTGTGTGAAATTTTCTGATATCTGTAGCTTCGAAGCTTCTCCTTACAACTAATAAAATAAATTTACGTTATTTACTAATACAGGTAACCACCCTTCGCATGGGAAGAAGTTTTAATGAATATATAAACAAGAAATTTTAATATTATAGAGGTTGCAGCAGAATTTTAGAAGAAGGTTGTTTTTAATGCGAGAGTTTATATACCGAATCTTACAGCTCCAATTTAAGAAAATCCTCACATTGGTAATATACTGAATAGAAAAAGGAAATTTCAGTATTGTAAAAATTTCACCCATTTTCTCCTTTAGGAAAAGGATTTTCGAAAACAATAAAACGTATTTTCTTGTATTTTTAAGTAAAGGTGTATATACTAAATATCAAATCTCCAACTTATTGAACGGTTATCACATTCGATACTTTCCGAATAAAGAAAGGGAAATTTAATGTTATGGAAATGCCCACATGTTCCCCTTTAGGAGCGGAATATTCAAAAATGGTTAAAACACATTTTCAGTTGTTTTGAATGAGGAGTTTACGTGTTAGTTTAATCTCCCTAACTTTAGGGGGTTCATGAGATACTCTATTTTTAGCGAAAAAATATTGAATCCTGTAGATTTTTTTTGTGTGTCGCTTGCTTTCGTGTTAAAGGGAGTTTTCTGTCCAAATTTCATCTTCCTATCTCTTGTAACAGGGTCTGGGTGTTGATGAGTGGGTCACTTTTACTTTTGTATGATAGTAATGATCACTGGCGCAAATCCCGGGGGATGAGGGGGACATGTCCTCTCAATCTTGGAACTGGGGTACTGTCCTCCCCAATAATCCGATTTGAAATGTGTTATTTTGGAGAGGAATGTGATAATTTGTGCTCCACTGACACAAAGGAAAGTAAGATAAAATTGATGTCTCTTGGCTTGTTTCCTTGTCCCCATTTATGAATAATCGTATCCTTTAATCCCCTCTCCCAGAATAAGCCTCAAATCTGCCCGCCTCCCAAGGTTGAAGACAACTCTGCTTCCCTAATCCTCCACAGCATTGTCTTTCAACTTCATAAATATTTTGAACATCCCTTTTAAAAATTATGGGAGCGGTTTTACCCGTCCCCCTAATATTGAAGACAGATTTGTGCCGCTGGTAATGATAAACGGTTCTTATCCAAAAGTAGGTTTCTTTCACAATTTCGTTCCTTCTTAAATATCAAGATAGAACAAGGTTTACGAAAATAAGAAAATTGATCTGGTTAGTATATATAATTTTGTAACATAGCATGCTTTTTCTCATTACAATGAGTTAATATGTATTACCTTCAATAACAATCAAGAATAATATCCTTATTATGTGCATAAAAGGAAAGTAATTTTAAGTAGAGTTTATCGTGTCATCTAAAGCAAAATTTATTATCCTTTGTAATTGATGGCTTCAGATGATTTCAAGCAATTTTAGAGTTAAGTACGTGAGCTGGAACATGGTAGATAAATGTAAAAGATAAGCCTCGTAACAATAAGAACAAAATTAGAGGTGAAAGAATTATTGTAAAGCTTTTAGTTGTAGAACAAAAGGATCATGTATTCATGAAAAGGAATGTGACATTAATACCCCATTTTATTTGTTTTTCTTGTTAACCATAGTTGTTGTAAATTGTGATAATCGTTTCAAATTGCAGACCGTACTTCTTCAATTCTCTAACCTTTTAACAAGATTTCTATCTTGTATATGTGTGTGTTTTATTTCAGTAGTCTTGTGCATACAATGCGTTCCATTTACAAGGAAACTGAAGGTCACGTATGTGACCTTCGTTGCCAGTTGACTTTCGAGCGTTCTTGGTGTGTGAGTGATCCCGGGTTCGATTCCCGATGCCTTAGATACAAACTAGATGATTCGGATCTCACTTTAGATCACGTAGAGGCGGCTCGTTAGGAAAGTTACACTGTGTTCCCGGGTTCGACCTAGAAGAGATCCCAAGTCTCCTCTAGAGATCTAGAGAGGCATAAAGATGCCACTCCTCACTTCATACATATTACTTCATACTACAGTTTTTGGTTGTCTAACAAGTATTGAGCCTTTTGAGGTCAAAATTGATTTATTGTAATTTGAAAATAACATTATGAAACCACATAAGCACCACTTTGTTCGATAACCCGTCATTTTTCTGGCAACACCTTAACCCCGTCGCTATAGACTTTCTGTGGGTTTGGTTTTAAAAAAGAACACGTGGTTTTCACGGACATCTTTCGAAACTAACGTAACCCATTCAGAAAATTCTGTAGTAGCCGAAACAAATGATAATCTGACGGTGCCAGGTTTGGGCTATGCGATGAATGGATTAAAATCTCCGAGCTAAGTTATCTCAACTTATGACGGGTCGTTAAAGATTATGCGGTCTGACTTTGTCAGCGTGGTATACGACATATTTTCTGTTGACCAGTTTAAGCAGTTTCCTTTGGATTGCAAGTGCTAGTTGCCGACAGTACAGGTTCGAGACTTATCTATCGACCCGGCAGTACCAGGGCAGTAAAGTGCCCTTCCAATTTCACTAAACCCACAGAATAACTTTTGTGGGCGTCAATGTGGGCTTTGTAACAGATTCTGGAGCTTCTTGGTTCGACAACGACCTTTTCCGCACATTGTTGTCGTAGGTTGTCCACTTTTCATCACCCATGAGCAACTGCTTTATAGATGATTGGAGTTCGTTATGTTTCAGTAGAGATCCGCAGATAGAAATTCGATTGAGAAAATGTTTGAGAGTTAGATCATGTGGTACCCAAGCGTCGATCTTCTATTTGTAGCCAGCTTTCTCCAAATGGTTTAGCACTGTTTGATTATGATTGCTTAGACCATTGGCGATGTTATGAATATTTGTAGGTCTGTCTTGCTCGACTTTGTCAGTATAACACCCACTTTTGCTGTGATTGGTCTCTTACTGCGAGGAGAATCTTGGGTGTTGAGATTTCTAGAACGAAAACGACTGAAAGCATCTTTTGGCTGTTACTTTTGGTAACGTGTCTTGGCACAAATTTCTTCACGGGCCTGCGCAGCATTCGAGTCTTTATCGAAATAAAATTGTAAAATATACCGCAGTTTTGCGGGAAATTCGCGCATCTTCACGGTACTATACTTTACGTCTAATTGTATAGAATTCTAATACTTCTTTGTATATCTACTTGCTTAAACTGTCAAATGGCATTAATCCTGACCCGCTGTGATTCATACCTCGGATTTGTTAGGTTACCTGATATGCCTACATACTATGATAATTAATCTATCTATTAAAATAGCACCAAAAGCGCCTGAGCTTTAACCTATAAACTTTGATTTCAAACCTTTGATTTACGGTTGTTTGTGATTTCGCGTTTAACAGAAATAAATGTTTTAAACTATGGGTACTTTAAATAAATTAAGTAGACCTTTTTGCATATACAGTTTATTTTTCTTAAAATTATTGTTCAAACCTTTGTATTTTAATAAGCCTTTTCCAAAATCAATGCAAATGAATTGTGCTGCCATCTTTGGAATTCTTTTAAACTGTACGTTTGTGGGCGTTTATATGTTTGTGGCCAATCCTTTCGACAATGAGATCTCGGGAACTACAAGCTCTAGAAAGATAACGTTTTAACTGATTGATTGCAAATTTTGTGTAGATTGTCCAGTTCTAATTGAATATTTAAAAAACATGGCCATTATTTCTTTATTACATTTTTACGGGTACACTAGAAGTGTTGAAATTAAAAAAGAAAGAAAACTAAAGCATCATACTAGCTGAACCAGCGCTCTCTACACAGCGCATCATTCCTCACAACATATGTACATGTCCCTTTACAGACACAAGTGAAAGACGTCTTGATATATATATATATATAAAAAAAATCGGCAAGGGGTATCATAAAGGGGAGATCTTTTCGATTATTTTTTCTCAATATCTCGCACCATTTGCAAAATTTGACCCTACTTGCGGTTGGAGTTTCTAATTCATGTATGACCAGTGTTTTCTTTCTTCTTGCATGCAGTATGTAATAAGCAAACACATTATTTTTTGAGTGTTTTGTCCAATGAACACCATATATAACTGACATTATAATTAATTGCATATGTAAAGATTTATCTTAGACTCGAGAAATGGTTATCCTTCCTTTTTCATTATTATTTGGCCATGAAACAAACGCCTGAGACATATACAACATTGTGGTGTTGGAATGTATAACGCATAGGATATGATGCTTTAGTTTTTTTTTTAATTTCAACGCTTCCAGCATACCCTAAAAAAATGTAATAAAGAAATAATGACCATGTTTTTAAAAAAATATATTCAATTAGAACTGGACAATCTACGCAAAATTTCCAATCGATCAGTGAAAACGTCATCTTTCTAGAGTCTATAGTTTCCGAGATCTCATTGTCGAAAGGATTGACCACAAACATATAAACATAGTTTAAAAGAACTCGGAAGATGGAAGTACAATTCACATGCATTGATTTTAGAGAAGGCTTATTAAAATACAAAGGCTTTGAACAATAATTTTATATCATAAACTTTATGAAAAAGATATAGTTAACTAATTTACACTATTTAAAGTACAAATGCTTAAAATGTTTCTCTCTGTTAAACGTGAAATTACACGTAACCGTAAATGAGACTTGAAAGCAAAAGTTATAGTTCGGAGCTCAGGCGCTCTTAATTGCTATTGTAGCATTTTAATAGATAGATCCTACACATTATAAATTCCAATACCACATAATTGTATACAGGGGCTGCATACCTTTCAGGCGTTTATTTCATGGCCAAATGATAATGAAAAACGAAGGATAGCCATTTCTCCACTCTAACACTAAGTTGAATCTTTATTGTTTGGAGTGTTTTGCCCAATGGAGTGTTTTGCTCACCATATATAACTGACATTATAATTAATTGTGTGTATGTAATGTATTTGCTTATTACATACTGCATGCAAGAAGAATGAAAACACTGATCGTATATAAAATAGAAACTCCAACCGGAAGTAGACTCAAATATTGCAAACGGTGCGAGATGTTGAAAAAGTAATCGACAAAATCTCCCCTTTATGGTATCTCTTGCCAATTTTTATCAAGATATCTTTCACTTGTCTGTAAAGGGACATATACAGATGTGAGGAATAACAAGGAGATTCATGCTAATATGTGAACGATGGGATGTGTAGAGAGTGCAGGCTCAGCTAGTCTACATATTAAGATGCTAGATTTATATGTTTGTCTCCAAAGTATAGTTTATATGTTTGTCTCCAATTCTTTCGACAATGATATCTCGAAAATCACAAGTGCTAGAAAGGTGCCGTTTTCACTGGTCAATTCCAAATTTTGTGTAGATTTTCCAGTCCCAATTGAATATTTTAAAAACATGGCCGTTATTTCTTTATTACATTCTTAGGGTACACTGGAAGTGTTAAATTTTTTAAAAAGTAAAACATCGTATCCTATGAGTTATACATTCCAACACCACACCATTGTACATAGGGGTTGTATTTCTCTCAGGCGTTTGTTTCGTGGGCAAATGATAATGACAATGGAAGGATAACCATTTCTTCAGGCTAAGATTTATATTTTTTCGTTTGGAGTGTTTTGCCTATTGAACACCATATATCACTGACATTATAATTAATTGTATATGTAACGTATTATTATGTACTGCATGCAAGAAGAAAGAAAACACTGATCATACATGAATTAGAAACTCCAACCGGAAGTAGGATCAATCTTGCAAACGGTGCGAAATATTGAAAAAAAATAATCGAAAAAATCTCCCCTTTATGGTATCCCTTGCCAATTTTTATCAAGACGTCTTTTACTTGTGTCTGTAAATGACATGTATAGATGTTGTGAGGAATGACAAGGAGATTCATGCTCATATGTGAATGATGCGCTGTGTAAAGAGAGGGAGCAGGTTCAGCTAGTATTATATAAAATGAGAATATAAATAAAAGGAATTTTTAACAAGTAGAGTACACATGTAATTATTAGTTCAGTTTTCATTATATAAATAGTGTCCCAGTGCTGGATTCAGATTCAAATATTTTGATCAAAGTAAGACATAATAGAACACAAAATCATTTGTATTATTCTCATCTCTTCTAATATATATCTATATATCTATCTATATATATATATATATTTATTTATTTCCAGTTCACTTATTTGACTTTTTCCTTGATACTGAATATATAACCATTTTCGCGCTGGAAACTGTATCGGCTCTACTACAGATTACTCTCTATTCATAAGGTTTGCGACAAACAATCCCAGCATGTTGAGATCATTACCATCTGCATCTTTTCGTCAGTTTCTGCAATTCGCAGGTTAGAAACACTGGAAGCACTGCAGTTCACCTACACGTGTCGGGTAATTTACATTCGGTTCAGTACATACATCAACTTATTTCCTTGCTTTATTCAGATTAAACATGCTGACAGTCAAAAATTGTTGGAGCGATTTGGTTGTCGTATATTTTAGTCCCATGAGACATAAGCAGAAACTCTACACTCGTGTATTACGTTCAATGTAAATTAGTTCATCGTTAAATATCTAAATTTAACAAATAAGGAAACAGTAATATATTCGAGGAAAAGATGAATTATTTTGTTACTTTAAAAACCTTTTGATCATATCTTAAGATTTAAAAAAAGTTCCCAGTCTTTAAAAAGTTAAAATAAGGAAAGAAAGTAAATGGAAAATTGCTAGAGCAAACGTTAAGAGGAAAATGCTAAAGAAAGAAAAAAAGAGATTAAAACAGAAACTAAACGTTATAACGCAAAGTTTCGTGTTTATCCTGACAGTATTTGTGCTGTGTGTATGTTCACTGTTCGGAATCTGTGTAAGATAAGGAGCAGTAGGCAGTGGATGATGACGGAATATATATTGCTCCCTGGAGCAAGGGCAAAAACATTGAGATTTTATGTATATATATATATATATATATATATATATATATATATATATATATATATATATATATATATATATATATATATATATATATATATATAATATAGTATACGTGGTAGCTTCTGGCTGGCTTCATGGGAATTGTTAACTGCACGACATCTACGAGAAACTAAAGCAATCTTCTTTGACTATGGTCGCAGGGCATCGACAGCGGTAAGTTATAATATGTAAAATGTGTGTTTGTAATGCATTTTTAGTGATGCCAATGGGGGGAAACTTAAACATAAAAAGGACAAGATAATACGTAGTTTGTTCGTAATTGTAGGGGGGAAAAAATCTTGAGTCGTGAATAAAATGTTGTTCACTTACACTAATGTAAACGATTAAAAACAAAACAAAAAACTAAGTCTTTATTTTGATTTTTTTATCTTTATATTTAGCAAGAAACAAAGTGTTAGTAGGTATAATTTATCTGACATACTCACATATTGTTGACGATGAACAAAAATATAACCAAATACAAGTAACCCCGCGTAGTGTAGTCGCTAATGCTTTCGCCTTCGGTGCGAGCGGTCCCGGGTTCGATTCCCAGTGGGAGCACTCGGTCGAAAAAGTGTAAAACGCTTTTTCAGGCCAGCCACCCTGAATGAGGTTTTCCTGGGTTTTCTTCATTCACACCAGGCAAATGCCGGGGTGGTACCTAACTTATAGGTCCCATGCCGCTTCCTTCCCTTTCCCCGGATTGTGTGCTCGCCGAGGGACGTCATCCCTCCAACGTGAAGGGCTAAATGGCCTTAGACACTGAAAGCCCAGAAATCTAAATTTAAATCCTAACCTAATAACCAAATACAACATTAAAATGAAACTTTTTAAAATAAAAAATAACAAGCGCCCTAGAGCTTGGGTCCTCTAAGCGGGTGCTTATAGTCATCTTGTGGTAAAACTGCCACTTACAATATCCATCTGTATTTGCAATAGGGCTGCCTTTCTTCAGTAAGGGGTGATAAAAGTTGCATACTGCTAGAAATTCTTCCATGCAAACAAGTACTAAAAGCAAATTATCTTGCTTAGTAACGATTTAAACCAAAACTTTACATCTAGATATTTAAAAATAAAGGAATCACTATCGCTCCATTAACGAACACTTGCATCAGTCTCGGACTGCACGCAACCACTACAGACATTTTGTTTCTTCGTGCAAATGCCTTTACATAAAGGTAAAGAAAGACATTAACTACTTTATTGTATGTGATCTACCGATATTCAAGACTCCATGTATGTACTCGTATTTCACATGTTCTATCAGTTTTCTCCATGGTTCTGTTCAAGGCTGAACTATAGAGATAACTATTATGGTTTCAATATTTTTTTTTCTTTTCCTCAGAGTAAATCTCTTTTTCAAAACTATTCTGCAAGATATGCAGAACGGGATCGGAAGCAGATATAGTGGAAACAGTTTCTTTTGGTGCAAGGGAAGTTATAAAGCACAAGCGATATTCAGAAATCTATTCTATAACGAAGTGATAAATACTTCACAAAGTACTCAAAACTTTTGTGAACATGTAATATGTTATTTTCCAACTTTGCAGCTACAATATGTTGATAGAATGAATGTTTGTGATGTAAAATACCGTATAACCTAATATGAAAATCGTTATATATAAACGCCTGTCCTCCTTCAGGTAGCAAAAGAAAGCAAATATATTTTTTTATTTCTACAGAAAATATGAGGAAAACATTAAAGCAGCAGGTCCTAACATTTTTCTTTCATTTCAAAGATGTAAAGCCATGTCCTCCACAAATGCAATATTGTTTCGTGTAGAAATTGTATGAAAGTATTTTCGTCTTAGGTAGCGCCGGTATAAATTTAATTTGCCGGTCTTAATGTAGAAGAGTCATTGAATCTCCATTTAATAATCTCGATCATGCAACAATTTGTAAAATATTCAAATGTAGTAAACGTTCTAGATATGTTCTTCCGCTATTTACATTTCAAAGTCGTCCTTTTAAACTTCATTAATGTTAATATAAACTCGTTTTAAGAAAAATTGTAAGTAGTATA
Source organism: Thermobia domestica (assembly GCF_964235325.1). Classification (NCBI taxonomy): domain Eukaryota; kingdom Metazoa; phylum Arthropoda; class Insecta; order Zygentoma; family Lepismatidae; genus Thermobia; species Thermobia domestica. The sequence goes on along the minus strand of NC_137457.1, from coordinate 250,103,966 downwards.
AACACAACTCCATGTTTCCATAAAATATTATCTGTAAATCATTAATTAACTAAGTTATGATAGTGAGAACTGGCAGTTGTTATTCCAATTAGTTTTGATCAAAGATAAGAGGTTGATATTTTTAATATATTCATTATGTTAATTGTTCGTCCACTGTTTGTTGAATTTAAAGTCTAGTTGATCAAAATAAGATAGATAACCATAAACTACTTGTAAATATTCAAAAACTATTCACATTGCATAGATACACTTCTACGCACTCTAATTTGATTAACATTTTCTCTGACTCGTAGTGTGATACTTGTAAAGAATATTCATTTATTCATAACATCAATTGATATTTTTATATCTTTAGGTGCAGACTTAGGCTCCAATCAGTTATCACTAAGTAACGTTATTAATAAAGTATTCTATATCATAGTAAATTCAATATATAATAATTTCTGTACTTTTCTGATTTAGTCTGAAGTATAAAAAAAACTATTTTTTCGAACTGTTTTGGTTTACTTTGTACACCAAACAATGCGCACTATTCGCGACATATTATCCAATAGTTGGCGTTGGTAAAAGTGCCTTAGTTTGGAAGAAATATGGAAAGTATGATAAACGAGAAGATTTCAGAATGGAACGGGTTAATAAAATAGCAAGTATTCTGAGTAGTCATAAAGAGTTCTATAGGATGACACCTAGAACGTTTCTTTCCGTTGACTTAATTCTTCCTTCCTTTCCTAGTAAGTTATGCAGGTGGCCAAGTTGACAGGTTTTACATTATTTTGTTGCGTCAGCCATTTCCAAACATCAGTTTGATGCTCTACTTCCTTGTAAACCACACAAATAGAGCAAAAAGCAAGCCAGAGGTTGATAAGACAGTGATGACAGGCAACCAGTGACATTGATAACTATGATAATCTATGATTTTTCTTGTACGATATTCATTGATCCATAACTACCCGTACTCTCTCAATACTTATTTCATTGTCTTACCTTATGACATTCCACTTCTTTGCTCTATTGTTTATGCTGTTGATCTTATTGTAAAAACACGGTCCTAGTTGTTAGAAATGACTGTCAATGACTTTTTCTAAAAAATAATTCAAAAATTTTCAATACATCAATAATTATTTTCGTAAAATATGGTAAATCTTTAGCGCAATCACTGTTTCAAGCAAATATGGAAGGCTAAATTTTTCCCCCCTTCAATATCGATTGATTCCCCAATGTTACTTACTCGACAGCGCCTCTGTTCCTCTGATGAAAATATACGGGAAGTGAAAGAAGTGTTGATTGGAAATGGCATAGGAAATCGAGGAGTAACTGGGCTAAAAGGCGGTGTGTATCGGAATGAGAGGGGGATACTTAGTGGACGGGTTTGTTCGCAAAGCGTAGCAATCACTTAGCCACCTTCTGTTTTTGTGGTACATTGGCGAATTTTGATGGAAGTCACATCGGTAAAAAATCGAAATTTTACCACTATAAGCTTACCTCATGTACCAATTCCTCCGTTAGTTTTCCTCCCTTACCTTGTAACAATATAGACCTAATATTTAGGTATGGACATGTTTTAATGATTATCAGTTCATTCTGCTCAACGTTCTAAGCTCTATGATATTTTTCTTTAACCACTTCATTTCACTCAATGGCGTTTTAGGTTCTCTGTTACTTTGCTTTAACCGTGACCACTTCATTCTGCTTAATAGTATTTTAGACTGTTTGTCATTTTGCTTTAATCGTAACCACTTCGTTCTGCTCAATAGCATTTTAGGCATTTCGCTATTTTTGCTTTGGGCAAGACCGCGTAATACTGCTGAATAGAGTTTTAGGCTTCTTACCATTTTGCTTTAACCATGAGCACTTCATTAGCATTTTAGGCTGTTTGCCGTTTTGGTTCATTCGTGATCATTTCATCCTGTTTAATAGCATTCTAAGCTATTTTATTTTAAGCATGACTACTTCATTCTGCTCAACTGCATATGCAACTCCTCGCTATGTTGCTTTAACCATGACCACTTCTTTTTACTCATTAGCATTTTAGGTTCCCTGTTAATTTACTTTTACCATGACCACTTCATTCTGCTCAATAGCATTTTAGGCTCTTCGCTATTTTGCTGTGGATATGGCCATGTCATTCTGCTCAGTAGTATTTTAGGCTTCTCGCTATTTGTTTTAACCATGACCACTTCATTAGCGTTTTAGGTTGTTTGCCATTTTGGATCATTCGTGACCAGTTCATTCTGCTTAGTTGCATTTTAAGCGCTTCGCTATTTTGCTTTAAGCATGTCCACTTCATTCTGCTCAATAGCATTTGAGGTTCTCTACTGTCACCTCCATTTTTTTTATTTTATTTTACTGAATGACTTATGGACAATTAAGAATATAAAAAAAAATATAAAAGTGAGCTAGATAGTACAATATCTGCAAAATGTTCTTAACTTGTTTCTAGAAATTTGGATGCGCAAATTGAGTTAACAATTGTTGGTCACTCAAATTTATATACTATACACAAGGTCTTGAAATCAACTATTAGTTTATTTGCTAGTGTTTTTACATACCTGTTTGGTTCATTTTTTAAAAAAAATATTTCATTGCCTTGATTATCTTCATATAGTTCATTAAAACTGTAAAAAGTGGCGGGTGAGCGTAGGGAAGGGTATTAACTCTTCGAACTAATACTCTAAAAATACTAGATGTAAAATAGTAATAATAAAACAAGCTTTGAAGCTATAATTACACCTAGCTAAGGATAATACCTTCGGTATCACAGAAGAACTACCATATGCTAAGAAGAAATCTACTGCTTTCGTTCAAGCAAAATTGTAAAACGCATGCAAATGAGGTGAAAAGTAAAACAATGACAGAACATCAGTGTGTGATGATGTAGACCTTTTCAAAACGTATGTATGGGAAGATAAGCTCCTAGTTTTTATCGTTTTAACACTCATGATGTTCTCACATGCAGAGAAAACAATGGAAGGAAACTGTAGCGTGAATAGTGATAATTGGTATATAGGGTTTTTGCGTGTTTGCACACTTGTTCAATGTCATGATAAGAACATTATATTTCCATTCACACATTTGTGAATAAATATGCATTTTCCACGGTATATGCATGTGAAATATATTTGCGTATTTGCCATTATATTATGTATGTATGTGTGTGTGTGTCCTGCTAATGTCTCGCATGTATGTGACAATGGATTCCATTATTGAAAGATCTATAGTCGAATGCAGTGCGACAAAAGTGCACTAAATTTACGTCCCCTGGTTATAATGTATGCAATAGTTGGGATGGAAGCGAGATGAACCAAGGAGGTTCTGATTAGAACAGTACGATATTTCCATATACCGATTGATGTTTTTAAATATCAATATATTGATGTCAGTAAATATTACTGATCAATATATCTTCATATCGACTTCAAGAAAGAAGGTGGTTCTCAGTTCAACAGTTTTTATATGTTCATGCATAACTTCGGCATAGGGGACTGATGTTCATGACTTTTTTTTGTTTGTTTGAAAGAACACAGTTTTGCGGTGCTCCGATGCAAATTTCATCAGGATCTGATCAGTCTTTGGATCTAGCCCATGAAACATCTCAACGGATGCAGTGTTAATACCGTGGTTAACCGATTTCATTGTGTGGATGTTCACGCATAACTTGGACATAGGTAACGTGTTCATGACTTATTTTTGTTTATTTGAAAGAGTATACTTGCGGAGTGCTTCGATGCAAACTTCATCAGATCTGATCAGATTTTGTAGCTAAACCATGAAGCACCTCAACGGATGCAGTGTTAATATCGTGGTTAACAGATTTCATTGTGTGGATGTTCACACACATCTTCAACGTAGGAGCTCCGATTTTAATGATTCTTTGACAGAATGTACTTCTGTAATTGTTCCATAGAAATTTTATCAGAATCTAATAGTCTTTGGAGCTACATCATGAAAGTCCCCATTGGTTGGCAGTATTAATATCGTGAATGTATGTATTCGCGTGTACTTCCGTGGCACATAGACTAGTTTAAACATATATACTGTATTTATATATTAACAGATTTCTGAAATGCAGAAAATAAAGAAATTCATTAACCTTTCTATGGCTATTAACTATAGAACTTTTGATTTTTTTGTTTTGCGTCCCACGCTTATGCTAGTTAGGCTAAAGGGGACGGTGATTATGAGAAATGAATGAAATCGTGAAATGAAGAAAGTGGGAGGAAACTGAAGAACCCCGAGGAAACCCACGCACACGGTGTTTGTCCAGCACAAAGTCCACTTGGCGGGAGCAAGGTTTGAACCCGGGACTCCATGCACCAGAGGTGAACGCTCTACCACTGAGCCACCGCGGCCCCTTAAAACTTTTGAAGTCTGTGCCAAGCTATACAAATTAATGCTTCATAAAATTATCACAACAACTATAATTTTAATGAATTTGTTTGGTTTAAAACAGGTTTCAATTTTTTAAATTTTAATATTTGATACTTTTCGATATTTCAGTATTAGAAATATTTTTCAATATTTTGATATGTCAAAAACTATGATTTTTTTTGTGTATGAAAAAAGAAAGAAAAGGAAAGGAAAGAGTGGTAAAAATATTTTTTTTCTCAAGCGCATTTAAGAAATGTTTTGTATAAAGTATTTATTTTAGAAGTAGCGTACGCATAGAGTTAGAGAAAGCCAAACGACAATCTGCTAGTTAATACCTGTAGTGTATTTTGTTGCATACACAGTACATATACAAATAAATATCACTGGCTTACAGTGGTTTTGGTGCCGGGTGTTTCTTAGCTGATTTGAAGTAGAATTGGGACGCTGAATCCAAATATGGCGTTAGTTTTCCCCTAACAGCTTTAGTTTTTGAGATATAGGAATTGCAAGACTGACCTGCTACAACGTTGAAAATTGCATAGGTGCTGTTTTACTGTAAGTGAAAAGAAAACTATGACATTTAAATCTGTTATTTGGAACACTTTGAAAATAATGAAAACCATATAAACACAAACATCAAGTACATAATAACTCTGTAACTACATTTTATAATAGTTTTTATGAATAAAAATCAAATAATTTGTTCAAAACGATCTATTCAACACTTCGGAAGCTTCGTTTTCATGACATCCTTGAATGTTTCTTTGCACAGTCTCTTTTTAGGTTCCAGCAGTAATCTGCCATCATATGGGCATCCCATCTTCCTTGGTAGCGGTCCTCCATTGTTTTAATATCTTGGTGAAATCTTTCACCTTGTTCTTCACTCAGACTGCCTACGTTGTCTGGGAAACGGTCCAAATGGCTGTGCAGGTAATGAATTTTGATACTCATATTACATCCAAGTTTTTGGAATGCATTAAGCATCTGGTTCACTAGCTCAACATAGTTATCAGCTTTATTATTGCCAAGGAAATTCTTGATAACTTCTACAAATGAGGTCCAAGCTCTACGTTCAGTCTCATTCATGGACTCCACGAAAGCCGGATCTTTCATGAGTTGTCTTATTTGGGGACCATCAAATATTCCAGCTTTTAATTTTTCTGTGCTGATCTGAGGTAGCTTGTTTCCCATGTAAGCAAAGCACGGCCCGTCCTTATTTAGCGCCTTTACAAACTGCTTCATCAAACTGAGCTTGAGATGTAGAGGTGGCAAAATGATTTTGTCACACTCAACAATAGGCATGTTAATAATATTTTTCTTACCAACAACCATGTCGTCTCTCTGCGGCCACTCTTTTTTTGACCAATGATTTGCTTTGTCTCTGCTATCCCACAGACACAGAAAACAAGGATATTTTGTGTAGCCACTTTGCTGTCCAAGAAGAAAGTTCACCATCTTTAAATCCACACAAATCACCCACTGATGGTCCTGATATTTAATTTTTTCCATAACCAAAGCAATTGCTTCATATTCTTCTTTCAGTCGTGTTGAATGAGCGATTGGAATTGAGCCATATTTATTGCCATTGTGTAGAAGGACGCATTTTAAACTTCGCTTGGAGCTATCAATAAACAGGCGCCAATCATCTGGATTGTATTCTGGAAGACCCATGTGTTCTAGGAGACCTCTAACATCGTGACAGAATACGAGATTTGTGTCTTCAGTGAAAAATGGTAAAAACTCCTTTTCCCTTGTTCGGTAGAATGTGATTTTAGTTCCTTGTTCTAGTACGTTTTTCTCCTTCAATCTGGAAGCAAGTAATTCAGACGATTCTTTTGAAAGATTAAGGTCCCTAACTAGATCATTTAGCTCATCTTGATTAAACTGTTGAGGAATTGTTGACATTCCCTCATAATCACTGTCACTTCCATCATCCATGTCACAAGAATGTTCACTACGTTCGTTTTCAGTCTCACAAAGCTCTGGCAAGTGGTGAAACGTTGGGATTGGTATTTCATCGGAATGAACAACTGGACGTCTTGCTGAAGGCAGATCAGGATATGTCCACTTGTTCCGGTTATTTCTATTCATACCCGTAACATTTACCAGGCAGAAATAACAGTCATCAACATGGTTTGTGGGTTCCCTCCAAACCATTGGAACACCAAACTTAAGACTTTTTCTTTTTCCAGTTGTCCACTGTCGCAAGTGTTCAGTACACATTTTACACACAATATGTGGAGCCCACGTTTTATCTTGGTCCCCTAGGCGTACACCAAAATATGCATGATATGCTTTTTTTACAAAGTCACTGATATGTTTTCTATTGTCTTTAAATGTGTACTCACCACATATGTAGCAAAACACATCAGGATGGTTAACACAACTTCTTCGACTTGAACTCATTTTATGTTCAGGCCACTAACACGGATGTTAAATATAAAGCCTTAGTATACGCGATACAAGTTATGATTTCAGAACAAAACTCACATGTTCCAACATGTCACTCCACCTGCAAGACAACAACTACGATCCACTAGCCAAGTAGAATACCAATGCAATCTAGTGGACGTTCTTCCAAATAGAAATCTCTATAGAGCACAGTAGGATTTATTTGAGTTGCAGAGTTTATAAGATCATATTCAAACTTGTTATTACGAGAATATTTGTATTTCTTTTGCTTATTTTGTATACTATTGCAAGAAGCATGCAGAAATAGTGGTTACATCATTTATAATTTACATATTTATTTTGGATTGTAATATTTCTTCCACATACATTGTAACGTAAATAACACTACTGGTACAGTAGCCTGTATCTACCAAAGTAGAGCTGATAGAAAAAAACTGCTCACATTATTGGATTCAGCGCCCCACACATAGTTAAAATCAGCTCTAAAATTTTAGGCACCAAGAAAAATTTTTTTTTTCTGTAGGCCTGTGTATTTCTTTCAGGAAAATAATAATAATAAAAAACTATCAAATATTATTGATAATGAACGACACCCTTTCTAGTACAATAAAAATAAGTTTGTTTCTTCGATTTTTTTGATCAGCGAAGTCAAACAGTGCATGGCCTGGCCAGAGGAAATATGAGTGCCGTTCGTATTCACCAAGTGGTGTTGGCATTGTGATGTCCATCCAGCGTAGCGTCGTCATGACAATTGAGGAGCTATTTTAAAAAAAAGTATTGTGAACCGATATGCTTGACCACAAATTACCCCAAAATTATGAGACAGAAGTCGGTAATAGCCTTTGGCTCCCCATAAGGACTGTTGGCTCCAGATTTTTTTTAAGGCCATGGAGATTTAAACCCGCAAACGTGCACAACTAAAGCTATCCGCTAGTCATGAAACTTTGGGGGAGTTAATAATAATAATAATAATAATAATAATAATAATAATAATAATAATAATAATAATAATAATAATAATAATAATAATAATAAGTGAAAAATTACGAGTAATTATTTTCACTTGTGACTGATATCTACGTGTGTTGTTATAGTTTTCGGAGATAATGAATATAACGTTCTTAAGAAGAAAATTTTACTTAAGTTTTAATTAAAAAAAAAAAAACAACCCAGCATGCAACTTTATATTATCCGGGAGACAGTGAGAGTAATATATTTCTTCTGTGAAGGCCAAGTGTTGAGTTGAACAACATGAGAATATGGAAGGAAAAAATATGATGAAAATGAATCCCTCAACACTGCCTCCTACACTGACTGAATCTGCACGCGATGACAATTGTCCACGCATCTTTTCTTAACACAAAATACGTAACATACATTAAAAAAAATTAAAAAAGAACGCATTCAAGCTCATATCCGCTTCTTATCACGAGCAGAATACCTTTTTTTAGTAGAGGGAGCCGTGTTAATTGTCATGTTTGTTTTTGAATTTATGTTCCATTCTTTAAAATTCTTGAGCAGTAATTATGTCGCGTAAGCATTTTTTTTGTGAGAAAGTGGAAGAATCAGCAAGATCTAAGTAGATGTATGAAGTATGGAATCGTCTTCTTAAATCCTAATGATGGAAACGAATGTATCGAAACATCTCTATTCTAAGGAGAAACGTACTGGGAAACTTTGTTTTATGTCGCTAAAAGGAAGTTAGGTACTTATATCATAGAATTTGTAAATATGAGTATAATAACTGCCTACTGCTTTCCACAACGCTGTGCTTGATTTCAATACATCAGAGGGGTAGGAACAGTTGACTTCCCCGTCCGGCTTGGAGATATGTTTACAGTTTAATCATAGTAATGAAAAAGATGAAATTTGGTTACATAGAGAAGTCGCCTCTCCTGAAATGACGCTACTGATCTTAGAAAGGAAAAGCGCGTCAGATTTGCGCTCTAAAATAACGCTTTTTTTTTTTTAAATGGATATTTGAACCTTTTTCTGACTATTTTACGCAACATAAAAAATATGTTAACAATTCTATTACAATATACCGGGTCATTACAAATGATTGACCCGATTTCATAAATTCACTGTAGCTTTATTATTGGGCATAGTGTCACAAAACTTTGCAAACTCAAAACTTTTTCTTGTGTTGTAGCTTTGCTTCTGATTTCTGCGAAGAGAGCGCAACAGTGACCATTTATTCAAGATGGCGTCAGGCGCAGAGAAAGCTTATGTTGTGCTCAAGTTTAATTTACATCAGTCTGTTCTAACAGTGCAACAACACGTCGAAATTTTTACAAAGATCCACCAACTTCCAAGTCTGTTCGGCGATGGTATGCACAGTGTACAGCCTCAGGATGACTCTGTAAGGGGAAATCATCTGGTCGGCCTACAGTGACTGAACAAATAGTCGTAGTGGGTAGGATAAGGAATTCCTGTCATGACTTTCACACTCTCCGGACCTAACCACATGGGATTTGTTGTGTGATGTTAGTGATGTTATGTGAAAAATGTTTACACACTTCTTCTACTAACAAACAGAATTGAGAGCTCACATCAACAGTGCTTTCCAACAGATTGATAGGAACATGCTGCACCGAATGTGGGAAGAACTTGATTATCGACTTGATATTTGCAGAATCGGTAGGGGAACACACATATCACAAAAAATGTGAGTTTTTTAAAAAAGTTTTGTGCCAATATGTCCGATACGTCTGCAAAGTTTTGTGACAATATGTCCGATATCAAACTACAGTGAATTTATGAAATCGGGTCAGTAATTTGTAATAACCCTGTATAAATGTATATAAAACCGAAATACCAGTGACTAACCTCTGATTAATCGTTGTCTTGAGAATCCTTTGGCGGCTTTGAATACCTGTGGCATCTTTTAAGCTGACAATGTTTTTTGTTTTCGTCTTTCAGATAAGCTACAATTTTAATGGTTTCATTTTAACGAATTATTCTTCTAATTCTATTTAAATATCCCTTACTTCGTGAAAATTATATTGTTTTACAGGGGCGTTACTCATGGAGGTCCACCGAGTCCAGACTTCTCCCCCCTCCTCAAATAAACTTCCTATTTCAACACACATTTGTACACTTTCTTAATAAAACTGTACGTGTTTAACAGGGAAACGTTTACTGTAGCATGAACATTTGATTTTACACTTCATCTATACTTTTTCTCTTGTAAAAACGATCTAGTTCTATCATATATATATATATATATATATATATATATATATATATTTCTGAAAATATGGGTGGAAGTATTTCACTTATCGGGTACAGAATAATATCCGTTCAATACTACATAGGCGTAGTGGCTTGTAGTATTGAACTCTACTCGCAAAGCTTCGACTCTCCAATCAAAAGTTTCTGGGAGCGTTGTTTTATATGCCATTTTAATATTTAAAAGAGTTTGGTGTACCAACCAAAATTCCTTTATCTACTTGTCTTATTTGTCTCTTCGTGCTGAAGAAAAAAAAAACTTAAGAACCAGTTCATGAATGACAATTATTTTTGACCAGAATGTAGAGTGTCAGAAGTTAAAAAATAGGGTTCATTGATGGAAACGATCCATCCAGTTGATCCGAATATATGAACCCTAGTCGCATGCAGTACAACTGTATCTAAAAGTAAGGTTAGTTGTATATCATTCAGCTATTTTTCAGTATTCTAACGAAACCCCTTTACGTGGTGTACACGTGACACTTCTACTTTAAAAAAAAAACAAGCAGTTTTACGTCTCAGGATTATGCACAGAGGCTAAAGGAGGCTGTATGGATAATAATGCTGGAATGAAGAAAGTGGGAGAACCCTTTCAGAAAACTCTTGTTCACGGTGATGTCCGACACAAAGTCCAGTTGATGGAAGCTGGGATTGAACCAGATCCCCCACGCACGAGAGGTGAACAGTCTACCACTGAGCTTCCGCTGTTCCATATAATTTTAATATTAAATAATAAAACTTAATATAAACAATATTAAATTTATATATAACAAGATTATTTTGAAAAAGAAAGGGCACAATTGGATTGGAAGAAGAAATTAGTAAAACTACATCATTAATATTGTAGTCATTTCAAAGAAAACAGAAAAAATAATTCTCGATGGAAATCAATGGAGTAGAAATGACAATTGCAGTCAATAAATAATCTTGCGTTTATTCCCGTCCTTGCTTCTAATATACAATTACAAATTGCATAAATAGCACATGTGATACAGCATCCTTTTCTAATCCTACAAAACTCAAAATAATCATTATATGTATATTTGTTTACGAGGCTATATATCAAATACATTTCCCCAGATTTTTTTTAAATAGTACACCTAATTAAAGTGATACGTTAAAGTTTATTTTTAGGTCTAATATTAAAGTTTGTAGGTGGTATGTCAGATAAAAATGAACTTCTAAATAAGAACTATTTCTAATCGTTTTCTTTCTTTGTTACAGGTAAGATATCCAGAGGAAAGATGTATAGAAGATTCCTTATTGATTCGACTTTGCAAATGATTTGATTTTCCACTTATGAAAACGGTAAGTTAGCAAAATATTATCAGCTCTAAAGATTGCACTTTAATGCCCTTTCAAATATCGAGCCGTTATGAGACGAGACCTTCTGTTAAAATAGGATCCGAGCGACTACTTTGGTTTGTATCCAAGGAACGTACCACCCGAATAGCCCATTTGATGCGCAAAGTAAACATCCCGACATCCAGCAAATCTTCCTGTTATTAAATCGATCATTAGCACAGGGATGTGAGGTACAGCTTTGCTGGGCTTCGAGCCATATTGGCATAGCTGGTAATGAAGAGGGAGACCGCATAGTGAAAGTTAGTGCCCATGAAGCAAGCGAAGTTCCGTCTCAACATGCCCAGAACGGACCTGCGTTCGTTATACATTGCTCAGTTCCATCAGTGATGGCAGCTCGAATTGGACCAGGCTGTCAATAATAATTTACATATACTCAAACCTGAACTAGTTGTTTGAATCATCAGTTCTAGATCATCTTGACAGTAGGAACGAATTCTAACTTGACTTCGAATCGGGAATCTGTATTTAACACGCGGATTTCTATTAATTAAAACTAAAATCTGACCAGAGTCAATTACTTTTAATAAATAATAATGTTAAGCTACTACTTTTACGTTAATTGTCTTTGGTTCATGGTACGTCTTTAAAATGAATCAGGTTTTTCAATCGCTGGTTTTTATGCGATCTTTTAGGGAAGATTCGTATTTAATAAGGGAAAATAAGGGTAGTTTATTTGAGGCGAAAATTGCAATTTTCTCGATAATAGCTAATGATTTTATTCATAAGAACCCTAGAATACGGCATAATGCATTTCTCTTGGAAGAATCTAGGAAGGGTAGGGTTTTTTTATTTTTAATTATTTATTTTTTTTTTAGAAAAACGAGTATTTCTCGAATTACTTTCTTCAAAATTGATTTCATATCATAACTAAATGTTTAATTAATAACTATAAAGTGGTATAAACAAGGTTTAATTTAAATATGAGAGCGAGGTAATTAATACGGCGAACCGTTAAGTTTTATTTATTTATTTATGTCTGTATTTATTTTCGTTTAAATCTGTACCTATATCTTTCCGGGCATGCTTGTATCTTGAAACGAAGATGGTATTACGTTCCGAAATTGTGTGTCATTACCAAGAGGAAACAAATACCGGTAGCAGCAGACGAGGGGTCCCAGATTTTCAGACTAAAAACCGTGACATACTATCAAAAGTTTCAGTACAGTAATAAATGGAACACTCTAGGTTGCGAACAGTGGTGCCAACCCGAAATGTTGTAAAATCCCATCTTGAGAGACAGAATTCCCACTTTGGTCTTGAAATGAAATCTTTGTTTTACGTCTCACGATTATGCCGGCTAGGCTAAAGGAGACGGTGATGATGAGAAATTAACGCAATGGTTAAATGAATAAAGTGGGAGGAAACAGGAGAACCCTGAGCAAACCCACGAACACGGTGTTTGGCCACCACAAAGCGCACTTGACGCGATCTGGGACTGAACCAAGGACACCCCATTCATCGGAAGTAAATGCTTTACCACTGAGCCGCCGTGTCCATCATTTTGGTCTTGAATTTCCCACGTTAAACTAACTACAAAATTTACGTATCCTGTATGATGCACACAGAGAGATAAACAAATATAGATACATAGATATAGATAAAATTGTCACTCATTTTCTACAATACAGTATCATTGAGTTGTCCGTAAATTTCGATTTTTCTATGTTTATTAACTGTTAACGAAAACAAGTGCATTTTGTTCTCAGGATTTAGGATTTGCATTGTCCCTTTGAGCCATCATCTTCTAATGAACGTAAAGACACTAAGAACTTTATTCTCTTATCATTTTGCGTGGAACGTTTTCCAAGTTGGTTATTTTTCATTTCGTATTTTACTTCTTTCCGTTAATTATTTTCTTTAAAAAGAAACACCTGAGCATGATTTCTTTTCTAGTAGTTCTATTTTCAAATCACAAGTTATTCTGCGCTAGGATACATCCATTTTCCGGCAACAAAATTTGAAAATTGGCACTGAGTTCAAGATTATTGAGGACTCACGAGTCTGCTTCCAATCCATAGACAATTTTGTGCTGTCAAAAGAACCATAGCTTAGATCTAACAATCCATCAAATAATTACATCCATTCTTGGCAGATGACAGCTAAAGGCAATAGACGTTCACATTAGCACCAGTTATTACCTTAACAATTTGTATAACTGTTTGATGGATTTGTAGAGCAATGCTAATGGTTTCAAGTTAATATGCGATGTTGCCACATAGTGAAACACCGTGGCGGCTGAAGGAGGCCGCGGGGGGCATTCCATCATATAACACTTTCTCTTTATTTTGACCTGTAAAATAGTGCTCTGTGGTCCGTGGGCGCCATTTTTAGAACACCCGATATATATAATACGAAAAATCCCATATATGCTGCTAATCGCGACAAAAATTCCCTTTATCTCTTTTCAAAAATCCCTCAAAATGGAAATGTTCTCACGAGTTGGCATCACTGGCGACGGATGCATCAATCCTGAGATATCGAGTTGAGAAGGCGAACCGATCGATAGTTCTCGCAAAATCATGTAAGGTACCGGTTGTTTACTCAAAATTGCAAATTTTCAGTAATATTTGACACACCTTCACCTATAGAATTCCATCGTCTGTTGTACTGAACACAAAAACAGCCTCATTATTATTATTATTATTAAAAAAAAAAAAAAAAAAACTTTTCTCCTAAAAATAACTAACTTAAGTAATCTCTGCGTTTTTTTTAAATTCTTACGACAAAATTGGTTTGTCACTTCTAATTTAAGGAACTTACTTTCAGAGCAATATTTGTACCAAATTCGAAAGCAATCGGGCAGAAATGTATAGCACTCTATCTGAGTGGAACATCCTTCGCTGGCATTAGATTAATTTTGCAGTGGAGGCTGTAAGTTCGTCTTCTTTTAATGGCCTCCTCCACGCTTCAGGCAATTTCTCTTCCTCTATATCTTTTTTGGTTTAGCCTTTTCTCTGTCCAACACAATTACCAGCTTTCTCTATCCAATTCTAGCTTACGTACTGTACAAATAATTTCCACTATTTCTTCTTATTCCGTTTTCCCAGCTAATCTTTCCAAGAATCCTCTTTTCTCACGGATTATTTTTCGTTTTCCCTCTATTTTCGCATTAATGGGTGAATCCCTTCTTTCCTAGATCTGAAAATAGGTAGATATTTCATCTAATGGTACGGGAATAGGGATAGCGTTTTCGGCTTGAGATTTTTTTTTTTTTTTTTTTTTGTGAGAGCAAATTCCTTAAGCTGACCGTCTTTACTGCTTTTATTTGCCCTAAATTTCTTAGTCTCTCTAAGAGAATGTATTTAGATGGTTCAACATTGTTTTAGACTTAAGCTTTATAGCTTAATATGGAATCTGAATCAGTGGTCGAAGTGAGACGGTATGCGGTGGTATGCCATACCGCCTCTGGTTTTTCAGTGTTGAAGGCCTCTGCTTTTCCAGTGATCAAGACATACCGTCACTGGAGAGTAGATGCTTAATACATTTAATAAACCATTTTTATACACTGTAATTGACGAATAGTTTTGCACGTAAAAAGATTTTATTTCTTATGTAGAAATAATTTGCAAGTTGACAACACCGATAGTTTTGTTATCTTTTTCACACCTTTTGTTTTTAAAATGAGGTGTTTTCAAAGACGTTCATCTAGTTTATATTTTTGTTGTCCCATATTCAATTGTTTCTTTCTTATCTATGTGTATGTCTTCTTGCCTTAGTGCATATAAATGTCATGTTTTGAGCATGGGTTGATTTAGGGATTGTCTGCTGTGGAGGGCGCATCTTCCGGGGGTTTGGAATAACCCTCAGTCGATTGTGGGGTCCGCGAGTTTTCCCGCAGGAAATAGTTAATATAAAAACTCGACTTTTGAGCATTTTCTTGCATAATGCTCTCTAGTACATCATAAGAGGATATATATATATATATATATATATATATATATATATATATATATATATATATATATTTTTTTTTTTTTTCAGAAAGTTGTTGGCGGGCTCTCCAATGGTTTTCAGTCATTATGTAAATAGAAATGCAATGTTTTAGACAACATACCCTCACTATATTTCAAAATTTAGATAGCCAGTATGTCGAGTCAAAATCGTAATAAAACATACCGCCTCTGCTTTTCCCCCCACTTCGAACACTGATCTGAACTATGTTCTTCTACCGGGCTTTAAACCCGGCTCTCCACAACAAAAGAACCGTAAAAAAGAGTTCTCTCTATTCTTCTGGTAGAAAAAAATGAAGTTCTAATTTTACAGCTAACTGTTATGCCCTTTAGATCAAAAGAGAGAGATTATCACTGAAAGTGAATTGTTATGAATGAATTGGTAGAATGAGGATTTCGGAGGAAACGGGAGAACTACTGGAAATCTCACGGACAGGATGTCATCTAGCATAAGTTCACATAGTCTGGGATCCAATCAGGGACCCGTGGCACCATCGGAAGTGAATGCTCTGCTACTTTTTTTTTTAAATCTAGACTTTTTTGCGTGTACTTTTTGTAATTACTAGATACGGCCCCGAACACAAACATTGAGGCAGTTAAAAATGACCATGGTCTTCAGAGGAACTCGAACGCCTAAGATTGGGAGCCTAACGCCTTAAATTGCTTCACTAGGGCACAATTGAGCCACCCATTTTCCCATTTGTCTGGTGGAAGTAAAACGAATTATAGAAACTTTGATTGAAGATAATTGTGTTCGGATTTAAACTAAATAATAAAGTTTTTGTAATACGTAAATTTAAGACAAAATCGATGTCCATCGATGGTAGATAGATAATCTAAATAGATAATCAATGATAGTCTAAAATACAATAACTAAATAATTGATATTTTGAATATACTATTCAATATGATTTCAGGAAACCGTGTTTCTGTTTTTAATAATTTCTTATCGATTCCTCTAATATCTGCTACGTTTTATTTGTTGAAATTGACCTTCTCTTTTCAGCGCTAAATCTATATGAGACATAGACCTACAGTTTAAGGTGGAATTTGAACTACAGTTATACGCGTAAATTTCAATGTTCTCCCACAGGGATTCGAACCCGGAACCTCGTGCACCAAAGTCACACCTGCTAGTTTTTTTTTTATTTCGTTCTAACCGGAATAGTTGTTTCCATATTCATGTAATTAATGTTACTCACTTTTCTAGTTGACTTATTACGACAGGGACACGAACACAAACTTCGAGGGCAATTACAAAAAAAAAAAAAAAAAAAAAAACTTTTTATAGTGTTTTGAACTCCTCAATTGGTTTTACTTCACGATCGTCAGCCTAACGCCTCGAACTTCTCGACTACACCATATAAGCTGTCACTAAACCAGCGGAGAGCGTCATCCTTTTTGTTTTGTCTTAATGAAAATGGCAAATATTAAAATATGTTTCAATATTAAACTTTGGATAGGAGTTTAGTAGGTTTAATGTTTTGAATCTGACGCATTTACATTGAATATCCTAATAATATACTACTCTCTATACCAAGAAGCGTTGTTGGGAAGCATAACACAAAGGGACGAAACTATATCTGATAGTGACTTTAATTAGTTATTAAGCCACTACATGTATGGATTTCATTTAATTACTAGCAATAGAATTTGTGAAGCTGCTGGTTTGTTCATTATAGTGTTGAAATAGCATATAACCAACTACACTTCCCAAGTTCTCTTATAATCTTTTGTTATGTTCAAGAACAAAGGAAGCTCTACCTCGCTTGCCGCAGTTTCATATATATATACAGCATATATAATATAAAACAGGGTTAGCTGTAACTTAATCTTTGGTAATGATTCCTCTCATATCTGCAACACTTCTCTCGTTAATTACACGTAGCTTTTCAACGTCAATATTATCCCTTGGCGAATGGCTTTTAATAACTATCTCGTTTCGTCGTTGCACAATGGCACCGCGACATCTGGAAAGGATTCTACCGCCACTCCTGAAGAGTTTAGTTGAGTAAATGTCCGACACAATAGCTTTTGGTTGGGTGGTTAACTCACGCCGTTAACTGAGCTATACACATAAAATGTTACATGATGTTTCCAAAGCTTCAATTGTCTAGATAGTGTGTCATAAAGCACAAATCGTTGTTACCTTGGTAACTGCAGGAGTGAGTAAAATTTATATGAATAGAAACATTACACAATCTGGTACTTGCTCTGTTTTTCGTGTAATGTGGTTTGTGCAAGTAAACTTGAATAAAATAAAATAATTGATACATTCTATCTTATGTTTATCAAGTAGCAGTATGAGTGTACAACGGATGGAGTTTGCTTAATACTCTTAGAACGCTCAATAGATGTTTTAAAAAAATGCTTCTTGCTATCTCTTATAGTTTTTGCTCTATGTATATCATTATTGAAACCGGAAGTTGTTGTGAATTTCTGTTCTATCTGGTTCTAGTAGACAGTTAAGGACGGAGATGAAATGCATTCTTGGAACGCTTAACCAATTGCAGGAAACAGCTTCTCGCTGTCTATTACCGTTTTTGTTTTATAATGATCAACGTTAAAATTCAAAATGTTTGATTTCTACCACTTCCGGTTTGGACATTACCTCCGCCAAAGAACTCTACTCCTAACTTATGACCCTCTGTATCTTGGCCAAAATTGGTGATGATCCTTCAAGTAGTTACTGAGATTTTTTTATATCCGTGTGTTTGTGGATACACGGACAAACATGGTGGGTATGGAAATTTTGGTAAACCAAACTTTTTAAAAATGAATGGTTGTATATTTCGCCTATCTATAAATCCATACCTTGGGCTTGATATACTTCTTGGTACAGCGGGGGACACTTCTAAATGGTACACCTTAGCCGTAAATCTCCATATGGCTGTACCATTTAGAAGTGTCACCCGCTGTACAATGGGTGTCGTGTAAAATTGTGTCTACACCGTGTGTGGATAGCTGTTCCAACGTTTTCGAAAATTCTGCATCTAGAAAGGAAAAAGGGAAGGATGTCTATAAACTGTTGTGTAAACTTATATTTTACCCGAGAAATGCCGAGTTCATCAGCTAGTTTAACGTATTTACTATTTTATTTAACTGTTTCACAGGCAGTAAGAGGGATTCTTCCCTAATACTAAGGGAGACTTAAGTTTGCTCTTATTTCCTTCATCTAAAACGTTATTCCCAGTACAGCCATGGGTCTTTTCCTGTAAAGGAATGATAATTGCATTCGAACGATTTTTTTGTTTTCGTTTTGTGCTTATCCTGCATCTACTGTGTAAATATGTGAATAGTGGTTGATTACTGTTTTGCAACTTTTCTTCCATTTTCTAATTTGAAAGATTTTTGCTTTTCTTCCCTCAATAAACTTGAAAATTGCTCACAGATATTGATTGTGTCCTTCGCTTCAAACTTATCACGTTTTTATTATGTTCTTAACTTTTCCTTGCCATTGTCAAACAAAGAGTTCCTTCAGTGTGTAAACTTAATAAAATACAGTTCCTAAACAAATTTAATATACAGATTCCACGAAGTGGTGTAGTTGCATTTTCACCTACCGTTCCTGATGAAGTTATTGCGTCACAAAAGGTGAAAATTTGGCATTAGAGCATGTGTTCTATGTGCTATCCTTCTTGAGCAAGGCCTTTTTTCCAATTTTCATCTTTATCCTTCCATCAAAATACTACAGCATCGCTTTTTATTGCCGGTACTATTTTATATCTTCATCGTTACTCTCCTATTCTTAATCTTCGTACCTACTGCGACATTTTACAACATATCCGCCATAAATGATATACATAATCCCACTCAAACACTTTGTGTTGGCAATGAACATGAAACAATGCAGAACATAGAAAAAACAATCAGCATCACAACATCGGCGTTTATTGACTTTTTTTTTTATTATTATTATTCTAAGTCCAAGTTTTATTGTGCATCTTCAAATAATATTTTATGTGAATTGACAGCGATATTATACGACTAGCGATTAATGCTTTTAAGTAGATGAATGACAAAACTATACATGTTTTATCCATTGCACATAACTTTCGAGATGTTTAATTTGTGTAAGGGTGGCTCAAGATGTAATTTTCCTTGTTCTAGCAGTGTAATTGTTTACAATGAAATTATGTTACAGTAAAAAAAATCGGAGTGAATTTCAGAATAATTTGGGAAGAGGATATGTATGTGTCATTTTCAATATCCAAGCAAAAATATATAGATCCTAGTGGGAGGGGTTGCTCAGCTCTTAGAATCGATGCCTATGCTGTAACCTAATCTTAAATTCAATAACATAGACGACTATTAACCGTAAAGTAGAAGAGACATTGTCCTATCACTTTTTTTTTTTTTTTTTTTTTTTAAAGTGTCCACGCACGAACGGTTGATCATATTTATCCCTTGCGATTTTATATCTCAAGTTGAATAATTAATAATTTACAAGGTAAGACAAAAGCAGTGTTACTAAACAAGGCCGTCTTAATGCATGTAAGCGATGGTAATTTGCTCGGAGGCCCCACGAATAGTAGTTATATGTCTTATGTGTAAAATTTAGTCGTAGAGGTCCCAGCAAACTGGTTTGCCACGGGACCCATAATTCTGTTCAGATGGCACAGTTACTACGTAGATTATAACTATGAACATGTTGAATATACGTTCAAGAGTATCCATCTCCACGTTAGTTTCTGACATATCCTTCGTAAATTTACATGACGTTTGCCTTTAAAAACATCCTGCTTTTAAATAAATTTGATGATTTTCACCTAATATTTTCCTCCCCACAAATCTCGTTGTTGTACTTTTTAAAGTTTCGTGTATTGGCTTCAACTAATTTTCTCTGAGACCCCCTGTGAAATTTCAATGACGAAGCGTGCGTCATGATTTACCTCCCTTGTAGGGCACTATCTCGGTGCAGCTACTGATGGAACAGGTCAATAACTTCGTCAGTTAGATCCGTGATCTACCAGATTCGGAGTGACTGAAACAAACCCAGTGTGACTCGGATACGACAACGATACCTTACTATAATATGGTGCTTATGTATCAGTCTGCTAATGTAATTCTAACAAACATGAATCTCTCCTCCGTCTCGCTTATTATGTCTATTATTTTTACGTCTGTGTCTCTCTGTGTTTAAAGCAATACATGAAAATAACTGTAAGATCTATCAAAGCGGAAGCGCACATGCAAATCACACTGAGAAAAATCCATTCTCCGGACAGCGGTATATTGTACAAATATACGGAATCTTCTTGCTTACTACAGAAATCAGTACGGAGCATACGTTATCCGTATGCTACATAGGCACTACCCTATGTCTGATATCGAACAGCCTTCCTTATATTACATACATATATGTGTGTTACCTTCGTCAGCTATATGTTATATACGTCCATTTGTATGAGAGATCCTGACCGCCTATATTGTTTCATACGGAAAGCACGTACAGATGGAACACTTATACAGAGAATATTGTAAAACATGCGTTTTCAGTTATACGTTTGCTGCACTTTGTCCAAAAACTATAGGCTTTACAAATGTTACATACGATTTTATGTACGTCACATACATTTTTTCTTAGTACACAGAAAAGAAAAGCTTCTTTTTTTGGTTATGAAGAATATAAAATTTGAACCGAGTGAGCCTGTAAAACTTTAGTAGAATATGAGCGATGCCACGAAGGGGCAACGAGGGTTAAGGAGTAACTTACAAAAATACCCTGAAGCGTGCCGTAATTTCCCCTTTGAAACTTAAGAAGTGCCGCTATTATTTGGGGATTGAAATCAATCAAGGATGAGATCTTTCGCTCGCTTTTAGTGTGCACGGGATAATTTACGAATTTTGGAATAGATATCTGAGAAGGTTGATGCCACGAGAACATTAAATTGAACTATAATTTACTACATTGGGCAAGTTATAAATAATATGTAATTACAGTGAAAAATTATAAACCGACACTAGCAACTTTTAAACCGGAAATACTATTTTTATTCATTAATTGCATATCGTTCGTTACACATCTTTCTAAACAAATCTCATCAAGAATATCCTGATCCTATCTCCGCGTAATACGAGGGCTATCCAGAAAGTAGATTACGTTTTGGAATAAAAAATCAACAAAGTATAGGAAACAAATTTTATTATATACAGATGAAAGCCACACACAAATACTACTTTTCGGCATAGTCACCATTCAAATTAAGGCATTTATCGTAGCGATGTACGAGCTTGGAAATTCCTTCGTCGAAAAATTCGGCCGCCTGCGACTTCAACCACTTCGTTACCTCTTCTTGCAGCTGTTCGTCGCCATCAAAACGCTGCATAGCCAGCCACTTCTTCATTGCTGGGAATAGGTGGAAGTCGCTCGGTGCCAGGTCGGGACTGTACGGCGGATGAGGAAACAACTCCCACTGAAAAGATTCAAGAACTTCACGCGTGACATTTGCCGTGTGGGGCCGGGCGTTGTCGTGAATCAACAAGATCTTAGAGCTCAACATTCCTCTGCGCTTGTTTTGAATTGCTCTTCTGAGGTTTTGCAGAGTTTGGCAATACCTTTGAGCGTTTATTGTAGTGCCTCTTTCCAGGAAGTCCACCAAAATCACACCTTTTCTGTCCCAAAAAACAGTCGCCATCATCTTCCTTGCCGACATTGTTTGCATGCATTTCTTGGGTTTTTGGGGAGAACCTGTGTGCCCCCACTGCATTGATTGCAATTTCGTTTCACAGTTCACGTGTTTCACCCATGTTTCGTCACCAGTAACGATGCGATCGAGTAAAGAGTCACCATCCTTATTGTAGGCGTCCAAAAAGTGCAACGCTGCAGCCATTCGCTGATTTTTGTGGTCCTCTGTCAAGATTTTTGGAATCCATCTTGCACAAAACTTGTGGTAACCAAGCTTTTCGCTGATGATTTCGTGCAACAAACTTCGCGAAATTTGTGGAAAACTCAAAGAAAGTTCCGTTATTGTGAACTTTCGATTTTCACGGACTTTAACATCGACTTTTTCGACAAGTTCGGCAGTCACTTTGCTGGGTCTCCCACTTCGATCTTCGTCGTGAACATTGGTTCGGCCATTTTTAAATCTTATGACCCACTGTCGCACTCCACCTTCAGTGATAATGTTGTCCCCATACACTTCACACAGCTGCCGATAGATTTCTATCGGTTTACAGTTTTTTGCTGTCAGAAACCTTATTACTGCACGCACCTCGCAGCTCGCGGGATTTTCAATTAACGCAGACATTTCAAACCGTCACAGTATCTTAACGGAGCACAGCACGAACCTCTCACTAGCACGGCTAGATGCCGACTGAGCTGCGCAACGCTCTGACCCCAAGATGGCCGCGCTAGCCCCGCCCCTAGCGGACACAGACGAAAACGTAATCTACTTTCTGGATAGCCCTCGTACTTCGAAAAACGAAGGAATGGTTTTGAATTAATTAGTTTCAAAGAAAAAAAAAGTTTACGTGATTTGTTACTGCGTGTTACGTCATGATAATGGATGTTCATTATGAAAATTCATTAATATATATCTTAAGAAAGGAGTAACTCTTGACTTTTAATGCTTTTGGCTGCGAAAGTGATTCATTATACGAGATTAAATTAAAATAATTAGAATAAATGATAACAACAGTTCGTTTCGTTTAAAATATACTGTTTAACATGATTAATTTAATCACTCATACAACACGAGAGAACATACATTACTTCCAACCTGCTAATTATATAGTTTTCAAGGTCTTACCATTCTTTTGAATGGAGAGTATAGTATTATGTAGAGCGTATGAAATGTGATGTGAACATGATACTGTATATGTATTATTTCATAAACCACTTAGGCGGTGAAAGTTAGAAATACTTTGTTGAATAATGTACGAGAAAATTGCATTTCCGGATCTTAACTCTTATTTTCCGTACTTATTCTAAGACTACAGGGTGGAATAAAAGTTCCTTTCCCCCAGGGGTAAAAGTGAATCTGAAAGGGTAAGGGGACGGATGACGTCACGCTGTCCCCCTTGGCTATCTTTGCCCTTTGCAATTTTTTTTTTTTTTAGGAAGTCGAGGGATCTATAGATATTTTTGGAAGTGGGGTAACGGCGTCCTCTCGCGTTCTCCTTCACTTTTATCCTTGCTTTCTCCCTAAAATCGTTCTTGGTTTTCGAACGAAACTCCGGTACAAAATAATCTGAAGTGGAAGGATCATAGGACCATTGTTTTGTGAACAAACTATCACCAGCGTCATATATATATATATATATATATATATATATATATATATATATATATATATATATATATATATATATATATATATATATATATATATATATATATATATATATATATATATATATATATATATATATATATATATCTTGATATTACAAGAGGTGGTTATAGGGCTTCAAGAGGGAAATCATGTAGATAAATTTTTAACAAAGCCAAAGCTAAAGGAATAAAGCTGCCCTCATATGCTGTACTAATTGTTGTAGACAGCAGTGTGTAATTGAAATGTTTATCTAACGTAACTTCACTCAAAAGTCACCTGGTTATTCAAGAACGTGAAAACAGCCCTCAATATGCCGATATGAAATGCATATGACAACATATGCACTTCCTCACATTGGACTTTGGAGTACAGGTGAGAAACTTCTCGGAGTACAGATGGGGAAACATTTCCATGAATAGTACTACAGAATGATGAATGCAATCTAATACCATACTTTTACGTATCATGAAATGAGTTTTTTTTTTTTTTTTTTTTTTAACTGAAACACCGCTAAATCTGCATCAATTGAAACAGTTAAACTGTAACTTAAGAGATTAAACTATCAAATCAAAAGTTCAGTTTAAGGTTATTTGATCTGTACTGTCTTTTACTTGGTAATTCAACGATGAGAATTATTTATCGATGATCTCTACCTTGTAGATGGTCTCTATTTTGAGCAATTATGTGAAGAAATGAGCAGTAAAAGTTAAAGAAGTGTTCGTTTTAGTTACTAATTACTAGAAGGAAAACTACTTTTATTGCACCCTGTATGTCACAAAGGCATGGGAAACGATGTTAACATTGATTAACTAATACTTTCAAAATACAATTTAGTATCTTTATTAGTATTTGAATGATATTACTTATTGAAATGGTATAAAAATTTGATTCTGATTTTTGCACGACTTGCTGATTTCCCGTTCGTGAATTTCGTGCTTTTAGCCCAAAAGAAGTGTTGTAGCTTTTACCCGCAAAGAACTGGTATTGTCCAAATTCATTCATTCGTTCATTGAATCAAAAGAATTGAATCATTTTACAAAATAAATCACAGAGGAATGACATAGTTACATTTTCTAATAAATCATATCAAGCTTTACTGCATTTAAATCTTGCGCTATTAATAGAGACCCAGATTTACGGTTTAAAATTCAACTACTGCAATAACGCATGTGAAAAAGTAAATTCTGAATATAAATTACTACATTTAGTACTACAGTAAATCACTACTGAGATGCTGCACAATCTATTCAATCCATAAAGTTCATAAGGGATGAAAATAATGTAATACAAAAATTTTCATACTAAACTTCCTCTCACACTTCACTCAGGCTTGGAACTGACTTGATTTTGATTGGTCAAAATGAAAAATGGGAACAAACTCTTATCTCTGATTGGTCAAACACCTGTCCACTGTATTTAAAGGGAATGTGTATAAACTCTTATTACTTTATTTATTTATTTACTAGCAGCGTTCACCCCGCTTCGCTGCGGTCACCCCGGAACGCAATAAACTTTGTTACTTAGATAATTTTTACTTTTTCGCTTTCAAGTGATATGATAAAAACCATAGAAGATTGCAGTAAATGTTAACATTATATCGCCTGTCATTTATGTTAACCCGCCCCGCTTCGCTGCGGTCACCCCCGAACGCAATAAACTTTGTTACTTAGATAATTTTTACTTTTTCGCTTTCAAGTGATATGATAAAAACCATTATAACGCCTGTCATGTATGTTAACCCGCCGAGTGACACGGTCATGCGGGTTGCATATAAATACGTTTATTTTTATACCTATGATGAACTAACAAAGGATTTGTACGTAATGGACACCTGAATGGTCAATTATCTCAAGACACTGGTAATTGAAAATTAAAGTGATATGATAAAAACCATCTAGGGTCCAAATCCTAATAACCCCCCCAAAATAAAAGAAATTGGTTCATCCGTATTAGCGTGATGAGCGGACAAAGGATTTGTACGTTCTCTTTTATATATATAGATTTGGTTTTCTTCACAGTTTTCCAATAACACATTACCAATAAAAGTTCAAAGTGAAATATTCTTCCTTCTTCGCTAATTGATATACGTAATTGTATAATTACGGAACTAACCATTAAGCAACTTGCACTGTCAGAATTTGACTAAAAAATCACTCATTTTGATTACAGTTGTTCGATTGTTACGACCAATCTGAAGGAATATTTTTGTCAGATCTAGTTCGGAAAAGGAATGTTTTAATTGAATTAGACTGTTTCATTCACGTGTATAAAATTGGGAAGTAAATTATGGTAAGGGTTTGTAGTTTCTTTACAGCACAAACATTTTATGAGACGTTGGCCTGTGGTTTAACGTAAAGTACCAACTATGATATACGTACTTCTGTAGACGATTTGAACTTTTCTCCAGTTTCCAGTTTCAAATGCTAGAATGCTAATCATGTAGAAACTGTGACTTCTAGAAGAATATAAGTTAGAGACCAAGAAAAGTTAGAGTACTAATGATATAACCGCCAGGACTTTTAAAAGATTGTAAGTTAGGGGTCAGGGAAGGTTAGAGTGACAGCGATATAGCCACCAGATCTTCTGGAGAGTATATATTAGGAGATTAGGAAATAGCAAACAAAAAAGCTGAAGTTTTCGGTTTCATTAATGTGTTAGTGTTATAGACGACTATTCCGTGGTTTACTTTGGATACTTTATAGTTGAATGAGGTTTTCAGTAACTATGGACTTTAGAGAAAAATACGTGCATATTTCTGATAAGTTAAGCTGCTGTGTTTTTGATATCGAATCTGATCATTGTGCGTAGTGCTTCTCTGCATGGTCGGAGATAGATGCATCAAGTTGAAAGAGCATAAGACTGAAAAACAAATTCTCCATATAATTTTAGTAGGCGGCCGTAAGTAAATGGTTAGCATTCAGACTTTGCAATCCAAGGTTCCAGGCTCGAATTCATGGATGTTTATCCTGGCTGAGCTTTTACCAGTTTTATTTTTATTTATTTATTTATTTATTTTTTTTTTTTTTTGTCAAGTCCTACCTGGTGAATTCTAGGATGAAATCTTCAAGCTCGTAATCAACTTTCTTTTTAAAAATTTTCCCCTCACCTTTCAGTTTTATTACTTTTTATAGCATAAAATTCCTTCAGAAGCCTGTGTGGAAATTGTCAATAAATAATAAACTTGTATATTTTCCCCGTATACCGTCTGTATCACTGCCTATGTTTGTCATATTATTTAATTGAGGCGAAGTTCCTCTTTCCTTCCTAGTTCCGTAGGTAAAAGTTAGACGACTAGTACATTCTGTTCTCATTGATTAAAAAAAAAAAAAAAAAAAAAACATAGAGATTAGAGCTTCCATATTCCTAGACTAAAAAAACGGGAGATCCTACGAAAATTTACAGTATATAGTAGTTATGCACTTGCTTCTTGCTGAAATCCCAGACTTCATTAAATAATAGGTCAACACTCACCAAAACTGAGTAACAGAGAGAATATTGTTCCTATCATTTGACTATCAGTGGCTAATAAGAGCAGGATTTAAAAAAAAAAAAATACTACAAGGATGGTATTAACTTATTATATACTGGAGGAGGGAAGCGAGACAATTGAATTTCCAAACAATTCCTGGGGGTGAAGATGATGTTAATTTGTTACGCCTGGACACCCTGTTATAAGTACCCACTGCATTTACAACAATGCTAATCAAATCAACGTTTGGGGGGGGCGGTGGCTCAGTGGTAGCGCGCTTACTTCTGGCGCGTGGGGTCCCTGGTTCAATCCTGGACACGTAAGCTTGTGGTGGACAACATCGTGTCCGTGGGTTTTCTCGAGGCACTCCCGTTTCCTCCCACTTTCTCATTCCACCAATTCTTTCATATTCGCTTGCTTTAATCATCCATTTCTCTTAGCCTGAAAAGCACAATCGTGAGACGTTAAACTGAAAGATTTCATTTAATTTTTCAAATCAACGTTTAATAGGTTCGTTCGATACATTTTTGCACTGAATATCAGATAAACTTTTTGCGAAAATTTGACCAACTAAAAACGCTATCTTGGATAGCTCATAGCTCAGGAAACAAAAGACTACACACCATATTATTTCCTATGCATATTGAATTT
Source organism: Thermobia domestica (assembly GCF_964235325.1). Taxonomy (NCBI): domain Eukaryota; kingdom Metazoa; phylum Arthropoda; class Insecta; order Zygentoma; family Lepismatidae; genus Thermobia; species Thermobia domestica. The sequence continues at coordinate 250,076,244 of NC_137457.1, read as the reverse complement.
GTCAAGATTTAGCACTGTTTCAAGTTTGGCCAATATCTGATGAGTTTCGTCGATCGCGTACTAATGGTTTATTTATTTTGTAAAAAACTCAATTGAAAGGCGAAAAAGGAATTGGGGGGGGGGGGCGCATGCAAAAAAAAAAAAAAAAATCAAGGTTATGCAAAACTTATAGGTCATTTTATGAAGAGAAAGCGCATTTGTCCACAACTAGTAAAACACGTGCATGCACGTACATACAAGGACAATCAGTCCTTTGTGATATTGAATGAATTATCAACATAATCTGCGATATCTAGATAATTAGCTCTAGATAATTACTTGACAAGTATAAAAATCTTTCAAGAAGCGAGCACAGAAACGTTTATTAGTTTATAATAATCTTTTTCTGTGTATTTTTTTTAACGTTGTCAGTGTTACTGTTAGGAATTTCAAATGAGTATTCGTGACGAATGGGTTTGTTATACTCTGTTTCCTGTTTTAATTAGAGAAAGCCGCCTTGTATTATTATTCTCTGTATTTAAAACTGACCGGCAAACAATGCTGACACTGTTAACATCAATTTACATGCCATATATATCATATTACCCATTGTCAATCTCTGTCCGCGTTGCAGTTAATGTCGGGTGTCATTTTAGAATTGCATTTATCGCATCAGCCAAAGTGTAAATCACATATTTTAAGTGGTATATATACACATTGCATGCTATTGCTGTAACACTAACCTCTAAAGATAGAAATATGGAATGACTATAAAACTACTAATGAAGAGATTCTAAACATAGTGCATTTAAATACAAATTCATATAATCCATATTCTAATCCGTTACGCACCATTTCGTCTTCGATTTTCATTGTCACTACACTAGCAATATATTTGGAAGGTCCTACGTTAGCTAATGGTCAGTGCAAAAATAAAGTTGAAAAATACTTGGACCAACGTAGATTAAAGTGTATGTTGGCCAACCAACAATTTGCCGTCAGTTATTCAAGATATATAAAAGTGTATGTAGTCCATTCAACAATTTGCGTCATATATCCAACGTATATTAAAGTATACGTGGCCAACCAACAATTTGCCGTCATTTTCTAACGTAGATTAAAGTCTGTTGCCAACCGACAGTTTGCCGTCATTTATACAACAGTTACGACCCCGCACACCCAATCGCAAGCTCACTTGTTTCATAGGTGCTAGATTGGGAGTTGAGTTGGTTGGCAAATGCTCGGAAAAGCAGCCAAATTATAACGTAGGCCCAATGTTAGCAGTTCAGTAGTCTGTTTCCTCACTGTTGGGCCTAGTGTCTGTGCTGCTGGGTGAGATGTCTTCCAAATAATTTGACCGGTTCTATGATTAGTAGAGCAACCCATTTATGCTTTTTTTGTTTAATTATGCTTTATTTTCTCCAAATTATGCTTTATTGTTAATTTCAATCATTGTTTTACATTAATCCTGTATAATGTATAATATTTACATTAAATATTCTAAACATCTTGATCTATTTATTAATATTTTATGCAACCAATTTCTTTCGTCTTGAATGAACTTTCTACTTAATGCAGCGCTTTACTCGAGTCAGTTTCTTTATCACTTGAGTGCGTCTTAGGGGTGCATATTGGAGTGAGGTCTCCACTTCAAAGGATTACACCGAAAAGTTTACAGAAATAAAAATAAGCTTCTCATTGTTGCATTGTTACGGTCTCAAAGATTTTGCATTGCAAATATTGGTTTCAAAAAAATATTAATACAGTATGTTAAACTTGTAGTTAAACAGAATTTTCCAAGAATTGTTTTAAGAGAATTTTCCAAGACGTGCTATATGTTTGAAATTATGCTTTATGCTTTATTTTCTCAAATTATGCTTTTAAAATTAGTTTCTTCTGGACCCTTAGACAACAACCATGTTCAAGATACCAACCATATGTGTAAATTGCTGTTATGCTTTTGGGTTGCCCTAATGATTAGTATAGAAGTTAACTTATTCCAGTGATACTAGTAAAACCTTACTATGCTGCAGAAGGAAAAACAAATCACAATTCATTACGAAAGATCGTTGTTCGTAAACGATATGTTAGAACTATAACATAGTGTTGTCAGTTTCGTAATAGCGAATTTCCTGTCCAAAACTGAGATTTCTCGATTAGATGAAAAATTTCTTGCTAACTAAAATAGATATTTCTTCTGGTCATAGAAACAAAGCAGCGATGCCTGTGAGAGTGCGAAAACACAAAAATATCAAAGGTTATATTTCATATTGGTTTAGGTCAGTGCAATGCAAAATTCACATATTTAACAGGAGACTTAAACGCGTTACGGGTACGAATTGTGTTTGCACATCTTCAGAATTACATTTTCATTAATGAAATTCTGTAAAAAAAATAATAATAAAGAAATAAAATAAAAATTAAATATAAAAATAAATAAAAAATAAAATATGTCTCAACTATTGTATTTTTTACTTGTCCTTTTAAAAGCTTGAAAGAAAAATATATTCTAGATTATCAAAAAGAGTAACTCTTAGAAAATTTTCTCAGAATTATTTTTTTTTTCTCGTAAGCAGTGGATCTAGAAATGGGTTCCGGAAACCTGAGAAATTTTAATACTGCTTCGGGCAAATCGGTGCAAAGTGACTGAACGACATGACTCGACTAGATGCATTCAAAAAAATAAATAAATAAATAAAAAATAAAAAATAAATAAAAATAAAAAATAAAAAATAGCACCGCAAGTATTATTTACCTATTGACGCCATTTTAGTTAAAATAACCTTTTAAAAAGGAACATAACTGTTGACATGGAACAAAATTTTATTATTTTTTTTTCATCTTCAAATTGCTTTTTCACTCTCAAGTTGGGTTATGGATGGTGGTTGTCGACTCTCAAAACCATTATTTCTGGTTTTCCTAATAGCAGAATTAGTTATTTTTTGTATTTTTTTAAAATAAAAAAATGCAGTTGCTTGCCAATTGCCTCACGGTGCAAGATCAACAATGAAAACTTTGAATCTCTGCGAGAATCGAACCTGAAACAACATGGACCAAAGCCACATGCGTTATGCAATAGTACGAAAGGTATCCATCCCCCTAACTCTCCTATCCTCCCAAATGCTTGGGGTCAGTCCCCGTGATTTGAGCATTCTCCCTCCAAAAATGATGCCCAGGTTGCCCCACAAAAATAATCCCTTTACTAATTTGCATATCAAACATAGGAATTTACTCCCTATATATATATATATATATATATATATATATATATATATATATATATATATATATATATATATATATATATATATATATAGTGAAATGAAAATAGATTCTTTGCTATGACAATTAAATATTTGAAAAATTGATTCATCGTCTTCTTCACAGTTAGCGTTCTTAAAAGCATAGGGTCTATGATGGAATTAACGTTCGATTGTGCCATTTTCAATGGAAAAATACCCGTTCCCCTCAGATAAAACATCATGAGTCAAACCTACGTCCTAAAACCCACCTGTGGGCATCCGTGTTTCTATGGTAGTTGAAGGCCAGGAACTTCCTGAAGGGCAATGATGCGAGTAAATGTACATGCATTTAGTAAAACATCATTCTGTGTGTGTGTGTGTGTGTGTGTGTGTTGTTACGCAAATACCAGGTTTTCTGTGTCATGAGCCAAATGTCGATAAGATTTTTGCATACTTTCATTCCATTTTGTGATTTATGTAAATAGATATTTCCAATATCCATCTATTATTACTGCTGGAAATTAAAAAAAATATATACATATTGAATATAACCGAAAAATGTTGTCATTTATGCTAATCAATTTAGATTAACATTGTTAACCAATTAATGCATGATTTGAGATTCAGCGGGGCGAGCTTGTATTCAGTCAATCAAAAAAAGTATATATTTTGGAGTTTACATCGGTATGTGATTTAACAATTACAAGGCTTTTTCTTTTTTATTATTATGAGACATGTCCAGAAAATAAATGTACTAGATTTTTGAAGCTTTCAAACAAATATTAAAACTTCTACATTGTTACATTAGTACATATGTGAACTATTTTTCCACGTAGTCGCCATCCCTCTCGATGCACTTAGTGATACGAGGGATCAACTTTTTTATGCCTTGGTCAAAGAAGTCTCCCGCCACCTCTTTGTCCAATTCTTCACTTCCTCATCAGTTGAAAATTTTTTCCCTACCCATGTGCATCTTCAGAGAGGTGAACATATGATAGTCTGAAGGCGCCAGGTCAGGGAAATGCGTGAATCAGTAAAAATCGATGGTCTTCCACTCATTTGCTCATCATGCACATCAGTACGACCCTCTTTAAATTCACAACACCATTTAACACATTCGTAAGATTCTAACTCTTCGCCATAAACTGATTTGATATCGTTGAAAACTTCATACGAACATTTTCCTTTCACAACGAGATAACGGATAACGTTGCAAATCTCGCACTTGCTGGCAGATTTTATCGACATCTTTCATGGGAGACGTTACTATGGCCACAGTTGTGGTCGTACTGATGCGTGGTTTTGGCTCGTTGGAAAGGGTAGGAGGTGACGGCAGTTTGGTAATACGACAGTGAGACCAACATAGCAATAACAAATTCCTTCTGCCCCCGAGGGCCCTAGTACACTTATTTTATGGACGTGCCTCGTATGTAAAATTTCTGCATTTAATGTGGCATAAGGTCAAATATAGGCCTAACATCTCAGAATTTTTTTCCTACAAAAACAAATTGATAGATTTGCATGACAAAATTAGCCTACGTGTAAGCATGGTATAAGACAATTAGCCTAGGTACAATCTACCTCGAAAGTTTAAACTTCTTTCGGCCTCAATTTTGTTTATAATTATTATTTGTGCCCCTGCTAATGACCTGCACACTGGCGATATCTTTTGGCGTGAAGTAGGAGGCGGCACAGTTTGCGACAGCCATTAGCCTGACTGTGAACTGGTAGAACTTAACGTGACCGACAGTGAGATGTCTTGGGTTTATAATAAGAATTAAGAATAATTTAAATAGTTTCGCCTAAAAGTTTATGCAACTCGTAACTCGAAAATGTTATGAAGTTTGCATATTAACATTACTCATAGACTGAGGTGTTTTGTTATATATGCTTTCGTCATCAAATAAAATGTCTCTGATTTTAATTAATTTTGATCAAATTTTCGCTTGGCACTGCTGGTTCAGTGACTAGTGCATCTGTCTTTGGTGGTCTCGGATTCGATTCCCGACGGAAAGGATCAAGGGCACTACAGTAGTTAGATCTCTCTTTAAACCTTAGATCTTGTCCCGTATAGATTCGGTGCTAGCAAAGAACGTAAATACAAATCAGTCAATTAATTTGCTCTTCTAATTGTGGTTTTTGTAACTTTGTAATATAAAAGTATTACAGAAGTTATCAAAATCCATTCGGCAATTCTTGTCCGGAATGGATTTTTTTTTTCAGTTATTATACTGTCAGTCCTAAACAACTGTACAATCATATGCTCAGACTTTCCTGTGGGAGTTTGGAACTGAAAGGGTGAAGGTTGGTTAAGAGCCTGCCTTACTAAAAATAATACAAAATTTATTATTTTTCTTTTGCTTGATTATTCATCAGTGAGAGGAGATAATGAAATGCAAGTCACCACAATCATAGATAATGCTATTCTACAACAGAAAATATGGACCTGAAGAATGTTCAGTGTTGCCATCCATAGAAATTACAGTGTTGCCAGAAAAACAATTTCCCTAAAATCTAAGTTAAGACAGCGAGTAGAGGAACAAACTCAACTGCATTTGGTTACTTATCATGTCTTTTTGGTTTCCTGTGAACTACTTTTTAAATAATAGTTTTATTTAGTTTGTAATAAACAAAATATTTTTAACATACAGTTATTAAAACTAAATAATAATGTTAATTAAAAAGCAGTTCACAAGAAACCAAAACAACATGATACGTAATCAAGTGGAGTTGAGTTCATTCCTCTACTCGCTGTCTTAACTCAGATTTTAGGGAAATTGTTTTTCTGGCAACACTGTAATTTCTATGGATGGCAACACTGAACATGCTTCAGGTTCATATTTTCTGCTGTAGAATAGCATTATCTATGATTGTGGTGACTTGCATTGCATTATCTCCTTTCACTGATGAATAATCAAGCAAAAGAAAAATGGTAAATTTTGTATTATTTTTAGTAAGGCAGGCTCTTAATCTATTGGCGTTGTACCCGCGAGATTGCCCTGTCCGAGTAGAAGGCATCAATGACGTATCCAAGAATTTCACTTTATTATTATTAATATATCATGAACCGTTCTAGAAAGAACATTATCTAATACTCTGATGATAATTGTGATAAATCTACTTCTCATATTAGTCATATTGATTTTAAGAATATGCATACAATTGTATCTTCGGATTCATAATTCAGAAAATTTCTTTGTAAATCTTAACTTCTTATTCATACAATTGTGCTTACTCTTCAACATCACAATTACAAATTAAAATTTTTATTCTGTGTAGATAAAATTACTTAGAACCAGTGATATTTTTTATGTAAATACTTTGTGAGCATAAAAATTTACACGAATAAAAGTGCTGCCATCTGTTTTCGATGTTGTTACATTTCTCAATTGTATTTCAATACATAAAGACCATGTTAGGTAATTGACTTAACCACTACCTTTTTAACAATTTACTCCAAAGTCCAATAAGTTGAAATAGCGCCAGGCATGTATCAAAATTTAACACAACTAGAGTAGCACAGAGCCGTTGTGTTAAATTAACACCACTATTTTTCCTGTGTAGGGTTACCACGTGAAGAACTTTAAAATGAAGAGGATAGTTTTAGATTTCATTAAAATATATACTGTATATTACTTGACAAATTCCGTAATGGCTTGGCAAAAAAATATAATTTATGCATTAAACTTTGACAATACCGATTACGGGAATAGGTTTATATTAAGTTTATTTTTTTCAAGCTTACAGTGAGACGTATTCTATTTCCCTGGAAACTAAATATTGCAACCAGTGTTTGAAGTGAAAAAAAAAAGCACAGGCGGTATGTTTTATTACGATTTTGACTCGACATACCGGCTATCTAAATGTTGAAATACAGTCAGGGTATGTTGTATAAAAAATTGCATTTCTGTTTACATAATAACTGAAAATCATTGGAGAGCTTTTCTAAAGTTACGAGGGGGACATAGAGAGACTTTGATCCCCCGCTAACAACTTTCTGAAAAAAAATATTCCCTTATGTTGTATTAGAGAGAATTATGCACAAAAATGCTCAAAAATCGAGTCTTTATCTCAACAATTTCCTACGGGATAACTCCCGGATCCCGCACTCGATTGTAGGATATTCCAAACCCCGGCAGATCCGTCCTTCACAGCAGAAAATCCCTAATATCGCCCGTGATCAAAACACGACATTTATATGCATTAAGGTAAGAACGAACACACACACACACACACACACACACACACACACACACACACACACACACACACACACACGTACGTACGTACGTACGTGTGTGTACGTACGTAAGAAAGAAACAATTCTTTCTTTTTTAGGTTTTACGTCCCGCGGTTATGCCGGTTAGGCTAAAGGAGACGGTGATGATGAGGAATGAATGAAATGGTGGAATGAAGAAAGTGGGAGGAAACGGGAGAACCCCGAGAAAACCCACGCAAACGGTGTTTGTCCACCACAAAGTTCACTTGGCGGGGCCTGGGATCGAACCCGGGACCCCAAGCACCAGAGGTGAACGCTCTACCACTGAGCCACCGCGAAAGAAACAATTCAATATGAGACATCAGGATATAAACTAGATGAACTTCTTTGGAGACACCTCATTAAAAAAAAAAGGTAGGGGAAGATAACAAAAATGTCGGTGTTGTCAACTTAGAAACTATTTCTACACAAGAAATAAATTCTTTTTACGTGCACAGCTATCCGTCAATTACAGTGTATAAAAATGAATTTATTAAAGGTACTCTCCGGTGACGGTATGTCTTGATCACTGTAGAACCAGAGGCGGAATGTCTTAATCACTGAAAAAACAGAGGCGGTATGGCATACCACCGCATCCGCCTCACTTCGACCACTGATTGCAACAATATTAACACTAAAAAGTATTTACAAATATGCACATATAGCTACATATATTACGAATCTTGAAGTTAAGTAGTTGTCTGTACCCCGAGAAAGGATGAAATTTTTTTCATTCTCCTTACTCTTAGTGTATGGTTATTAAGCTTGATTTAACTAAGTTGGTTTGTTTCCACGTTGTGAAACTACGTTATACTTCTGACAAGTAAACCTTACGTTTGGGTGAATCGAGTTGCTGACTGAGACACACATGAAAAAGTAGTACTAAATGTGATTAGTATTTCAGTGAAGTTTTAGGTGCGAAGCTCCAGGGGTTTAGGAGATACAGCTACCAGAACATCACGTGGAAGTACAGAATAGTCTTCATACAGTTGGAGGTAAAAGCTCTGTAAGACCTCTTGTAACGACAAAAGGTTCATAACAAATATATGGGTACATATTAGGACTAGGGGGAAGTCATATAGTAAGGGTATATCTGACGGCGGCCATCTTGAAATCCGCCATTTTGAATCAAGGTTAAGTTTTTAAAATAGGAATAGGGTCATGTGATACATGATTTAAGTCTCAAATTTAATCAGAAGAACAATGGTGACGTTAATTTTGATTTACGCGCAATTGGTAAAAAGTTACACGGAAATTAAATATTGTTGCAGCATATGTATTAGTTCTTTACCCCACCTTGTAAATTTTGTTTTAATGATAATAATTAAATAAAAAGCAGGTGGATAAATATTAGGTCTATGGTAAGAGTTGCATGGATGGCGGCCATGTTCAAATCCGCCATTTTGAATCAGACAAAAGTTTTAAACAAAACGCATAACAGTGAGACCTTATTAATAGCAAATTTTACCATAACCATTTTTAACAATTTTTGCTTTATCATTAACCAGCACAAAGTTAAATGGATCGCTTCTTACGACTACTGCTTTGACGGAATTGTTAACGACAAATGTGTCAAGTGTAACTCGATTGCCTGTGTCAGGTGTGCTCACTGTGAGCAGAGCATTTGTGCAAGTCATGCACTCTTTTCTGAATTACATATTGATTGTACTAATTGAGGACTTTTCTGGAAAACACCAAAGACCCAAGTTCAATTATGACTCAGTTCCACTTTGGTCATTTTTATTTAAATTAGCAACTTGTTTATGCGATAACAAATGCTGGTTAATGATAAAGCAAAAATGGTTATACCGTTGGATTTATGGTAAAATTTGCTATTAATAAGGTGTCACTGTTATGCGTTTTGTTTAAAACTTTTGTCTGATTCAAAATGGCGGATTTGAACATGGCCGCCATCAAGGCAACTCTTACCGTAGACCTAATATTTATCCATCTGCTTTTTATTTAATTATTATCATTAAAACAAAATTTACAAGGTGGGGTAAAGGACTAATACATATGCAGCAACAATATTTAATTTCCATGTAACTTTTTACCAATTGCGCGTAAATCAAAATTAACGTCACCATTGTTCTTCAGATTAAATTTGAGTCTTAAATCATGTATCACATGACCCTATTCCTATTTTAAAAACTTAACCTTAATTCAAAATGGCGGATTTCAAGATGGCCGCCGTCAGGTATACCCTTACTATATGACTTCTCCCTAGTCCTAATATGTACCCATATATTTGTTATGCACCTTTTGTCGTTACAAGAGGTCTTACAGAGCTTTTACCTCCAACTGTATGAAGACTATTCTGTACTTCCATGTGATGTTCTGGTAGCTGTATCTCCTAAACCCCTGGAGCTTCGCACCTAAAACTTCACTGAAATACTGACCACTTTTAGTAGTACTTTCTCATATGTGTCTCAGTCAGCAACTCGATTCACCCAAACGTAAGGTTTACTTGTGAGTTACGGAGATTCAATATTGAAACGAGAAGTGAAAGATTTGCACACTTTCGATTTCAGTCTAGGGATAAGAGCGGAGATGGAGTGTTCTTTGCACTATGAATCTGTATAAGAAAACAAATTACACATTTCCCGATATCTTCTACCGTTTTTGTTCTATGGTAATCAATCCTGAAACCTGAAACTCTACAACTACCAGTTGCAGTTGAAGGATAAGGGATTAAATTAAATCTATTGTTGGAGTTCCGTATCCATACCAGAATATAATTTCTCTCTCTTATGGTTTCTTGTTTGATCTAAGATTGCCCACGAATTAAAATTTTCGTGACGTGGTACGAGACTATAGAATTTCCGTGACGAGATAAAAGACGATAGAATTTTTGTGACGAGATACGAGACGATAGAATTTTTGTGACGAGATAAGATACGATAGAATTTTTGTGACGAGATACGAGACGATAGAATTTTTGTGACGAGATACGAGACGATAGAATTTTTGTGACGAGATACGAGACGATAGAATTTTTGTGACGAGATACGAGACCATAGAATTTTTGTGACGAGATACGAGACGATAGAATTTTTGTGACGAGATACGAGACGATAGAATTTTTGTGACGAGATACGAGACGATAGAATTTTTGTGACGAGATACGAGACGATAGAATTTTTGTGACGAGATACGAGACGATAGAATTTTTGTGACGAGATACGAGACGATAGAATTTTTGTGACGAGATACGAGACGATAGAATTTTTGTGACGAGATACGAGACGATAGAATTTTTGTGACGAGATACGAGACGATAGAATTTTTGTGACGAGATACGAGACAATAGAATTTTCGTGACTAGATACGATGCAAGGCGAAACTCTTCCAACGACAGTGAAACAGGAGAATCCCGAGAAAATTCATAAACGAGATAATGTACACCACAAACTCGCGTTGCCGAGTATCGAACTAGAACTCGTTGCACTACAGATGAGCACCTTACAAATGAACTGTCGTGATTTCTCACAATCATCTTCCAATAGAAATAGGTATACTTTCCGAGAGGAAACATAATTTTTTCGTGACACGTTTTCGAGGCGAAACAACTCTTGTATCTTTCGTAATCCTATATGATATCTATCGACTAAGGACAATTGTACATAGTCGTTCTGTAAGACTACTCATACTTGTGCATACTTTGAAAGTTTTTTTTTTTAATAATATAAAAATTCTTCCATCACAGCCAAAACCTTGCGTACCGGTATCAATTTCACTATATACTCGCATTATGAAATATTCTGAAAAATGACAGTTTTTCCTCTCTCTCTCTCTCTCTCTCGTCTGCCTATTTTTTTTAAACTCATGTTTGTGTGTTAAATAGCCTGGTAATATTGAGAGAGAGAGAGAGTATAGTGTTTACCTTATATCCACGTAGCCTTTGACAAAGGGCGATGGGATATAGTTCGCTTCACTACTCTGTAATTGGACAATCGATTACGTGTCTCTGCTTCAGATGGAGTGCTACAAAACAACAGCAGCATCAGTAATCAGGCAATCAGCCTTCAATTAACGCTGAAGGCTGGCCTGTGATCACTGCGGCATTGGTCTCTCTGCAGTGGACAAAGGGAAACACACAAAACGACGGATAATCGGGACTCAAACAAGGAATAAATGACAAGGCCACGGAGAGACACTGGTGTAAAGATGATCACAAACACTGTTCAGTAATACTCATTTGCGTGTTTAACCTAGTGTTTTTCTGTAAATACTAAACAAGACGCGCGTTGTCCAATAAAGGAAATAAATAAATACTAAATAAATTCTGTTACCACAGTAAAGAGGATCATGCGAAACGTACAGTCAGCGGCAAAAGTTCTTTCCGTAAATAATAAAGAAGATTCTGCACGTTCCAGTCACACCATTATTCCCAAAATAAAGTTTACCAAACGGAAAGAACTTTTGTCGCTGACTGTACATTTATGAATGAATGGGTTTGCATTTATAATAATAATAATTATGATTATCTAAATATTTTCGCCTACTTGTTTATGCAACCCGTAACACTTGGAATATTTTGCGAGTTGTATGTTAGCGTTACGGGAAAAGTACGTTTATAAATGAATGAATGGAATGTGAATAACTACCGTTAAAATTACCGTTATCTGTGAAGATTTTAACGGATTGGCTCAATTAACGAAGTCGGTCAAGATAATCTTTCTGGCTGTCTATTGCAAAGAAAACGTAATTCTTAATTCCGTTTTCGTTCAAAAATTAACATGTGGAGTAACGTACTAACAGTGATTTGTCTCACAGTATGATCTTAATAACGAAATATGATCGGCATTCTAACCACTTTTTAAAATTACGACAATTTCTGGCAAGTTTTTACTTTAGTCATTTCATTCAATGAAGCGATTCGTAGGGAACTGGTTCCTCGGAACAGTTCATTAAATATCATTACGAATCAGTTCCTAACCTTACCTAACCTAACAATCAGCAGTAAGTCATCACGTGACTCGATACGTATCAGTAACGAATCTAGAAGTACAATACATTCTCAAAACTGGAACCAAAAGATTCAAATCACTGAATCAAATAAAATGAATGAAATGACCGAAATAATATCTTGCCCAATTTCCTCTAGATATACGAGGATTGCTCTGAAGAAATTTCTACAATCAATATGAAAGACGTTAAGATATGGAATTGGCTTTCAACGTATTCGCCTTTAAAATTAATATCGTCAAATCTATTTTGAAAGCATTTTTCCTCTCTGAGGCTGCTGCCTCAATAAACCGCTGTTCGGAATGCGTCAACAGCGTTTTCAGGCCACATAAGTCGCTCACCACTCATTTTTCATGTATGGGAATGAAAAGAAGTCATTAGGTGATAAATTAAGTGAGTACGGACAATGAGTCATCAATCTGGCATATTTAAACTGGACAGAAAATCAACAGTGTGGTATGCTGAATGGAAACTAGCGTTTCCGTGGTGAAGAATGATGCAAAGGTTTTGGTGGTTTGTTTTACGCAATCTGTTGATTACACCTGGCAAACAAATTGTTGTATACCATTTAGCATTTACTGTCTTTCGATCTTCTAAAACTATGGTTGCCCATGTCTGGTATAACCGAAGAAACAAGCAATCATTTGCTTTGCGGCACACCTTAGATGACACAATTTTTGTTGGTTTTGGTTAGGGTGACCAAATCGTCAACTGGAAAAAACGGGACACCTTTTATTTCTGGATAGATTGCTCCCCTAAATATATTTTTTAGCCTCTCCGTTCTCTCTCTCTATGTCTCTCTTTGTATATCTCACAAAAAGGGCAAATTTACAAATTTTCGTTTTAAAACCTGTTGAAAAGGTCGTGGAATTAATTAGATATGTAACTATCAGCAGCTAACAAAAAATGAAATATTTGAAAACATTACTAAAAATATATGAGCGCTCAAATCTGTCACCGACAGGATTTATAATTACTCATAGCATGGGATTCCAACTCATTTTATTTGCGTTTACTTACTTTTAAACATTATTTATTCCACTTACAACTATTATAGTTTTCTTTCTACTTTCACAGTTCTGTACCTTTGTTCCCCTTTCGTAGGGTGTTACATCTTACAGGGGTGTTAGTCAAATCACGGAAACACTGTACTGTACTGATGACAGTGCCTCAATCTTCCACCACCTGGAACAGAGAGTAAAAACAGGTTACATTGTTCTTCATAAGACTTTCAACCCTTTGCACTGTCGTCTGCGAAGTGGGGAGGCCTAGGAGGGAAAACAGTGCAGCTACTACATCCAATATCGCAAACGTCGTAATGACGTTGCTCAGTAATTAGACATATTCCAATATAATGACATAGCTTAGAAAAAATAATATAAATTAGGAAATTTTAGCGATTCGAAAGGTTTTTTGTATCGAATGTACGTAAATACGGGGCATTTTGGCATCCCGGGAGAATTTTTCGGGACACCGGGAATAGTAGTGAAAATACGGGACAATCCCGTTTTTACGGGACGGTTGGTCACCCTAGTTTTGGTTCACCTTGAAACACTTTAACAGTGGATTGTTATTTAGTTTACGGTTTCTGTTTCGATGTATACATTAAATTTAACTTACCTCGATTGAATTTTTTAAGCATTCTTTTACTCCAATTGTTACGATCCTGTTTTTGATCTTCGGTCATGTTATATGAGATCCAATGACTTGAAAGTTCCCGTATGTTCAGGTGTCCATTCAAAATTGTATGTATTGCTTCCGGGTCAATGTTCAAGAAATCTGAATCTCACAGGACGTCACATGCTGATTTCTGGCAATCATTTCACGCACAGCATCAACATTACTGGAAACAACAGACGTGAATGAATTACTTTCACAAAATTCATAACTGAGAATTGTACGAGCACACTGGAATTTGGAAAACCAATTGTATACAGTTTTACTGAATGGTACTTCATCTTTCAAAGCCCAATGAAGTCGCTCGATGCATTGTTTTAATGTTAAGCTACGTTTGAAATCATACAAAACCATTGCCCGAAAGTGTTCACGAAAAATTTCCGTTTCATGTATAAAAGAACTACTTCAAACTGATGTGAAAATTATAGTAAAATATATTCTTTTGAATTTTATAATAAAATTTAGCGGAACACTATCCTCACGGTTAATAGTAGTTTGAGGAAAGCATTTCCAGCAGCCCTCGTACGTAGTCAAACGATTCTCGGAACATTTTGTTTCAACCTTTCTCTTCTTGGTTTTGTTAAAGTAAGATGTTAACAATTTACATATTACTCACAGGAACGTAGAGTAAATTCAAGCCATTATTTATGAATTTATTACTATTTATTCATCATTTACCCTTTTCCCTTTTTAGAGAAAAGAAAAATATTTTATTTGAGTGATGTATTAAAAAGATGAAATATTGCTATGTGAGCTTTTAAAGAAAGAAAATAATAAATGAATGCATACATTACTTTGAATCTTGAAAATGGAAAATGTGTAATATTTATGCCTCACATTAGAATTTACAGAATGTCTTTTAAAATGAAAAGTAACTTGAAATCTTAGAGCTGGAAAAAGGGACTATATTGGGTAGGAGCGAAAGACACTTTTACTGCTACTGATGACCCCGATGGCAGAACTTTCTTAGTCTTTCTGCGATGAGCTTTGCTTTTGTAAGTCAAAAATTTTCTGCAGGAATTCCGCAAAAAAATTCTGCAGATGAAACACCTGTGATTGTTAAAAATACGCTTTTCGCGACGTAAAAAAAAAAAAAAAAAGTTCAAACTGAATTTATGCGAGTCGTCCGTGCATTTAAGACATCTACATATAGCAGGCATGTTTTTATACTTTTCTGTTGGCTATATTTTTTTTTTTAAATTATTATTTGGAAATTTTTCTGCACAGGCGCGGCAAATTTTCGGCGATCACATCGCAGATCGCGGCATGTTCTGCTAAGGAGCTGATGAGAGTGATATGAATAGCAGTAAAGGATGTTATAACTATAACTTATATGTCCATTTACAGTTTTTGGGGGGCCGCGGTGACTCAGTGGTAGAGCGTTCACCTCTAGTGCATGGGGTCCTTGGTTCGATCTCAGCTGGCGCCAATGGAACCTTGTGGTGGACAAACACCGTGTGCGCGGGGTTCTCCCGTTTCCTCACACTTTCTTCATTCCACCATTTAATTTATTTTCCATCATTATCGTCTTTTAGCCGGCATGACCGTGGGACGTAAAACTTAAATATTTCATTTCATTTATAGTTTTTCAGATGCAGTCAGGTCACTTACGTTTTACGCTAGAAATTCACAGTAGAAAATTAAGTCTACGGGGGCCTGTATTTTAAAGGTTCTATATTCGTATTCGCTTGGTAGTGTCGAGAACAACTCTGAAAAACCTCAATGAGGATGAGTCATTCTGGAATCCGAATTCGGAAAGTACCGATGTCTAACGTGAATGTTAATTTTTCATAGTTGTGCAAGAAATGGCAAGAGATAGCAAGTCCCGACATGTTTAGTAATATCAGGTAAAAGAGACTTCGAGCCAAGAATCGAAGAAGCATCCTCAACTGCTGTTTTTAGAGAGATAATTAAGGAAATGTTTCTTTCGTTTTCCCATTCAGTCGGGACGTTACGAAAGGAAGAAAACGAAGCTTGGTACAGGAAAAGGTAGGAGAAGGGGAATGAGGTAGGAAATAATCGAAACCACGCTGCTGTGTTGGAGGAAAGAAAAGAAAGAGGATAAAAACTGTTGAATTGTTCTCCGTAAATGTTTTCATATACAACAGGCGAAAACGGAAGGAACTGAAAGGGTACATGTACGTAGAGAGAGGAAGCTTTTATCTGTTTGGGACAGTGACAGAAATAGAAACTAACTTGTGTTTTGTCCCAAGTTAGAACTTGTTCCCCGCTTTCACTGCTGTACCCCTTCCGTTTCGCAGGACTGATAAGGGAACAAGCCTGGTTGGCAATGTAGGTAGGTATATATATATATTTCACAAACCGAGCCCCAAAAAATGATGAAGCACACAAGCACAGCGAGAAGCTTAGGAAGCCAAGGGTTATTATCTATCTACCTGGTGGGTTGCGGCATGGCAGGAAACTGTTATAGATACAAATGAGCCGAAAAGGAGAAAAACAAATCACAATAGCACGCACCTTATGGCTCGTGAAATGAACCTCTTGTGTACGGCTAGGGAAAGAAACACAGCGATGCGCGAGTTTTTTTTTTTTTTCATTCTTTGGGTTGTTGACTCACCATAGGGAACTCAACCCCTATCGTAACGGTTGGCGGTGAACATAAAAAAGCTAGCGTCACGGCACGCTTATATAAACTGACAGGTATCTAAGGGATAGAAAGAAAGAAAACTACCTTTTCTAATGGTTTTTTTTTTTTTTGATCGATAAGGCAATGACACTCCATATCAATTATTCGGGTCCCCTATTATTTGTTACAATACGTATTGATTAGATCTTAGGGGAGAAGCTGAAATAATAAAGCAGTATTATTTTAATAGACGTGTAAGAATAAATATCCATAAATACTAACTCTGAACACGAGTTATTACTTACCATTGGTCCCATGATGTCCTCTTTTAGCAACATGTTAAATGCATATTCTTTCCTGCTACATACAAAATTAATTAAGAATACGGCGCATATTGTATTTTTTTTTACATGATTCATCTCCCCCATATCTTAACAATTAGTATTAATATTTTTATTTAGGAATATACACACATGAATAGCAAAATTTAAAATTGTATGATCCTTTTTGAATGTGACATACAGTCCATTTCCTCACACTCAGAACAAGTTGAGTTCGAGTTGAGTTGATTTGATTTTGAGTTTAACGTTCCTTTGAGCAATGAGGCTATATGAGACGTGAACCTACTGATTAACGTGGAATCCGAACCACATGAGTTCCCACTGGGAATCGAATCCGGGCCTCCCACGCCAAAGGCGCGTAAACTAACCGCTTAGCCACGAAGGAGCTCCAAGTTGAGTTCGAGTAAATGTATGCAAATAACAGATACTTTACACATTCGTTTTACATAACACACATTTGTTTTGTATATCACTAAGAAATTATTTCTAGAGATCAAGGTTATAACTTTTGTGATGAGTTTCACGAACTTTCTTACTATTTCTATTCACTGCCATTCCTAAAAGTGGGAATAAAGAAAGTCTCACCTTCTCTCACACAAGATAAGCAATCGATTGAAACTAGTTACTGACTTCAAGTTCTCATACTTTTATGGAAGCTGTCACTCTAGTTACCTATTGTTTTGGATGCTGTGACTTCATATACGCATGGTTCTACTTGCAATGGTTTCAACTACCCATAGTTTTAGCTAGAATATTTAGCCATCAATAGATTTGTATGTCCTAGCTTCAGCTACCTGTAGTTTTATGGTGTAGCTTTAGCTGTCCATAGTTTTACCTGTAGTGGCTTCAATACCAATGATTTCAATTGTGGTCTTTGTTACGTATAACTACTGTGACTTTAGCTAGCTAACTAACTGTATAGCCTATGGAACCTGGAGGTCCAATGCCGCGTTCACAAAAACTCTCCACTTCTATCCTTAGCCAATTGGACCCATTTTCTACTTTGTATTCCTATCTCTGCGAGATCCATCTTAATATTGTCCTCCCATCTACGCCTAGGTCTTCCTAATGGTCGTTTTCCGATTGGTCTTCCAGTCAAGACTTTGAAAGCGTTTCTAATTTCTTCTATTCTAGCTACATGACCTGCCCACCTAAGCCTCCTAGACTTGACGACCCTAACAATGTTGGGTAAACCGTATAAATTATGTAGTTCCACGTTATGAAGTTTCCGCCATTCCCCATTTCCGTTCGTCTTGGGTCCTAATATTCGTCTCAGGATCTTGTTCTGTAATACTTTCAGTCTATGTTCTTCCCTCAGAGTAAGCGACCATGTTTCGCAACCCCACAGAACAACAGACAGGTGATTATCATTTTATATATTTTAAGCTTCAAATTCTTCGACAGAATTCGCGACAAGAGATTTTGCACCGAATAGTAACACGAATTCCCTGCTTTTAGTTGACATTTAATTTCTTTGTGAATATGATTTTCGTCTGTTAATATTGATCCTAGATATTTGGAAGTATCCACCTTATCAAAAGTATTATTTAATATTTTTGTAAAAGTGTGACTTCAGCTACTTTAGTTTAATTTATTGATGTAGCTACCTATGGTTTATTTGCAGTGGCTACTCACTTTTATATGTATGGCTTTAATTACCTATGATTATTTTACCTACCCATGATCATATTAGATGTGGCTTCAGTTATCATAGTTTTATGTGATATTACTTCAGTTACCTATTGCTTTAGATTTTGTGATTTCAGCTACACATAGCTTTAGCTGCTGCAGATACGAGTTGACAGCTTTGATTTCAGCTATTTACGTATAGTATAACTATGTTTCTTTAAATATGCGTGTTTCAGTAAGTTCATGGTAATAACTATCGGACCTTCAACATTCGCTTATTGTTCACTTCTTTCATACTTTTAGTCATTGCTAATTTTAAAACTGGAATTGTAGATATACCAACAAACAATCGAGAAGTAAACAGTGTTAACATTTTCTCCCTTAGAAGTGTAATATGAAAAAAAAAAAAAAAAAAAAAAAAAAAGAGAGAGAGAAAGAGGCGTATAATTGCAGCTAGGACCATGATTACCCTTTGTGAGAAAATGAAATTTGTCCTTTTGAATAATTCAATTTTACTTTCCTTTGGTCAGCTCTAAATCATCAAGTGGGTCGCGGTGGCTCAATGGTAGAGCGTTCACCTCTCATGAATGGGGTTCTTGGCTCGATTCCATCTCGCGCCAAGTGAGCTTTGTGGTGAACAAAAACCGTGTGTGGGGGTTTTCTCGGGGTTCTCCCGTTTCCTCCCACTTCCATCATTCCACATTTCATTTGTTTTTCATCATTACTGTGTGCTTTAGCCTAGCTGGCATAAGCGTCGGACGTAAAAGAAAAGATTTTATTTAATTTTTCATTTCTAAATTATCAAATAACTTGTCAGCATTGATTTTAGTTTTCAAAGTGTTCTTCAGAAGTTCATCATAGGTAATTGATTACAATACACAAAGCTGCAATATCTCTAACGAGATTGAAATAGCAGTGTTATAGGATCTCCTTCTGGCTGTTCCTGTCTCGTGAAAGATGTTGCGATCGTAGCGTGATTTCTTTTTTATTGTAGTTCTTTTGCACGAAACTTGACGTGACTGCTCATTAATTAATGCTGTCTTATCGTTTTCTTCTTCTATGTTCTACTACTACTAAAGGCATGTCAAATTTTAATTACCAATTAACGAATCCTGAGTTTGACGAAAAAATTCGTATTATTGACGTTTGCAGCATCAAAACTATATTCATAATCTTGGTAAGAAGGTACTCTAACCTTTGCAGGAATTACGATAAATTAAAGGATATAATAACCTATTCCTTTTAGTTTAACTTAAATCCTGAAATATTTACGATAAATCAAGGATATATTAAACGTTTCTCTTTAGTTGAACGTAAATCCTGAAATATATGATGGCTCATGAAGTTGAATGGAGTGGTTTTGTAAAAAGAAATAAATACTCTCTGATGGTACAGAAAAAGAAGTACACACACATGTAATTAATCAAAATTACAGAAGGTGCTGGAAATGTACCGACAACAATGAGTTTCATTGCAAACATGCAGGCGGGCCGGGTTTCAGTGGGCCATCCGTTATTTACATTATAGATGGATAATAAATGCAAAGAATGATGAAAGATTTGATTGATAGATTCTGAGAGAAAATAAAGATAACTGACACGTGTTGTTCACTAACTCCCATTGCTTGTAATCGAACAAGAGACTATCAAGTACTCTGTCCCGAAAATAGACCAGAATTTCTTTATATATATAAATCAGGGTGTCTATCGGTCACGAAAGTCACGAAATCAGAAAACGGTCATGAAAGTCACGAAAAAGTCACGAAATTTAGCTTTTGGGTCACGATTTTTTTTAAGTGTGCAAATGTAAGTACATATTGGAAAATGTTGTTCTATAAAACATCAAAATTCAACACCAAAAATGTCTATGGTCGGCTTTAGACGCTACCAAATCGCAAGCAAAGTACGTTTGTATCGCATGGATCAAAATTCCGCCTAATTCACACCCAAATTCACTCTTGAAAATGTTAGGAAATTTTATGATTTGGTAAAGAAAAGGTCACGAAAAAGTTACGAAATTTCATTGTGGAATTTTAGTAGACTCCCTGTTAATGAAAGTCACTATATTTGTGACCTCGTGCCTCTTAAACCACTCGACCGATCTCCATTAAATTTTCAATATAGATGAAGTTCGCGCCTGGGATTTTTTTTTTTATCATTTCACTTTGACGGTACAACTTAGGGGAGGAGAAAGGTGTGTGTATATATATGTATAAATACATAATAAATGAACGTGACTACGTTTGTGACTTATTAAGAGTCTTCATCCCAGCGAAATTAAAATACCACTAATTTTACAGTAATTATGTGATATCTTCAAATAGATAAAAGATAATTGAAATATGGAACCAGAGCACCCTAGACAATATTATTTTGCGTGATGTACCGTTATCACAAGTCACCTAGTGGCTTCCGTTTTCAGCTGTTTAGAAACGCGAAAATAAATGCCGATTTTCAAAATGGCTCGAAATCGAAAGCAGATAAGTGAGTCGTGATAACGGTTTCTCATGTAAAATAATATTGTCTAGGGCGCTCTTGTTCCACATTTCGATTATCTTTTATCTATTTGAAGATATCACATAATTACTGTAAAATTAGCGGTATTTTAATTTCGCCGGGATGAAGACTCTTAACTCGAATTACCCGATCGATCTCCATCATATTTTCAACATAGATAAGGTTCGGGCCTGGGATGGTTTCTATCATTTGACTTAGACGATGCGACTTACGGGAGGGGAAGATATTTAAAAATGATCGAAAATGACCGATATTAGTGTCGAATCCATAGTTCTCGGGGGCGCTGAGATGAACAATACCACTTCCGATGCCGTTTAAATCCAAATTATCCGCTATTTTTTTTTTTTTTAATTTTAACCCAGCGAAGCGGGTAATTGACGCTAGTAAGTTATAAAAAGAAGCATGAGGAATTCATAAATTAACGTTTTAATGACGGCCCATTACAATTTCGGGACTCAACACAGGAGCACTTATGTCCAGAGTGTACTTTCCTTCCGATTCCCTTCCATCTTTCTAATATTATCCACTGTACTATTTCTGCTTTTGCAAATAACTTCCTTGCTTTTATAATTAATGCTGTAGAAAAATGTGATTCAGAATATGTTTCTGTCTACAGATGAAAATGCTCTCGAGACAGAAAAAAAAAAAGTTTTTTCGGTATTGAATTATTTCGGATGGCCATGAAAGGACTTCTAATGTGATTTTATGTTGTGCAATTTGTTTTCGGAATGTATCCATAAATAGCTATCATGTTGTTGATATGTGATACAAAAAAAGGACGACTCAGAAAAAAGTAACTATTGATTTGTCACTAGTGTACGTCATTCCGATTGTTATACACGGATATATATATATTTAAGGCATACGTATCTATGAAAGTCGGTTTGTAATGTGTGTATGAACTTGGAAATGCTTTTAGAAACAATTCTGCAGGTTTTGACGTCAGGATTAGATAGCATCAGAGTTGTTAAGAATCTTCGCATCGATCCACTCTTTTCGCGTCTTTTATAACGTCTAGAAAGGAATACAAGCTTTAATACACTCGTAGGTAGAAGTTCATTTGCAAAAGAATTTCTACGTCATCAAGCTTTTATTGACTTTTATGGTAGATTCCAGTTTTAGAATTTAAACGTTAAAATGTAAAACTGGACGAAATAACTATATGATAGTTGGTAGAAGTTTTCGTTAGAAATTTATTCGTATTTTCCAGTATTGTACCACCATAAGATTAATAGAAAGCTTAATGGAGAGTTTACGAATAAGAAGACAGAATTTTCAAATGAAATAGAATAAAAACTACCAGTGATAATGTATATTATTGCGAAGTGCAATGAATGATATTACGTTTTGACTAATATAGTGTTTAAATGTTCTTTTCCGCTTTGGTGGGTGTAATGCATTATGGAGATCCAATTTTGCACTACTTTTGCACGCATATTGCATAGTAAATTAGAAGTGGTGTTCACGAATCGTTCGTGGCTTATTCTCAAAGCTTTGAGACTTGACAGAACACATACAGGGGAAAAATCACATGATCTGGTGACTAATTGACATCACCATTTCTCGTCAGGACGTATCAGGAGAATTTTTCGTGCAGTAAATTTAGATTATACCATTCCACCAATCGAAGCATAGAAGGACATTTAGACAACATTACCTTCAAAACATAATGCCATTGACTGTTTTTTTCAATAATCCTTGTTTATCCTTGCTAATATATAAAAAGAACGCATGTGTCTATCTTTCATCAAATTTTCACAGAAAGAAGTCTCTAATACCGTCAAGTTTTGTACACAGGTAACCTTCACCAGATCTAAACGCGTACAAAGGGTTTTTGTTTTTCAATTTTCGACTGGACAGGAAAATTGGCGGTCGCACGTTCTAGAGGTTCAAAAAGTATAGTGTTTCTCGGAAGTTCTTCAAGTTAGGCAACCCGAACTCTACTGTGTTGTAGGTTGTGTACTTTACATTTCTTTCTAAGAATGAGCATTTCTGCCGGTAATGAATCATAAAACCATTATCATTTGTACTTTTCGATCTATCTCATTTTAAAGCTTTGTCATTCTTTTTACTAAAACCTTCATAATATCTACCATGTGTTCGGCTAACAGCTGAATGTCACCATCGACACCGACAGAATCAAAAGCTTTATGACTCCACCAGATGGTGTCGCTACTGTCGGTAGTAAACATAAATGGTGTCGATTAGAAGATGAAATCTTTTAATTTAACGTCCCATGTTCATGTCCTGTAGGACCAAGGAGACGAATTATTAATGAAAGTGAAAACAAAAGTATAAAACCCAGACACAATGCTGCCCATCGCAAATTCACATACCGTGCGAGTAAATGGTGCAAAATTGTCCCATATTGTGTTTGCACTGTCGGCCATTGAGAATCTCGCCGTCTGCGGTGGAAGCAAAAGGTTTACCGCTACTTCGAATGGTGTCGCTAGTATCAGCAGTTTACATAACTAGCCCATATATAATTTTTATTCCAACAGAAGTGCTGTTGCATATCCTAACAACAATAGATACTTATGTATGTAGAAGAACAATATAAACGTTACTACTACATTCAAGTTTCGTATTATAATTAACTTAGACTTGAGTCCATATTTGAAGCTACCTCAAAGAATTGGATTCTTTTGAGGTTTGGTAGTTATTGCTGGAAGTCGCCAAACGATAGTGTTTCCCACGAGACGAGATGAGACTACAAGTACCTTTTTTAAAAAAAAATTCGAGGCGAGACGAAAAACATGGCAATTCTTGTTTTGCTTTCGAAGTGAGAATCGAGACGAGGTAAGAAATTTCAAGAGTCTTGTGGGCAACACTAGTTCACCCAAGTGTTTGTTCTCAAACACTATTTTAATGTTACGTAATGCTATAGAACTGTAAATTGATTGTAGAAATACTATTAAGGAACATACCGTTTATAACTTTTAAAAGATACCAAAGTCTTGATTACACAAAATACTTTAATAAGTATCGTTGAAATCTTGTTATACAGTATATCTCATCCTTCATGGATCTCTCGCGATACGGACGGATTCCGATAACTTCTTCTAGATGAAATTAACAGAAAAAGTTTAAAAAGCGAGAGGAGAAAAGCTTTTCGAGAATAGATAAGTATTTCTACAAAATTTACGAACCACTTATCGACTCATCTTGTCTCTTAAGCAACACTCCGAAGGGAGACAGTCGGATTTTCTATTTACGGAGCTTTTTTTTCTTTAGGGTGATCAGAGCTGGAGATCTGCGCGGGTATAAAATATAACATCCGTACCATCTCTATGCATACCTGCATCTACACATATGAAATAACATTATATACAATTTGTTCGTTATTTGACAATTATGATTTCATCGACAGCCATTGTAAATACCTCTCTATATATTTTGGGAAATTCTATTAAGTAATATCAATTACTTTCCAGCTAAACTTTAAATACAATCTTTCCCTATTGTAAGTCATGCGGTAAATAAATTGGAATAAAATTCATGGAGATAGTTACGAAATTAATGGACAAGAAGCGTAGTTATTTGTCTAAAAAATCCAGATTTCTGATGCAAAGAAAAGTCAGATTGGTAATTACTGCATCTGTCAGTTTTAGAGAAAATTTCATAGGAATGAATGTGTCACATATATATAAATCGTAGTCACCGCCAATGATTTTGATATCACAGAAGTAAACGAATTTCTTGACTTTTGTAAGTGGTTTTAGCAAAAGCTATTCTTGTTTACGTAGGCAACCACAACGGCTCTTGTGAATTGCTGGTTGCATAACATATAGCTGTGTACTTTCTTGCATGAAGTCTTTGTATCCTATTCTCGAATCATTTGTCAATGTAGAATCACATCAGAATATCTGATCCGGGGACACGATGACTCGGAGGTAGAGTGCTTACCTCTGGTGTGAGGCGTCTGTGGCTCGATCACAGATAATCTGTAATGGACAACATCGTGTTAGTAGGTTTCTCGGAGTTCTTATTTCTTCCCGCTTTCTCATAGCATCAATTCTGTTCACTTTCACGTCTCATTTATCCTAAAATGCATATCCATGTAACGTAAAACTGAAAATTGTCATTTGATTTTCATAATCTACATAACTAATCTGCCACCGCTGACAGATTAATTGTCTCAAATTGAGAAGTTTCCATGCATCGCTTTCACGTGGTAGTTATCCCTTTGAATACCGGTCGTGAACTATGTTTTCCCTTTTTCCTTCCATCACGTCTCTCAGAATAAAAATATATTTTCGAATAATGCCCTAACCTGTTTCTTTTTGATCTTTCCTCTCGTTACTTACTTGTAATATTGTTGTCTTATCTCTACTATTTGTAACATATCTTGACTGGATTTCTGTTCGATTTTTATTCATTCTTCTTATCCACATTTAGAAATCCTCTGACCGCTTTTATGTAGTGTGTACATGTTTTTGATCTTCAGAGTACGATACTCAATACGAATTGTTTTATCAATTTTTTTTCGCTCATTTCTTTTTATTCGGTGACCCATAAAATAGGCTTTTGTTTATCATAAAAAGTTACTTTGCTATTTCTGTTCTTGCTTTTATTTCACATTCGTAATTCTTTTGCACTAATATTATTGACCGAAAACTTAATTCATATCACGTTTGCAATTCTGTTAATTGATAGGTGCCGAAAAGTACGTTTATTTCACATTTTCAGTTTTCAGTAACATTAATTTGGTACCGAAAACTGCTTTTATTTCACATTTTCAAACTCTTTTCAGTGATATTACCACCAAAAACTGTTTTTATTTCACATTTGTGATTATTTTCACTAATATTAAGTACCGAAATAACAGTTACTTGTTCTATTTTCTCATCTCAAACCTGGTCTTGGGGTCGCGGTTACTCAACGGTGGAGCACTCACCTCTGGTACCAAGAGATCCCTAGTTCGATCCTAGGCCGTGCGAGTTTGTAATGAACAACATCGTATTCGTGGACTTTTTTCACTGTTCTCCCGTTTCTCCAGACATTCTCATTCCACCAAAGAACATAATCGTGGGATATATATATATATATATATATATATATATATATATATATATATATATATATATATATATAATATTTGCTTGTTGAATCTTTTGCTTTCACCTTTCAGAAAATCGAATTAAACTATGGCTTTTCCAAAATTTCGCTTTCTTTTATGTCCCAAACGGAAATATGACAGCAGAAAATTTCGGAAAATTTTCCTGTTTTCACTCCTAGCTTCTCATTTTAGATAGTGTATATTTACGACGAAGGGGGCTACACATGCTCCGGTTCATCCCCTAAATTCCTGCTATATATATATATATATATATATATATATATATATATATATATATATATATATATATATATATATATATATATAAAATCTCGGTTTTAACCAACATGATAATTTTTTGCATTTTTAGCATTTTCTGACGGATTTTGTATTCGTCAGGAAATATTTTCCATTCTTCTTCACACTCACATTTTTGAACGTCTCTAGACGTTCCTCGTTGCAATTGTGTAGTACCTATGTTGCCGATCTGAGCTGGTTTCATGGTCTTGTAATCCAGTTCCGGTGGGGAACGGCCTATATTGTAGGAATTGATCTTGGATGATAGTCTTTGCATCGGCCAGCTGCCCCGGATACAAGCCCCAATCGTGGTTCGGAGTTCAAACGTTAAGGGTTAGGGTATTTGAGAATGTGTTTCCGATTCGTTATCCTCCCGCAGCGAACGTGACCTTGGTGGCTACTTGGTAATTTTACTTTCACTAGAGTTATAAATCCTACTGTGAGCCAGTCAGAGTTTCCAGGTCTTTTTTCCCAGGTCCAGGTTTATAATAGCAGAGAAACCGAGTAACCACAAAGCATCTTCCAAGCAGCTGTTTCCTGCTAAAATCCCCTTGCCTGGCAACACGTATTTCCTTTTTTTCCCTTTCCTTTAGATATTTTGTAAACAGCAGGTGGTCTGTTGTTCCGAAACGCACCAAATACGCTCGAACCGACGTTTTCTGTGCGTTTTTTTATTGATTTCGCGTTTGCAGCCCATTGTGATTAGCCATTCACATTTAAATACATGGTACCTATTCCAAGCGTACGCATGAGCAATAAAATCGACTTCCGAACGCTTCAAATAGCCACCCACTAATAGTAAACCCCGTCTTTTTTGTTTTTGTTTGTTTTAAATAACAATGCTTTATAACTACGCAAAACTCAAAAGCTCAACCTCATATTTCGAGTACAATATTAGACACGAAACATTTGGTGTTTTTCCCCCTCGCAACAAGAGCCACATCATATCCAAAGCATTAAGTATAAAAAACAAGAGGTTATTGTTATTTTCAAACAGGTTCAGATGGTTTCAAAAACGTCTTTACGTTAAGTTGCCTGAAACTAGTCAGTTCTATTGAGCATTACTTTTAAAAAATAAAATAAAAAGGAAGTTTGTGGGAAATGTTTCCGAGTTTGGCTAGAGAAAATATATGCAAACCGGTTTTCTTTCAACAAATTAACTTTTAGTAGCAGAAAAAGAGTTATGTATATATTTCTCAGAAGCTAATTAAAATTTAAAAAGTACGTTACCTTCACATGAAAACTTTCCAAACCACATCACAAAAGAGAATCGCCACTCGTCTTAAAGGGTTTTCTACTGCTTTCAGAGGGCGCAACGGAGCAACCAGTTTTTTTTCAAAAGATCTTATTCAGGAGAGAACATTCATGAAGTGAATATGGTGGAAAACTTTGTAGCTTTCGACTTCGTTAATTTTTCTCAAACACGTTTAAAACTAAACTTTAGCTCGACCTCTGTCTTTCTCTACTTAAGGGAAAAAGAAAAAAAGAAAAAGTTTGGTTTCTGTACTTGTTTCTTACGAAAAATAAGTAGCATAACTAATTTGAAAACTTTTCGTTAGTTGATTATGTTGGGAGTTGGGAAGACTTGCGAAGTCCTAAGAAACAGATGAGTTTGGTCAGTGGATACCCAAAGTGTTACTATTTTGTTACCTACATCTTGTACATAAATTCGCAATTCCTTGCACCGTTCTTTCATCTGTCACAGTCATTGATCGGGTCTCTGTTCACTTACGTAATTATTTTGGTCCATATCATCTGAGTCTAGGTGTCGCTTCTCATTCCCAATCTGACCCGGAGATTCAGACAGATCTGATGATCCGGAAGCCCGAGAGCAGCCAACATATCAGCTCTTCAGCATTACTGCAGAATTTTGTAGTGAATTAATGATGTCACTACAAAATTCTGCAGTAGCTCGAATATTTGATGGTTTGATTCCCGCTATAATATTTCTTAATGCAGGTACCATAACTTGAATTTTCCAAATATAACAGCATGTGTATTTGTCTTATATAAAAAAACAAATAATACAATGGTTTTGAACATAGACCATACACAGCAAAAAATCAGGTGTTGAAATAACACAAAATGACTACCACTTTAGCGTGTTACTTGTGTGTTAATTCAACACCAGCCACATCGCCTTCAGAGCATAACAGAAATACCTGGTTACTGGCTGTAAGTACAGTAGAGCGTCGATTATCCGAAGTAATTGGGGGACATGGGTATTCGGAAAACTGGTTTGTTCGGATAATCGAACTGTACTGTACTGTGCTTCTACAGCCAGTGCCAAACCGACAGAAGTGTGCTGATTGGTGAAACACAGCGACTGGCGGCTTGGCCGGTCAGCAGCGCCTTATGAAGGCCCCATTAGAAGCAATGTTCCACCAGCGGTGGCTCAGTGCGGCGACTACTGTGGGGAAACTTGGTTTGGGAGTGAGGGGGATGATGGACATTAGGGGGGGAGAGTAACAGGTGCGAGCGAGTACACAGTTCGGTTAAGCGGTCGTTCGGTTGACCGACGTTCGGTTAATCGACGCTCTACTGTATTTGCATTGCTTTTTATTGTTTGGTATGAGCAAAGCTTTGCGAAACATATTTCGCATTTATGGCAAGTAACTAATAACATTCTGTTTTCTGTAATCGGTCACAATAGTATTGTTGTAAACCTGTAAATCATCTGACAACAGTTACACAGATAGCTGTGCTTCTATCTGTTTTCTTTATTTGTTATTCTTGTGTCTTAGCATATGTGAACATAAGATGGCAGAACTGTTGCCTATGTAACTGTTGTCAGACGATTCACAGTTTTACAATATTATTGTGACCAATTACAGAAAACATAGAACATTATTCGTTACTTGGCATAAGTGCCAAAGATATTTCACAAAGCTTTGCTCATATTAAACGATAAATACCAATGCAAATTCTCTCAGGTAGTAACTAGTTATTTCTGATATGCTCGGAAGACGATGTGCTTGGTGCTGAATTAACACACAAGTAACACGCTAAAGTGGTAGTCATTTTGTGTTGTTTCAACACCTCATTTTTTTTTTTTTTTTTTACAGTGTACTGTAAAGTTCTACTTGTGCAGGAGAAGGTAGAGCAAATTACAGTCCGGACTTGTTTCCCACTACTAGTCTTTATTATAAAATCCTCTAATTAACTAACTAACTAACTTTATAGCCTATGGAACTCGGAGGTTCAATGTCACGTTCACAAAAGCCCTTGCCTTTTGTCCTGAGCCAACTGGATCCAGTTTCTATTTTGTATTCCTATTTCTGCGGAAGCCATCTTAATATTGTCCTCCCATCTGCGCCTAGGTCTTCCTGATGGTCATTTTCCGATTGATCATCCAGTTAAGACTTTGAAAGCGTTCTTACTTTATTCCATCTTGGCTACATGACCTGAGCCTCCTCGACTTGATAACCCTAACTATGTTTGGTAAACAGTATAAATTATGTAGTTCTTCCTTATGTAGAAAAATAATGTGTGTTTCAGTTTTCTGTCATTAGAATAAAGGTTCTTTTATCAAAGTTCCTTTACTTTTTAAGTTCCCTCATATATATATGATGTTAGTTGTGACGAGGGTGTTAATCTTCTGCTCTGGGTCTACTCTGAGCGGGTTCACTTTGATCCCTGTTAGAAAACAAAGGAGTTCATTCATAAAATTATGTACAATGGATGAATGAGTGGTGACAATATATACGACGACGGGACTTATAGTGAACGGTGGCCTGATCGTGTTTAAGGATAGCAAAAAGCTGATGTAACGGTGAATATGTGTAACATGGTAGAGCTGGAATCTGGTCTAAAACTTCATGGAGAACCGGATGAGTGTCTGCTATACGGCATTGAATGTAACAAGAGTGAAGCTCTTACCATTTATGCTCTGATGCATATAAATATAGGCATATGGACGGACTTACATATTAGTGTGTCTACTATAAATTATTTTCTATACGTATGCAGGAGTCTAAAAAAATAACTGAATTTAAATTATAATTTAAGCAATCTTACAAAGATAAAAATGCATTAAGCAATCTTTGTTAACAAAATCTCGCAATCTGGTGTTTTTAACGTTTTTGGCGCGCTCTTCTGTAGTCGAAATGTAAATTAAGGGACTTGGAATATTGAATCCAGGCAAATTTCAAACCAAAAGGGAATTAATAATCAGTTTCGTAAGTGAAATCTAACCTACTGAACTGAAATCTTGACTTTAATTGGTTCCCAGTAATTAGACTTGAGAAGCCGCCTCCGTCTTCGTCTCTCTTTCTCTGAAAATTGGAACGTTTCTCTGCTATTCCATCTTCGTTTCTTCTTCCCTTTTTAGTTCCCTCCTTTGCGTTCCTCATTTTTTTGTTTCCTAGTCTCTGCTTGTCTTTGATTTAGATGCTTTTCTTGTTCTTTCTTCAAAAGCAAAGTTCCTGCTGATGTTGAAATATCATTCATAGCAAGACGATAAGCAATGCTGAAGATATTAACAACCAGAGGCGTTATTTGGGGACATGAAGAAACAATTCTCTCCTGAGCTTATATATATAGTAGAAAATATTGAAAGTTAAAGAGGAAACTGAAGATAGAGAAAAGTGGAAGAAACATTTCCAGTCCTGAACATAAGGGGAAAAAATAAACGTAGTAGTCCCAGGACTTGCCGAGAGGCAAAATAGTAAATAAATAAATAAATAATAATCATCATCAATAGTATATTAATATACTGATGAACGTAAAACTCTGCTTATGTCAGTGGAAAGTCTTGGTAATAATAATATAAAATAAATCAATAGTACAGGGTGGTCCAAAAGTGTGGAAACACCCAAATAAAATCCAAACCGTTCAGAATTGGGAAAAAAAAATGATGATAATAGACGAGGGGAAAATCTTTTGATACATGTGACACCATCGGCTGCCATCTTGAAATGACGGGAACTTTGTAAAATGGATACCCTATCGTGTGATACATCAAATAGGACTGAAATTTTTCCAGGAATCCAGTAGTGAAATGTTTTTGGCTCTACGACCAACCATTGCAAAGTTTTAACCGATTTTCTGCACTTATTGTTATTAAGTATTCTGCCTTTTGGCAGGTCCTGGGACTAGTGAGGTTTTTCTTCTTTTTTCTTATTTCTTTTCTTTTTAATTTTCAATTCAGACCTGAAATGTTTTCCGTTTTTCAGCTTCCTCTTTCAATTCCCAATACTTTATCCTATTTTTCAAGTCATCGATCACGTGTGTTCTTCTTTCTATTCCTCGCTTTTTTTCCATCTTTCCTTCCATGGCGGTATGAAAAAGACAATTTCTTCGCAAGATGTGTTCAATCCAATGGGCTTTTCTATAAAGGATGGTGGCTAGAAGCGTCCTCTTCTCATCTATTCGTTTTAAAACGTCTTCGTTTGTTACTCTTTCTGTCCATTTTATCTTCTCCATCTTCCTCCAACACCACATTTTGAAGCTCTCTAAATATTTATTTAACTTCCGTAATGTCCAAGTCTCTGAACCATAAAGTCCTATGCTCCAAATACAGCACTTGACCAATTTCTTCCTTAGTCCAATATTAAGGCTGCTAGTTAAGAGTGGCCTTCTCTTGTTGAATGCTTCTTTGGCTATGGCAATTCTCGACCTGATCTCTTTGGTGCAGTACGCGTCTTTCGTCAAAATACATCCCAGATGTTTTAAATGGTCAACCTCTTCAAGTACTCTGTTTTACTCTGACCTGTAAGGGCGCATTTCCACGGGATATTCTCATGACTTTCGATTTTTCGATGTTGATTTCCATTCCATATAGTTTCCCAGTGTCAGCTATTTTGTTAATCATCTCCTGTAGTCCTTCTTCATTTTTAGCTATAATAACTGTATCATCTGCGTACCTGATCTTGTTAATGATCTGCCCTCCAATCTTGAAATCTCCAATTCACATTAATGCTTCCTTTATTAACCATTCACTATAAATGTTGAATAATTGTGGTGACATAATACATCCTTCTCTCACTCCTCTTCCAATCTCCACACTATTGGTTTCTCCTTCATTCAAGTGGAATTGATTCGCTGTCCTATGTAGAGGTTGCGAGTGAGCCATCGGTCTCTCCAGTTGACTCCAATTTCTTTAAGTATTTGTAAAAGTTTCGTCCAATTGACCCTGTCAAAAGCTTTTTGCCAGTCTATGAAGCACAAACACAACTCTTCCTTTGCGTCTAGAACTCGTTCTGAGATAATTCTCATCAACCCACTGGATCCCTGTTGCCTTTTCCTTCCGGAATCCGAATTGATCTTCGTCCAACATCTCTTCTATCTTGTTTTCCAGACGTCTGTTCAGTATGCGCGCATTATCTTTTCAGTGTGGGAAATAAGGCTAATGGTTCTGTGACCGCTGCACTTCTTTGCTTTCTTTTTCTTGGGTAATGCTATCATTGTAACATCAAGAAAATCCTTTGACCATTCTCTACTCAGGTAGATCTTGTTAATAAGTGAAGTCAGTACTTTCATTGCATTGTCTCCTAATCCCTTGAGCAGATCTGCTGGTATGTCATAATCTCCAATGAGCTTCCTCCTTCGCATGTCCTTGATGGCTTGTACTACTACACTTTTCAATATACTAGGTCCTCTTCCTTCATCATCCATCTCTTCCTCTCCTTCGATCGCAATATCTTTGGAACGGTTCTTCTGGTCATACAGATCTTTTATGTACTCTTCCAAACTCTAAGAATTCTTCGATGGTCAGTGACTACATGGCCTTGTTTATCTTCGATTCCAAATGTACGTATGCATTTGTTAGCTTTTCCTCCTAATTCTTGTGCTTTTTGATACATCAGATCATATCTACCGCACCGTTGAAATTCCACTATTTCTGCACATATCTGTTCCATGCACTTTTCATTGGCTTTGTCCGTCTCTCTTCTAAATTCATTATTCTGCCTTCTGTATTCTTTCATGTCCATGCTTTTTGCCCTTCTGCGTTCTTCCACCTTCTTAAGCATCGCTTCAGTTACCCACGGTTTTCTTGGTGCTTTTTCCATCTTGCCAATGTTGTTGTGAAGTGTGTCAAGTAGAATCTGTTTAACTTTTCCCCAGCTATTTTCTACATTGTCTACTATATCGCCAATCTCAGAATTTTTCTTCAATCTCTTCTTTCACATCACTGTCCATATTTCTTAGTCGCTCTAAGTTCCATTACCGATTTCTTCTCCCATTTTTCTTGATTGTCTTTAACAAGGTTTGCACTTCCGTCACTAGGAGGTTGTGATCCGAATCGATATCCGCTCTCGGTAGTGTCTTCACGTCTCGTACACTATTCCTGAAACGCTGCTTCACAAGAATATAATCTATTTGGTAGCATTTCTTATTTCCTTGACTTTTCCATGTGTACAACTTGGTTTTCCTTTTCTTAGATCACATGTTCGTCACCAACAGATCATGTTGCCTACAGAAGTCGATAAACATTTGGCCCCGTTCGTTTCTTCTACCTAGTCCAAATGATCCCACTACCTTATCCACGGCTCATTTTCCTACTACGCTGTTAAAGTCTCCCATTACTATGGAGTTGACCTTACCTCTTCCATCCTGATGCAATATGTCGTTAATCTCATCATATATTACTTCTACTTTATTATCATCATGGTCGTTTGTTGACATCATGTTATACTTGAATTACCACAATATCCACTGGTTTTGCACGTAGTTTTACAAACATCAACCAGTCACTGCAGCATTCCACTTTGGTTACACTTCTTGCCACTTCGTTCCTCATTGCTATCGCGACACCATTCTCAGCCTTAACGCCACCAGAATAGAATATTGAGTAATTTCCCGATACTGTCTCACCTTTTCCTGGCCATCTCACTTCACTTAAGCCCATTGTGTTCACTTTACATTTGTCAATTTCCACTTTTAAATTTTCAAATTGTCCATAGGTCGTAAAGTCCGTACGTTCCAGGTTCCTATGCTGAAATGAAAGTTATTATTATTATTATTATTATTATTATTATTATTATTATTATTATTATTATTATTATTATTTTCTATGATGATTCTTCCCGGAGTAGTCCCCACCCGGAGATCCGAACGGAGGACTATTTTACCTCCCGATTTTTTTTTAACTAAGGAAGAACCATCACATTTATTTATTCTCCTCCGTCCATCCTAGGAAAAAGATAATGTGGTAACCTGGAGATAACACTGCGGGCAATGTGTGGCCCACTGACCAATGTTACAGCAATTGTTCAATGTGCCTGAGAGTTGGTATTATGGATATGACCCTGAAATCAAGCAAGGATCTAGCCAATGAAAGACCACCTTCCAAAATAAAAAGCAAGGCAAGTAAAGTTAAATGTTAAGATGATGATAATTTTTTAAATCGTGGAATTGTAACCCGGAATTTGTCCCTCCTGGTCAGGTTGTTAACCAGCACTTTTATTCGGAAGTTTTAAGAGTTTTGCAGGAGGTTCTGCGGAGGAAACACCCGGAACTCTGGCGATTAGATGACAGTTTCCTTCACCATGTTAAAGTGCCCGCATAAAGGACTTTGTCTGTGAACAGCTATTTGGGCTCTCTGAGGTCGACTACCGTTTTTCACCCTCCGTATTTGCCAGAGCTAGCCCTGTGCAACTTTTTCTGTTTCCGAAAATGAAAAAAAAATCTAAAAGGGAAGAATTTTGATGATAGGGAGACTGTAAAAAGAACTTTGCAGAGAGCACTGGATACTGGATGATATCAAAATTGGAGAGTTCCAGAAGTGCTTCAAACAGTGGGAAAGAAGACTGAAGAAGTACATTGAATCTAATGGAGAGTAATTTGGATGAGGCTGAAAGAATTTTGTTTAAAAAAAGTTAATACATTATTTTTTAGAACAAAAGCCTAGTTTCTTTTGGGTCTCCCCATGCTTAAGGGTAAATTCTGATGCGTTGTTTCCGAGAAAAGTGACAAAAATTTTTATGTCATTAAAACATTCGTCATTCATCCCCAATAATTAATAGTTCTGCTGGAACAGATTGTTCATAGCTAAATTTATGTACCGTATATGTACTTTAAAAAAATACTGTGTAAAATATCAGGTTGTATCTTCTCATAGGGATACAGACACTCCTAGCAGGAACACACATTCTCCTAAAAGTTACGAACACACTACTTTAAAATCTTTGCAACATTTGGTTATATTAATTCGATTTTTTACCGATATTCGTTATTTTCTCCAATATTAAAATCCGTGGACAAAAGAGTAATCAGACTTTCGTAATATAGGTAATCTCATAATATAGTTTCGTTTTAAAAGAATTTTTCTTTACTATTTTAAGTTTGAATATTGCAATTCCTGATACTGACATGTTGAGCATGTTCTATGCTTCCCTTCTATTGGACACAGTATTAGACTCTACTTACATTCATGGTGTCACACATACTAGAAACGAGACAAAAAAAAAAAAAAAAAGTTATGCGCTGTGAGCTAGAGGAAATGGATTGTTATTGCAAGTGAGTTATTATGAAAGAGTTGGTGTAATGAAAATAAGGGTAGAAACGGGAGAACACTGAAAGAAAAAAACACGAACATAATGTCCATCACAAACCCTCACGCGTCTGAGATCGAATCAGGGTCCATTTGTACCAGAGGCGAGCGCTCTGCCACTGAGCCATTGTGGCCCCTTGACCGAGGGAAGAGTACGTTCAAGATGTCCAGCAGCTGTGCTTATTGAGATGAATTGTCCTTCGTGTCTTTGAACTCTGGGAATAGGGACCGTTAGTAAACTTTATAGAAAGTGTTATTTTTCATTAAAGTAGGATATCTTTATGAAAACATTGCTAAAACTCATATACACAAAATTAGTTCCATGTTAATGGTAGAAGGTCGCTCTATTTATTTACTTTTGCAATATGTGCAATTAATGTTACAACGCTTTATAAAATTCAATGAAAACTCATGACTTAAGATGCTGTTTCTTTCGAACTAAGTACTTTGAAAAAAGTTGGGGATAGGATTTAATTTACGAACTCTCATTAAATGAGAATTTAGCTACGTATTTCCTGTGAGGAAAATTTAGTATATCTGAATGAAAAATCAAACAAAAAAATGGCCTAAGAATCTTAAGGCTTTTGCCTTAGTTTTATTGTATAATCATAAAATATAGTAAAGTATGCATTTTCGTAATTAATGTCAACATAAGCTTTTATTGTTTGTGGAACGAAACACATTATCACGATGCTTGAGCTGGGAATTTGCTAAAACTATTTTGACATCTCTCATTTAGGTAGTCAGTTAAGTTTATATTAGTATCAAAGGGATTTTGTATAATATAGTAGAATACGTATTATGAAAATTTACGCTTGTTTTTTTTTTTAAAAAAATCTTTTCACATGAATGAAAAAATATATATATATATATATATATATATATACAAAAAATGGTAATGCATAATTAATGGTATTAAAATGTGCTGTCGTGTTGAAAATTAAAATACAAATCTCATCCAGCGAACCAAAAAAAAAAAAAAAAAAAACTTGACAGGCCGTTGACATTCGCACAGGCACCAAAATTCAATTTTACATATAAAATATGAGAGAGAGAGAGAGAGAGAGAGGGAGAGAGAGAAAGAGAGAGAGAAATAGCTTTTAGAGCAAAGCAGAGAAGATTTTTTCCTGCTCGTATAAAGGTACGAAGTATAGGATAAAAGAAAGAAAGATTTTATTTTAGTACTTCAAAATTTTTGACGTTTTATTCAGGAATGAAATAATATGTTAACTCTGCACAAGACAAACGTGAAAAGAAAACTGAAATATATAAAGAGGATAGAAGGGGGTACGCACATAAGAGTAGAAACAAGAAATGAAAGAACGTAAAAAAGACAGAAAGAAAGAAAGAAAGAAAAAAGTCATCATCCATCATCGGAAAAAGAAATATTCTTTTTCTGACGTTTAGTTGAGGGAGAACGAAAAGGCTTCAGAATCTGCTTAAGCGGATGGTTTCCGGCTGAATGGAAACTAACAGATTTCACAAATTAATTTGTGTTCTTTTTCCTGCAGTTTGTTTCTTCATTATTATTCAGTACTTAATTATTTCATATACGTATATATAAATCTTATTTTTGCTTTTCTTACTGTAGCAAGAATGGCAGAACCACTAATATAACTATTTATATACTCATTCCTCGTTTTAAAAGGTAACAAGAATTTTAGGAATTATAAAAGAAAAAGTGGATCAAAAGATTGCAATCCTGGCCAAGAATTAGTCTTTGGATCAGGGTCACAAAATTTTTAAACGGTCCCTAAATCGAGTTTTCGTTTTTTTTTTTTTAATAAAAAATACGGAATAAGCGCATTATACAGAGTTAAGTGATAGTTTGGGTTTGGCCACACTATATGCAGTTCTCCAGATATAAGGCGTAGGAGAAAATTTTTGATTGAATAAAATATATTGGATCTGCGATCAGGGCCACAAAAATATTTGAACTGCCCCTAAATCGAGTTTTCGTATTTTCTATGGAATAAGTACATCATACTGAGTTAAGTGATAGTTTGGGTTTGGCTACACTATATTTAGCTCTAAAGTCTTTCCAGCCTTAGAACAAAGTAGACGTAAACAAAGCAAAATGAGTTACTCCGCGGCTCACACGTGCTTCGGCAGCGAGAGACGTGAACAGCAAGATCGTCTGCTTACTTACTGTCGTCGCATAATTTCCAGGCTATAAGGCTACAGTTTGTTGGTAAATAATTAACGGACTGATACTGACTACTGCTATGTTGGAGATATATATTTTCTTAAATCTTTATATAAACGAGATTGTCTCTTATTCCTGTTGTCTTCTTTTGTGTTTTATAACACGAGACGAAAATGGGTTATTGCCACACATCGTCGCCATGAAACTCTGCATTCTACAATAATTTTAAATGAGTGGGGAAGGCGCGTGAACGCATACGCATGCGCAGTAAATACTATATGTCCAGGTATGGGTGACGTTGAAATAAAGCTACATCTGTTGTTAAATATTATATATATTGCGCTTATTATCACAAAATGTAGGATAAATTCAGATATTTTTATTTGAAATTATTATTTTAGTAGGGATTATATTGCGGTAGCATACTAGTGCACTGAGACCAACAACCAATCACAGGTCATCGACAAACTGGTAGTCAGGTGGGTTTATTTATTACATCTACTTTTTTCTAAGGCTGGAAAGAGAATACAGATATAAGGCGTACAAGAAAATTTTTGATTGAAATATATTGGATCTTTTGATCCAAAAAGGGGACGTGGAACTCGTCCAATGTTGCCGATTGTCCGTAAATTCCAACATTGTCTACAGTGGCTATTATCCATAATTACATTTCGAAAGACGAATCGTATAGTACTCTTTTTATCAATTACAGTATTCGATCTAAGTGTAAAATATGCCTCTGTACTGTAAAGATACTGTAAGATAGTTAGTTCAGAATTTTAAGTTTAAAACTAGGTCTCAAACTGAATTGACTGCTCCAGAGTTTGACTATTGCTTTCGAAATCCATTAAGGAAAGGTGCGTAAGACCAACAGGTAAGCGTATCTGCAATTTCACATTAATAGTGCTGTTCTCGTATATTAAAGTTTTTTTTTTTAAATCCGTTTTTCTTAACTTTCCCCAAAAACTACGCATGAGGTGTTACGTTCGTCCATATAGTTTTATCCAGTATAATGAGATACACTAATTGGAATATATCACATGTTATACATTTTTTTTTCATTAAAAGCTAATAAGATTGTAGAATTTTTCTTCTGTAGAATTTCTCGACTTACATTAAATCTGTTTTCTGTGGTCTCGTCTGCTTTCTTTAGCAATTTTCAAATCAGTTCTGAATGACTTCGGTCACAGCTTCCCTTTAATGACAGAAGTGTGTCATTATCTAACGCAATTCCCTATAAAAGCACATAAAGTAGGCCCAACAGTGGTAAGCGGTGGGCTAGCTAGCTACCAACATTGGCACTATATTGTGATTTGACCTCTCTGTTAAGCATTTGCCAACCATCTCAATTGCCAACGTTGGCCCTATATTGTGATTTGACCTCTTTGTCGATGGCCCTGTATTGTGATTTGACCGCCAAGCATTTGCCAATCATCTCAATTGCTAACGTTGGTCCTATATCACGAGCGAAGTACCTTACCGAGCGAAGTAGCTCAAGTGCTAGAGCGTTGGCTTTGCATTCGGGAGGTCGTGGGTTCGAATCCCGCTGCCGACCATCCTGACTGAGGTTTTCCAGGGTTTCCCTCAGTCCTACCAGGCAAATGCCGGGATGGTACCTACTAAACAGGCCCTGGCCCATACCTTCCCAAATCCTTTCCATTGTTATTGTTGTTGTTGGATATCCAGTGTAAAATGGCCTCTGAGCTGTATCTGGTGATTGTTAAATAAATAAATAAATAAATAAATATATTGTGATTTGACAGTTTTGCTGAGCATTTTTGCCAACCATCTCAATTGCCTACGTTGGTCCTATATTGTGATTTGGATATAGGACGATCATTTGTGAACTATTTTAGTTGCCAACATAGCTCCTACGAAAGAAATAAAATTGAGATAGGGAATATGAGAGATTGAAACTGTTGGATAAATGGCGGAAAATTGTTGGTTGGCCAACAAATACCTTAAATTACGTTGGGTCAACGTACTTTTCAATTTTAATTTTGTAATTACCATTTCTTAACCATACTAATCATTAACCAACCTAGCGACTTACCAAGTGTGCTACTAGGGTTACTTCGAATATGGGGTCGGTAAAAGCTTACATTTCTTGTGCAATAGGAGTTCTCACAACTGTTCGGTTTATAGCTAACTAGCAGAAGTGCCTGGCTTTGCGTCGGAACAACAATATCCACAATATTTGAAAATAAATAAGTTTAATAAATAAAACTGAGTAGAACAGCTAACAACGAGGAACGCATACGGCGTTGCACCTAGCAATACCGGGCCTCGTGACATGTATGTTCTTGACTAAACTTGCACTTAAATGCCATTGGAACTGTCAGCAACCAGCTTAGCGACCACGAAAACTATGAACTTGATACCAATTCTCGGTCATTTTGGACATTTTATTTTTCACCCTCTTCTCGCCCCCATGTCAAATGAGGCTGAACTTTAACTTAGACTGCATCTGGAGTGTGACTATTCATCTCAGCGACCCCGAAAAATATGAATTCAACTCTAATACCAGTCATTTTCGATTATTTTTACATGTCATCCATTAGAGGGTGCTAGAGGTGTCTTATCCCCCACAGCATTTTTTTTTTTTTTTTTTTAAATAAGATTGTTAACCATTACGAAAATCTGCTATTACGTTTTCGACAAAATTACAAACAGTGCGGAGAAATTTTAATCATTTCACTTTCAATTTTGTAAAGAACAAACAAATAGAATAATTATTGCTGTATTTTGTTTTTGTTTTGAACTTTCCTATCAGTGGCGTAACTGTCAGGTTTGCAATGCGGGGGGTGGCAAAAATGGGGCCATTTAAGTTTTAAAGATTAACTCTATGATGTTACCCTCTTAAGATTTTATATGACTTCTACACCTCAATCAATATATACTAAATAGGTACGTTAACTATGCACTAAAAATTGCGAAAATATGTACCAAAAAGTGCGAATATATGCACTAAAATATGCAGTAAAGGGATAAATATGCACTAAAATATGCAATTTAGTATTTTTCAGTATTTCCTTTGCTTTCTTTCCCTTTTTGACCTACTATTTAACACTTTTTTTTAAAATATTATTTAAATAGTAGATATTCACTTGAATGATGATATGATGAAATATCATTTGTTATGAAATCGAGAAAATCTTGATTCTTGGGTTCTTTAAGGATTTGATTTACTTCTGATACACATTTTAGCTTCAGAGTACTTTTGTAGAACAATTGACTCTGTCTTCGCATAAATCCTTCTCCATTTATGTAAGTCATGAAATGAAGCGAAATCTTTGAGTTTTACGTCCCATGATTATGCCGACTAGGCTAAAGGAGACGGTGATGATGAGAAATGAATTAAATGGGGGAGTGATGAAAATGGGAAGTGCGAAACCTCACGCACACGGTGTTTGTCCACCACAAAGCTCACTTGGGTGAGATCGAGCTAGAATCGAACCAAGGACCCCATGCACCAGAAGTCAACGCTCTACCACTAAGCCACCGGAGTCCCTATATGTAAAGTCATGTGTGTGTGCGTTTACTACATACCGAGTTTCATCTTCGTAACATGAGGAGCTGCGATATAATCTATTTTTGGATAGATTTTAAACCATCTCTTGTCCTTTGAACCTTGCTCCTTCCCTCATAGGAAACGCGCCAAAAATTTCTAAATAGCCTACGGGCTCTTCCAGACTTCGATTTCTTCAATATTTGCTTTGAAGTGTTCCAAGCTAACAGTATGGATTTGTATAGCTACCGAACGAACATACAAACATTTTGATATATATAAAAGTTACCACGTGTGGTGGCAACTGTGGTGTGGCGACCAAGAAGATTAGTGAGGTCGTGTGTGAGGTTAGATTAAGTGAAATCTAAATATATTAAAAGAAAAATCCTCTGACTCTGTATGTAGATCAAATCATTCTGCTCTATAAACATTGTGGTATCTCTCTTTTGATCAACCGGGAGAGACGATCAAGTAAATAGATAAACAAACGCGTGCAAGAAGTCCATATTAACGAAGGATAAAGTGCGTTTTCTGAAAAAGCAGCAGAAAAAAAGAAAAAAACCTATTAAACCAGAGCTTGAAAACTAAGCTGAATGTATGCAAAATATAGAAAAATTGCGTGATTCTTCTCAGAGCACGAACTATGTATACTTAGCATGGCAAAGTTTTGTTCAAGATTTTTCGTGTCTATCATTTCCCCCCAGATTCCTCCCCTCATTTCTTAGAGAATTTATTCGATTCCATCCATTCACGACGTATATCATTTACACACGCTACAATGTCAGAAACATACAAGTATATTCGTGTGTGTATGTGTAAGTGTGAGTGGAAGAGAGAGAGAGAGAGAGAGACGTCAGACATGACACATGCTAATAGAGTTTGTATCTGGGAAGTTTGTCGACCTGTTTGTAATTGAGGCTTTTAATTATTAATTACATACTGTTTCATTCACGAAACGGTTACTTGAAGATTTCTCAATGGAAGAAATACGCTGGATCACGAATAATAATAATAATAATAATAATAATAATAATAATAATAATAATAATAATCTGTTCGGACACCTTATCCATTCTCTCTACCACCCCGGGCGAAGTTCTGGCTCTTTTGCTATCGTTATCTCCACATAGTTCACTTGGACCTGATAAAATTAGTCCTCTCTTTCTCAACAAAACTGCTTCAGTTATTGCGGTTCCTCTATCTATCTTATTCAATAGATGCTTCAAGGAAGGGTATTATCCCACCAGTTGGAAACTGGCTCACGTGACCCCAATATATAAATCAGGACTTAAAGATCATGTATCCTCCTATAGGCCAATATCTCTTCTTTCTGTAATATCAATTATCTGCGAAAAAATAATTAAAGACAGGCTACTTAAATTCACCTCACCTTACATCCATAGTTCTCAGCACGGCTTTCTACCGAAAAGCTCAAGTCTCTCAAACTTAAGTACTCTTCTTTCCTGTGCAGTCAAATGTATGAATAACAATACTCAATTAGATGTTATCTACTTTGATCTCTCGAAGGCCTTTGATTCTGTCAGTCACATTCATCTTCTTCATAAACTCTCCAATAGATTTAATGTACATGGCAAATTTCTCTCTCTAATCACAAGCTACTTGAAGGACCGTAAACAGAGAGTTGTTCTTTCAGGGGCGACTTCTAACCCCCAACCCGTGATCTCAGGGGTGCCTCAGGGGAGTGTACTTGGGCCTCTACTGTTTGTCCTGTATATGGATGATCTCTACACGCACTTATCAGCTCAACCTAGTGGCCTTCTACTTTTTGCTGACGATTGTAAGTTATACAGAGAAATATCGTGTCTCCATGACACAATTGCTCTACAGGAAGACATAAATTACCTTACAGGCTGGTGTGAAATGTGGCACTTGAAACTCAACAGTAAGAAATGTGACAGTATTACTATTACTTTGAAAAAGTCTCCTGTTCCCTCCACTTACCATATCAACGATCTTGGTGTCATCTTTGATTCAAAACTCACCTTCTCTGACCACATCTCCTCAATACTAAAGAATTCAATGCGCATGTTGGGACTTCTTTATCGATTCACCGAACTACGCACTGTTTCTTCATTAGCAACTTTTTATAAGACTTTAATAGCGCCCAAGATCGAATACTGCTCTCCCATATGGGCCATGGCAGCACCTACACATCTCTCCAGACTTGATTCTGTTCTCAATTTCTTCATTGCTATAGTCCGATTTCGTGTTCCTGCACTTCGAATATTATCTAAGAAGGAGCTCTTGCGACATCTTAATATTCAGACTCCTGAAGTACGCAGAATTATCTCTGACCTGAAATATCTACATAAAATAGTTAATGGAACCTTAAGATCGGAAATATTACTTCAGGAACTATCCTTACGTGTCCCTTCCCGCATCACTCGGAATACCCACCTATTCCATCTTGCCCGTCCTAGGTTGGCTGTTATACAGAGGTCTCTTTTTTATAGAATACCAAACAGTTATAATCAAGTAACAACTGATGTGGACATTTTTTCGAGCTACCCAGTGTTTGAAAGAGCAATTAAACGAGCCTTGACGGAATAGTTTTACTTTTACACTCTTTTTTTTCTATGTTGTTGTTATTGTTGTCTTGTTTTTTTTTCTTTCTTTTGTTAGCATGTCCCTGTGTAAAATGGCAAAGTTATGCTGTATCTGGGAAATTGTTCAATAAATAAAAAAAAAAATAATAATAATAATAATAATAAAAGAAACAGAAATAATAAAATTCTGCTAAAGACAGTGAAGAGGATCACGCGAAGTTTCAATTTCGTCCGGTAGATGTCACCTTCTGTGGGATATTTGTTGCCATCTAACGGCCACGCGAAGTTTCAATTTCGTCCGGTAGATGTCACCTTCTGTAGGATATTTGTTGCCATCTAACGGCTTGATGTGTAACTTCC
The DNA here is from genome assembly GCF_964235325.1 of Thermobia domestica. Lineage (NCBI taxonomy): Eukaryota > Metazoa > Arthropoda > Insecta > Zygentoma > Lepismatidae > Thermobia > Thermobia domestica. The sequence goes on along the minus strand of NC_137457.1, from coordinate 250,031,617 downwards.
AACATTTCAGTTATACACAATTGTATCAATATAATAGAAGATGAAATATGGATATCCACCGTTAGTCGCCGTTACCCGTGAAGATGTTAAGCGATTGACTTCATTAACGAACCTGACCGGGATAATTGCTTTAGCCGTTTATTGTTAAGAACAACTCAAAAATATGTTTTCGTTGAAGAGTTATCATGTGGAGTAATGGACGAATGTAAGACACCGTTACTCGTTAAGATGTTAACGGATTAATTCCATTAATGAACCCATTGACTCCATTAACGAATCTGACCGGAATAATTGCTTTAGTTATCTATTGCAAAGAACAAACTCAAAAATTTAATTTCGTTGAAGAGTTATCATGTGGAGTAATGGACGGATGTAAGACACCGTTACCCGTTAAGATGTTAATGGATTCATTCCATTAACGAACTCGACAAGAATAATAATTGCATTTAGCTATTTAATGCAAAGATGGATTCAAACATTTGAATTCGTTGAACAGTTATCGTGTGGAGTAACGGGGGACGTAAGTCACCGTTACTCGTTAAGATGTTAACGAATTTATTCCGTTAACGAACCCATTGACTCCATTAACGAACCTGACTGGGATATTTGCTTTAGCCATCTATTGCAAAGACCAACTCAAAAATTTGATTTCGTTAAAGAGTTAACTTATCTGTGGAGTAACGAATGGACGTAAGTCACCGTTACCCGTTAAGAATATGAACGGATTGATTTCATTAACAAGCTTGGCCAAGATAATCTTTCTAGTTACCTATTGCGAAAAGCTAGATTCAAAAATGAGCTTTCGTCGAAGTTACCGTACGGAGTAATGGTCGTGCGTACTTTCATAATCCTAATAAATTGTGTAAGGGAATGTTTATAAAAATCGATTACGTTGAATTAAATAGAATTTTGTATATAAAAAGCTAATCGGAGAATTTTCTAGTTTTTTGTGCAGAAATAGAATGCCAGAGAGAGTAACGCACAGTTTCTTAAGAAAACGAAGCAGCGTGAGAATCTTCTTGTGAATCAGCGAGTTTCTTCTGAGGTGTATTATGATAAACCTGAGAAGTTATTGCAGATTTTATGCCCTCCACAGTACGGACTGCCGTTTCGAGAGACCACCTACTGTATATTGCACGTTGTGAATGGGTTTGCTTCTAAAAAGGACCTCCTTAACCTTTGCATTGGTTTATGTTCAGGTGCAGAGAGAAATAAAGAGAGAGAGAGAGAAAAACCTTTAACAATATGGAAGGTCGTAATACTTTGGCTTCTACTCAACAGTAAAATAAGCTCTTTGCGGAAGTAGTCTTTGCAGTTTGCACCAACTGTGCACGCGAAACACTCCCCTATAGTTGGTCAGATAAACTTACCTCTCGTTCGCGAAAAACAAATCTGCCTTAAGTAAGGCTAGATAATAAATAATAACATAGTTTATATAATGTTACGAAAATCTCTTATAGATTGGTTAAATATGCTTGAAGTTATTTGAATGTATCTCAAAAGACCCATTACCATTTTCCACTGAACCCCCCCCCCACACACACACACAGAACTGTATAGAAAATTGATATCTACTAACCAACGTACCTTTTCGTACTGAAGAAAATGATACCTTAATCATTAAGCTAAGTCAACGCGTCCGAAAATTATCGCATATTGAATTTAACATTGGGGTATACGACCAGATTTTTTTTTTTTTTTTTTTTTTTTTTTAAATACAAGAACGGTAAAAGATAGAAACGCAGTTCTTAAGAAGGTTCCATGAGAAAATATCAAGGCACATACAATGTTACTAGAGTAGGTTTCCGGAAAGTTCTGGAACATTGTTTAAATCGGGATGGAATTTGCTGCAAAACCAGTTTCAACATTAACACAAAAGCTAGATAAGACAATTTGATGCAGCATTTGCTTGAAACGTACGGTTGAAAAAATATTGGAAAGTAAAAAGAATTGTTAGGTGGAAAAGTAAGCAATTAAATTAACAAATACTTTTTTTTAGGGATGGTACCGAGTCCGAGACGAGTCTCGGACTCGGCACCATCCCTAATTATATAGGCCTTATATCTGGAGAACTACATATAGTGTAGCCAAACCCAACCTTCACTTAACTCAATGTTATGTCATTCCGTAAAAAATACGAAAACTCAATTTAGGGCCCGTTCAAAAATTTTGTGGCCCCTGATCCAAAAACCAATATTTGCCAAGATCGCAATTTTTCGATGCATTTGTTTTTTTTATCATTCCTAAAACTCTTGGTGAAAATCGCAAGCTTTTGATCCATTTTTATCATTCCTAAAATTCTTGTTTGTATAGATAAGATACGTCTACTTTCAAACGGGTTCAGCAAATTCCGTCCCGATTTAATCAATGTTCCGGAACTGAGCAGAAACCCACTCTAGAAACATTAGATGTGCCTTGATGTTGTCTCTTGAAAACTTCCTAAGAACTGCGTCATTCTTTTAAAATCAAAAAAATGTACTTCTGACTATATACTCTAATGTTAAATTCAACATGTGATTATTTTCGAGTGCATTGACGCAGCTTGATGATTAAGGTATCTCCTTCTTCAGTACGAAAATCTACGTTGGTTAGTCGGTGTCAATTTTTTGTACAGCTGGGGGGGGGGGGTCTGTGAAAAATGGAAATGGCTCTTTACCGTCGTCTGGGTACACTTTTCTAAAATCTTTATTGTGCTGTAATTTCATTATTTATGTCCATTAGCAGCTAAAACTTTGGAATAAATTACACCATCAAAGGGGCTACTCCGTTTACAGAATATGTAAAATCCATTTTACAGTTGAAGTGCATGTCTAGTAAGTGCAAAATTTTACCAAGATTACTTCCAGCAGTCAATAATATAAGTTTACAAAAGAGATGCAAAATGAGAGAAGCTTGTTTGAGAATGGAAATGAGATGAGAAAACTTTATTTCTCGTTCCGTCTCGTCTCATGGACAACGCTACAAACAACCACGAGGAATCTAATCTCCTATAGCAGAAAAAAATTTCTCCGTCAAGGAAGTCATATCAATCCACACTGGATTGGTTCAGCACAGGATAGAATCTAATGAGAGACTTTGTTTCAAGTGCGGTGAACACTTTAATTTCGTAAATAATAGGGTGTATGTTATATTACTATAGAATAAAGTAAAATTAAAAAAAAAAAAGTAAAATCATGCTTTCCTTAAAAATAAAACATATCTTACTAAAAAGTAAAAATATATAATATAAATCGTACTAAAAGTAATTGTGTTCTCAAAGTTACTTTTAGAAAATCTATTTTCCATGACTAAAAAAGTAAAGCATGGAGACCCCACTCATACCAGTATTATGAAAAGATCGTATGAGAGAGCATTTCTCATGCTTTTTTAAAGTCATGTATAAATAGATATCAATTAAAGATTTTTTAAAAATTAATATTATTTTTTTAACTTTCTACTACGATTTGTTTTATTTTTAAGGAGAGCATGCTTTTTAAAATATTTACTAGCTGAACCTGAGCGCTCTACACAGCGCAGCATTCACATATGAGCATGAATCTCCTTATCTTTCTTGACATCTGTACATGCCTCTTTACAGACACAAGTAAAAGACATCTTGATAAAAATCGACAAGGGGTACCATAAAGGGGAAATTTTTCCGATTATTTTTTTAAATATCTCGCACCGTTTGCAAGATTTGAGACTACTTTCGGGTGGAGTTGAGTTGATTTTGAGTTTAACGTCCCTTTCAGCAGCAAGGCTATATGAGACGTGGACCTACTGATTAACGTGGAATCCGAATCACATGAGCTCCCACCGGGAATCGAACCCGGGTCTCCCACGTCAAAGGCGCGCACGCTAACCGGGTGATTTATGTATAATCAGTGTTTTCTTTCTTTTTCCATGTAGTATGTAATAAGCAAATACATTACACACACAATTAATTATAATGTCAGTGACATACGGTGTTCAAAACACTCCAAACAATAAAGGTTCATCTTAGACGAGAAATGTATTTCCTGCCTTTTTAATTATCATTTGGCCATGAAACAAACACCTGAAAGATATACAAACCTTGTATACGGTTGTATGGTGTTGGAATGTATAACTCGTAGGATATGCTACTGCTTTAATGGAGTGGAACGGAATCTTGTCAGTTTTACGTCCCACGATATTGCCGGTTAGGCTAAAGGGGACGGTGATGATGAGTAATGAATGAAATGGTGAAATAAAGAAAGTGGTAGGAAACGGGAGAACCCAGAGGAAACCCACGCACACTGTGTTTGACCACCACAAAGTTCACTTGTCGGGAGCTGGGATCGAACCCGGAATCCCTAGCACCAGAGGTGAACGCTTTACCACTGAGCCACCGCGGCCCCATAGCTACTGCTTTGAAATTTCAATAGTCCAGTGTATCCCTAAAAAATGTAATAAAGAAATAATGGCCATATTTTTTTAAATAATCAATTAGAACTGGACAATGCACACAATTTGGAATCGGCCAGTGGAAACGGCACGTTCTTAGCACTTGTTTTTGAGATCTCATTGTCGAAAAGATTGGAGACAAACATATAAACTTTTCTTTGGAGAGACACAAACTTTCCTTGACCACAAACATCTAAACCTACACGTAGCATTTTATAAATAATATATATAGATTTTATCCTAGTTTTTTTTACTTTTTATTCATAATTAAGTACATTTTCTATCGCTGTAGGTGAAGAGGTCCAAAATTACACTTTTTTAAAAAGTAAGATAAAAAAATAGGATTAAGACTAGAAATGGATTAGAGGCTGAGTGGTTCGCTATAATCCATTTTAATCAATCCTACCCAATGCTTATGTAGTCTCCGATTCATTTCTTTATTGCATGCACAAAAGAATCTACTTTTTTGGTGTATTTTATAAAAGCATTAATTTTATTACTTGTTTACGCTTTTTTTAAACTTTTTAATTTTTTTTTAAATTTTGTTACATTCAATCAGTTCTTGAAGTTGATCGTACTTTTACAATCTGAAACATAATTTACAAATGCTATGTTGCGCATTCCAATTCCACAGGATTACATAACGGATTGGAACGTGTAGTTAGTAAAGAGCAGTATTAATAACTCAATAAAAATGTACAGATATATTGAAATACTAGCTATTTCTAGATTTTCCTAGATTTTCTCGTAAACTATGCATGAGAATTTTACCCTCAAGCATATAACCTTGTTAGATCGATATGATCTGTTAATTGGTGTGCGTCACATCTTTGTTGAATATTATATTTGTAGTTAAACAAAACTGAAATTTAAAGTTGAATAGTTAATCATAATTTTGGGTTATATCTAATCACTTGAATATGTTATCCAAAATTGTTTTATTTTATTTTTTATTTTTTTTTAAAATCCGAATTCAGTGTTATTTATTTTTGGACTTAGATTGTTTACAGACACTATTGGAGAACGTGGTAGCTTAGTGATAGATTGCACACTCTAGCGCGTGAGGTCCTTTGTTCGTTCGATTCCAGTTCCCGCCAAGTAAGCTTTGTGTTTGACAAATAGCGTGTGCGTGGGTTTCCTCGGAGTTCTCGCATTTTCTTCCACTTCCAGCATTCCACTACTATCATCCATATCATGATCATAATCTCCTTTAGCCTTGGTGTATAATCATGGGTGTAGACGAAACTTTTTCGTTGATGCGATATGTGCAAAACTTTAAAGAAATGCTATATATTTGAGAAATCCTCAAACTTTTCGTTTCAGAGCCAGAAATTGTGTTTGTATTATCGCGATTTTTTGCGAAATTCGGCATTGCTTGCGATAAATGCAAATGAAAACGAAAGTGGAATTCTTGTTAATTATTGCTAATAATAACTAAAAAGCTCATTTTCAATATTACTTTTTTAAAAAAAACGTTGCATTTACGAAAAGACTCGGCGAGTTATTTGATCCAGAAACTGTTTCACTTTATAAAGATGTAGACATCAACAAAACTGAACTGTTGTTTAACACTCGCCCAACGGAGATCGGGTCATTTTTGACCCATAAATGTTTTATTTTAACTTTTTTCCTATTTCTTCTTACTTTTTCCGGCCATCGGCCTAGGTATGCTTCTTTTTAACCTACGTACCATGCAGTAACACTTCTATTACTCTAGCATTCTTTGTCAACCACAAATAAACAATTCTTTGTCTGGGTCTTGAATTACCCGGTCTTCGCTGTTTACGTGAAGGATATTTTATTTGTCTTGTCTACCTCACACCGTTCAATTTGTTGCCACTTTTCTCACTCTGCATGATTACTTCTACTCTTTGCTCATTTCCTTAGCATGCTTCAACATGTCAGCAATGGTGCCAGGTGGTAAAAAAAATTCCCACAAAACGGGAAATTCATATCAATGGCGGGATTGCAGGATATTTTCTTCCGAATATATAGGATATGAAATAATTTTCTTCAAAATATGTACCAATGGAAACGCAAGGTAATATATGTGCATATCTTTGTGTGTTTGTGTGCGTTATATATTTGCGGGAAACATTGAATCATATTGGAAAATTTCATGTCTATGGACGGGAAGTTTCCCTTCATAAACGTGTAACACTGCCTGTGAGAGTAAATATCAAACATTTTAGTCTAATTTCACTCATGCAAACGAAGAATGTAAGTAAACTGTGCGCGGCTGTTCTCTGTACGGTGATAATGTCCGAGCAAGAATATTTGAAAACTTCAGATGAGATATTTCGTGAACTGATGAGACAGGAAAAAGAAAGTGCTGAAGCTATCATAGTCTGGGTTCTAGCTGTCCCCTCAATTTTTACCTTCTAGATCCGCCACTGAAGACCAATATGCTCATAACTAATATCAAGCTTTAAATTAATTGGAAATCTAGTAATAATACTATGTTTTTCTTTTTAAAATAACAATTAAAATATCGACGGGTCAAAAATGATCTTATGTTCGTCAATACGTTATTTCTAGCATCTTCGCTGGGCGAGTGTTAAATCCTTGACTGTGTTTTGTGGTGAAAATGTTCATGATCTGCTGTTTGCTTACTATGAATTTAAAAGTAAGGTTATTGAAGTTCTCAACAGTAAGGATAAGGACGCTGACATTGTATCATTGTTAAACAGTTTAAAAGTTAACCACAACTCTTTTGCTGTACCTCGATACGTTCAATATGGTTGCCAGTTTCGAGTGTTGATGCCGAGAGATTTTTTTCCAAGTATAATATGATTTTACTGACAGGAGAACGAACTTAAAAGAAGAATTGGTAATGTCTTGCTGCATGTTATCCTTTAGCTAAGGATGGTAATTTTTGCATTACTTTCTATATTCCAGTGAATACATTAGTTAGAATGTGCACCTAATCAAGTATATCCTCATTTTTTGTATTAGATATACACCTTACTGCCAAAAATATCCTGTTTACAAGTTCCATATTAAAAAAGCATCTTGTGTTACATTAAAAAGTAAATGCGACATAAATGCGAAAATCTTTACATTAATAGCTTTGGTCTGTGAACAAAAAACTTCAGATCCAAATTGAAAGTGACTATGTTTGTGACTTTTAATCTCTTGAACCACCCGACCGATCTCAATCAAATTTTTGACGTAGATGCAGTTGTGGCCTGGCAGTGTTTTTAGTTATTCACTTTGACGGTAGAACTTAGGGAAGGGAGAGGGGGAATTTAAAAAAAAATAAATAAAACTCTTAATAACTCTTGAACCAAACGACCAATCTCGGTCAAATTTTCAACATGGATGACGTTCGTGCCTGGCATGGATTTTACCATTTCATTTTGACGGAATAACGTAGGGGATGGGGAGGAGAGGGAGATATACAAACATCAATAAATATAAAAACAAAAGTGACCATGTTCGTGAGTTAATAACTCTTGAACCACCCGACCGATCTCGATCAAACTCTCAACATATATAAGGTTCAGACCTGGGATGTTTTAGTCATTTTACTTTGACGGCACAATGTAGGGGAGGGGAAGGGGGATCATATATGTAAACAAAAAAAAAAATAAAAATAAAAATAAAAGTGACTGTCTTTGTGATTTCATCACGCTTAAACTACCGAACCGATCTTAATCAAATTATCAACGTAGATGAGGTTCTGGACTGTTTTTTTTTTTCATCATATCTCTTTGACGGTAGAACTTAGGGTAGGAGGAGGGGACGGGAGAGATATGTAAAAATAAATAAAATTCAATAACTCTTCAACCACCGGACCGATCTCGATTAAATTTTCAACATAGATGACGTTCGAGCCTGGAAAGTTTTATATATATATATAATATTCACTTTGACGGTAGAACCTAGGGGAGGGGGAGCTGAAGGTGAGATTAATATATAAAAATAAATAGAACTTAAGTCTTGATGTTGCGGGGCACGGTGTGATCAAATTTTCAACGTACATGACATTCGGGCCTGGGATAATTTTATCATGCCGTGCCCCGCAACATGGGGAGGGGAGAGGGATATATAAAAATCACCGAAAATGACCAATATCAAAGAGTGCTTTAGTAATAGTGAAAACGGAACATATCAATATTTTTCCTTAATTTAACCCAGCGAAATCAGGGTGCGTCTTAAATTCGAGGACGTCTTAAATTCGAGTAATTATCGAGAAATTCTTAATTAAATATATTATTAAGGTGTTATTAAAACTACTTTACTAACCGTAAATATTTTAAATTTTGTATCATATTTAATCATTCAGACAATAGTGTCCTGCGCATGCAGATTTGCTAGTTGTGATAATTAATGCTACAAAATATCAAAATTGTTGGAAAAAGTTTCGTCTCTGATAATGGGATGTTAAATGTAAAATAATAGTGGTACTTTTGAAACTCTTGTCCTCGGATAAGTGGATTGCATATACAGAAGAAATGCCTTTAAGACAGAAAACACCGAAAAGACAAGGCAATTTTGTTGTCTTGTGCTTGTCTTGCTTTGCTTTGCCAATTGACAACAAACTTGGCTCCTGCGCTGTGCGTGTCGACTTAAAAAAAAAAAAAAAAAAAACTCACACGCTGAATGCTGGCCGTGAAGAACGAAATACTCTCCCCTCCCTTCTTGTCTTAAAGAAAACCTAAAAGCTATATAGCTTCTGTACACAGTCCGACGCAGCTTTAACTGTTGCATGTTGGCGCTTCAGCTACCGGTGTATATAGTTAGTTCCATTTCGCAGGTATTTCTCTTTCCCTTTTCCGTGTATAGCCTCTGGAGCTGGTTGTCTTATCCAAAAACACTTTCCTCCATATCTTGTACTTTTTTTCTTTTCCAGCCTGCAAGGCTTTTAGGTGATGCGGTTTTCTTACTGAAACACGTATCGCGCATTTTCAAGAAAAGTATGTTCTTGTACTGGCTGGCGTGTTCCTTACTTCAGATGTCCTTGTACCCACTAGAACTATTGTTATTACTATTATACCATGCAACCGTCAGTTTGTAATGCGTTCCTGGTAGCACTGCTTAGGGATAAGTTACGTCAGGTACATATTTTCTTCGATATATTCACACAGTCTACGGGGTTCCATGATTTAAGCAGAACATATCTTCTCTGAAACACACGAGACCTATCTTTAATGGTTTCTGAAGCGGATGTAATAACATTTCATTTAGAACCAGGTTGCGGTGTTGCTCTATCAGAAGAAAATAGTGTAAAGTGTTGAGCAAAAGTGGGTTTCAGTACTGTGAATGTAGTGTTTTCATCTATCTTTAGTGTCGGTGTATTCGAGAGAAAAAAAAAAAAACATAATGAAACAACCTTTAATTATCTTTCTGAAGACTGGAAAAATATTTGAAACGGTAAGTTTTATTATCATATCATGCGTTACTAATACATATTACATAATGTCATTAGCATTTGCTTATAGAAACCACAATGCACTTAAATTTTTCTAAGCTGGCTATATTGGCACCATATGCAATGTATAATTTAGACTAGAGACAAGTTAAAAAATTAATATAATCATTTTCTTGGGCCTTATTTAACACTTTTGCCCCCCATCAATATCAGTTCTATAATATTATTAGCGTTATGACCGTATTTACCACTTTTCCCACCCTTCAATATTAATTCTACAATATTATTAGCGTTGCCGCCCCTCCATGTTAATTCTATAATATTATTAGCGTTATAACCATATTTAACACTCTGGCCGCCCCTCAATATCAGTTCTACAATATCATTAGCGTTATAACATATTTAACACTTTTGCCGCCCCTCAATACCAGTTATACAATTAGTATTATAACCATATTTAATACTTTTGCCGCCCTCAATATCAGTTCTACAATATCATTAGCGTTATAACCATATTTAATACTTTTGTCGCTCCTCAATATCAATTCTACAATATTATTAGCGTTATGACCGTATTTAACACTTTTCCACCCCTCAATGTCAGTTCTACAATATTATTAGCGTTATAACCATATTTAACACTTTTCCACCCCTCAATATCAGTTCTACAATATTATTAGCGTTATAACCAAATTTAACACTTTTTCCACCCCTCAATATCAGTTCTACAATATTATTAGCGTTATGGCCGTATTTAACATTTTTCCACCCTTCAATATCAGTTCTACAATATTATTAGCGTTATGGCCGTATTTAACATTTTTCCACCCTTCAATATCAGTTCTACAATATTATTAGCGTTATAACCAAATTTAACACTTTTTCCACCCCTCAATATCAGTTCTAGAATATTATTAGCGTTATGGCCGTATTTAACATTTTTCCACCCTTCAATATCAGTTCTACAATATTATTAGCGTTATAACCAAATTTAACACTTTTTCCACCCCTCAATATCAGTTCTAGAATATTATTAGCGTTATGGCCGTATTTAACATTTTTCCACCCTTCAATATCAGTTCTACAATATTATTAGCGTTATAACCAAATTTAACACTTTTTCCACCCCTCAATATCAGTTCTACAATATTATTAGCGTTATGGCCGTATTTAACATTTTTCCACCCTTCAATATCAGTTCTACAATATTATTAGCGTTATGGCCGTATTTAACACTTGCCGTCCCTCAATATTAGTTCTACAATATTATGATTGCTATGGCCGTATTTAACACTTTGACCCCCCTCAATATCAGTTTTACAATATTATTAGAATTTAACAAACACGCAAACAAAGAATCGAAAGATGAGACATACCAATCGGTAGATCTCATCGAGTACAATAATAAACAATACATCGATAATCAATAATACGAGTGCATGTAAATAATACGATTGTGTTGATGCGTAATTTTAGAGAAAATCGGACATTTTTTTAAAAATGCAATCCTAAAAATTGATGTATAACAACCATGTCATTTATTAAGATTAAGGTACTGAAGTACAGTATTATCAATCTCTTCACCATGACACCAATAAGTTGACATACACCCATGATTAATGAGACACACGTAAAAATGTTTGCACAGTACTCGTTACTAAAGCTTTAACAAATTTTAGAGAAGTGAAAATAATTTTTTAGTACTTATCCTAAAATTACGATAAACTTTAAAATATTGATTTTTGTTTGTAATCATACGTAATATTCATATAGAAAAGAAACAGTCCTGACTGACAGACCACTTAAGCTAGAAACTTGACATTTGGACAGGGCATAGAATTTGTGACCTAAATACCCCTAAGGGGGAATTTTTGGAAATGCGATGAAAATGGGGAGATGAAAATGCGAGTAGCAATTACTATATTAAAATATGCATATCTCCGAATTCCTGAAGGTTTGAAACATGGAAATTTGGTATATGGACTTTTTATTTAAAATAATTGAACATGTTTCGGCGTTTTTGTAAAAAAATATCCTAGAAGGAAAGAAAAGAGGTGGAATGATTGGATAGGGATTGAAATTAATATGATATACCTTGAAATCCCTTAAGGTTCGAGACTTGAAATTTCATATTTTTGGACTTTTAATCTCAGATAATTAAACATATATTTCAGCGTCTGTTAGATGTTTGACCGAGGATGAAACAAAAACGAATGAAGATGCTTCCTTAGGGAGCCCATACGAGACTTTTTTTTTTTTTTTTTTTTTTGCAAGATCTTGAGGTGAGACGAATTTTATTTGGGAGGCACAAAACGAATAACGCAAAATTTTGTTTACAGCAACACGTTGGGACATTTGCACACATAGTAATAAGTAACACACATTAGTCGATAGATTATATCAAGCTAAGCAAAATCACATGTTGTGAGATTAAATTAGCATGCGTAGTTTTCTATAAAATAGAGAAAACGAATTTTTAATGGGATAAAAAAATGCGATTCGTTGCAAATAATTAATAGTTTTTTAAAACAAATTGCTGGAAGAAGCTGTATCTATTGTTGTCTTATCTTCTAACGGTGATTCACATACTCTTAATACTCACACCGACATTCTTTAACACTCACGCACGTACTGCTTGTAAATATCGGTGTAGATAACCGTGTATCAAGTTAGTGAAAGCGATTGATCTTTTTGGCACAGTACTCTCCTGGTATCAACTAGTACACCCTAGTAAGTGTTCTGTCTCAAAATGTTTTGTACAACCTTTAGGAAACACTCCATTGAGTAATAGATTTGAAAAACATTGTCATAAACTTTCAATTAGTTAAGTGTTTTTATAAACTTTCCATTAGCCAAATGTTTTCATAAACGTTCCATTAGCCAAATGTTTTCATAAACGTTCCATTAGCCAAATGTTTTCATAAACGTTCCACTAGTCAAATGTTTTCATAAACGTTCCACTAGTCAAATGTTTTCATAAACGTTCCATTAGTCAAATGTTTTCATAAACGTTCCATTAGTCAAATGTTTTCATAAACGTTCCATTAGCCAAATGTTTTCATAAACGTTCCATTAGCCAAATGTTTTCATAAACGTTCCATTAGCCAAATGTTTTCATAAACGTTCCATTAGCCAAATGTTTTCATAAACGTTCCATTTGCCAAATGTTTTCATAAACGTTCCATTAGCCAAATGTTTTCATTAACGATCCATTAGTCAAATGTTTTCATAAACGTTCCATTAGTCAAATGTTTCATTAGTCAAATGTTTTCATAAACGTTCCATTAGCCAAATGTTTTCATAAACGTTCCATTAGCCAAATGTTTTCATAAACGTTCCATTTGCCAAATGTTTTCATAAACGTTCCATTAGCCAAATGTTTTCATTAACGATCCATTAGTCAAATGTTTTCATAAACGTTCCATTAGTCAAATGTTTCATTAGTCAAATGTTTTCATAAACATTCCATTAGCCAAAAGTTTTCATTAACATTTCATTAGCCAAATGTTTTCAAAACGTTCCACTAGCCAAATGTTACCATGAACGTTCCACTAGCCAAGTGTTTTCATAGACGTTTTATCAACACAAATTTTCAGAAACGATCCATTAGCCAAATGTTTACATAAACGTTCCACTAGCAAAATGTTTTCACAAACATTCTAGTAGTAAGAGCTTCACTAACGTTCAGTTAACCAAACGTTTTCATGAACATTTTATTGTCCCAATGTTCTTACATAGTTTCATTAGCCTAACGTTTTCACGAAAGCTCAGTTAGCCAAAATTTACACAAATATTCAACGTGGCCACCACGATCACACAGTAGTAGAGCGCTCACCCTTGGTGAGAAGGATTCCTGGTTCGATCTCAGGCCACGTAATTTTTTTCTGAGTTCTCCTGTTTCCATATTTTCACTCCATAACCATTCATTTCCATGAATCATCATTTTTAGCCCAAAGAACATTAGCGTGGACGTTTACTAAAAGATAGCATTTTTTTCAGCTATTGAAAAATAGACAAGTATTACTTGATCAGACAAAAACATCTTAGAAACTAATAAATTACCAGCACGCACTCACTTCAATACTTAACTTTAGGAATATTATTTTTTTAAGACAAAAAATGACGTATGCTAATATGTATAGTAAATCTACTTATTTTAAATAGTAGCAACGAACTACTATAATGAAATTCTCAAGAAATTATTATTAATAATAATAAAAGATTGTGTGATATTGTATTTAAATTAAAGAGGAGTATATGTGGTTCAACAGTAGACCTTTAAATCATGAATTATGATTTATTCGAAACTATAGTCAGAAAGGGAACATTTTTGTTTCTTATTTGTACCTCGGAACGTACTAAATTCTGAATTTGAGAAAGTGGTGTGTTTGGATAATCGTTGTTTATTATTATTACTAGCCGAGTTGAGTTTGAGTTGAGTTTGGGTTTAACGTCCCGTTCAGTAGCGAGGCTATATGAGACATGGATCTACTGATTAACGTGGAATCTGAACCACATGAGCTCCCGCCGGGAATCGAACCCGGGTCTCCCACGCCAAAGGCGCGTCCACTAACTGCTTAGCCACGAGGGAGCTCCTTATTACTAACAGAATACTTGTTCTTCGCATTGGGTGAATAAGTTTCATTTTGGATTAAAAGGTTGAATCGGGATTTGAACTGCATCGGAAGTTTAATTGTTCGTCAAAGCCATCCCGAAAACTATAGTTTTGCAAAATTTGATCGAGATCAGTCACGTGGTTTAAGAGTTATAAAGTTACAAAATAGAACACAGTCACTTTCAGTTATATACAGGGTGTTGATGAACTATACCGACAAACTGTAAAAGCTGATTCCTTACATCAAAATAAGAGAAAAAGTTCTTATAGACCTGTGAGAAAAAGTGCATAGTTCCAGAGCTAGGGCTGTGCAAAATCGCGAGAAAGCCTAATTTCAAGAGGCCCTATTTCGAATTCGAAAAACTGTGGATGGTGGTTCTTATCAGCGTAAAGGAAGTCACGCATACGCAATCCAAAAATGCGTATTTCATTAATGTTCAATGAGTGTATAGGGTATTTCATTCAGGGTGAAATTTCCAGACATGCCATCAACGAATTTTAAAATATGCTTTGAATTTATGGTAGGCAAACGATAAGTCTTGATAGCAGTGAACACGGAATCCTTTGGTGCGATGTCGGAAGTGTTAAGGATCGTCAGCAGCACGGTCTTTCCTACTCGGGAAAACGCATGCTGCAATGTTTTCTTTTATGCTTACAAATGAAGAAAACGTGAAATATACTCTGACGAAATATATCGCATGACACGTTATTCTGAACATTAAAAAAAAAAAAAAAAATACATGGAGCTGTTTGTTCCTAACACTTCGAACTTTCCTCCGAAGCATTGGATGTCCATTGTTGTCAAGGCTTACCTCCTCCCTACTTTGGATCCTCCTTGAAATCAGGGTGTATGTGAAGATTCTATTGAGAGCATATCTGAGAATTACACCCTGTAGGGAATATCCTGTACACCTATTCATAATTGACGAAATGTGCACTTTTGGACTGTATGCGTGGCTTCCTTTACGCTCATAAGGACCACCATATACAGTTTCTGGAATTCGAAATAGGGCCTGTTGAAATTTGATTTTTTCGCGATTTTGGACAGCCCTAGTTCTGAAATTATGCACTTTTCACCATAGGTCCATATGAACTTTTTCTCTTATTTTGATGTGAGGAATCAGCTCTTACAGTTTGTCGGTATAGTTCATTAACACCCTGTATATATAATTATTATCGATGATGTAATGTTGATGATGGTAATTGGGTTGTTTCAATGAATGTAATCTCAGCCTTTCAACGGATTTGTCTTACTTAATAAAATATACACTTAAACATTTGACTTCAATTGCAGGTACTTTTATGCTAAAAAATTTAATACATTTTATTAATAGAAGACTTTCCGTAGTATTCATTACTAAAGCTTTAACAAATTTTAGAACAGCTGAAATACATTTTCAGGAGTTAAGTAGTTGCTTTCCTATGAAAGGTTTCTTTTCCCATTTACAGACATCTTGTCTTATTCAGTAGCTAAATTATCTTTTTAAATGATAAACAAAAGTGGAAAACTAATTTAATCTAAAACAAAAAAGTTTTACTAATAGCCTACTTAAGTATTATGTATTAACTCTGCTAAAAGTTTGCTTGGAAATATACCGTATTTAGAAGTTGTGTAAAATTCTCTTTCAGAGTAATTATTTCAATGCATCTTCAAGCAACTTCCGTAGGAATTTGTATTATTAATGAGGATTTTTGTTAAATAGTGAATATTGTAATAAGATTAAATTAGAAATGTAAGCATAAGCTTCTTACCTGAGGTCTTAAATTTCTGCGTGCCCTGAAAAAAGAAAGTAAATGGTGATTAAATTTTCAAGTTTGGAAAATCATTGCTTTTATGTAAATTGTGAAATAAATTTTCATTCATTAGCACCATATTAATTAAGAAATTTGTAGAAGATTCATATAGGATAAAGTGCTTTACAATTTTCCTAACATTTTGTGGTGAATTTGTAAATTGAGAACATCAGCTAAACAGACGCATATGAATACATATGGGCAAAGCAAGTTTTAAAGCTGATGTCATTTTCTGCTTGAGGTGATGTAAAAAGCGTAAACATAAGCGTATGTCTTTTAGTCGTACATAAGTATGGGATATCCTATTTGCAGAATGGCTGTCCGTCCATCCATCTGCGACAGGCATTGGAACAAACACGGTAAAAAGAGAACGAGAAGCCATTTTTTAAAAATCTATTCAGCGTCCTAAGAATAGGTTCCATTACTTTC
Organism: Thermobia domestica; assembly: GCF_964235325.1. Classification (NCBI taxonomy): domain Eukaryota; kingdom Metazoa; phylum Arthropoda; class Insecta; order Zygentoma; family Lepismatidae; genus Thermobia; species Thermobia domestica. Next base: position 250,015,001 of record NC_137457.1, on the reverse strand, counting down.
ATTAATTCTTCATTTAAATCGGGATTGGCATAAATCAATCATTTACAGTTTTAATGTTGATAACCATAGAGCAAAAGCTAATAGATACGGAAAAGCGAGTTTTTGGTATCAATTCAGTGTATCAAGAAATGATTCCTTCTTCACTCATATTTAGCACTGGAGTTGGAAATGGTGGAAATGTACTATTATTTCCAGTTTTAATATTGATCTGCATAGAGGCTGCGGTGTCTCAGTGGTAGAGTGTTCACCTCTGGTGCATGGGATCCTTGTTTGATCCCAGCTCGCGCCAAATGAACCTTGCGGTGGACAAACACCGTGTGCATGGGTTTTCTCGAGATTCTCCCGTTTCCTCCTACTTTCTTCATTTCACCATTTCATTCATTTCTTATCATCGTTGTCTCCTTTAGCCTAGCCGGCATAATCGTGGGACGTAAGACTTGTAGATTTCATTTCATTTTCATTTTCATTGATCTCCATAGAACAAAACCTACGAGAGGTAGGATAATTGGCTTTTTCATGTGGATTTGGCGGTCCCAAGAATAATTTTCTCCTCGCCCTTTATCTCTATATTCACACTGGAAGTGGCGGAAATCTACAATTTCCGATTTCAATACTGATCGCCATTCTAAAAAAATAGCGAAAAGCGTTTTATTATATATATATATATATATATATATATATATATATATATATAAATTCAGTACTGCAATAACAAGTTACATGTTTTCTATTCCTCTACTAGCTGAAATACGTGTTCTTTGTACGGGGAAAACAGCTTTATGGAAATATTGGAATTCCCTTTTCCCGTAGCATTTGTATTACAATGAAATTGTAATGGTAAAAGTACATAAGATACTTGACTTTGGCATAATTCTTTCAAGACGCTACCACCCTAGAATTTATCCTTTAAACAAATTGATATTATGTCTTTATATTATACCACAACTCTGAATTTCCAAAAGTAGTTTCAAATGGGTCAACCGTTTTCCCGACTCCTCTTCTTCTAAGCCTTTTTTCCTGTTAGCTGGGGTCGGTTTTTCGGATCGCTCTCCTCCACCTGTTTCTATTCTGTGTCATATCCGCTGTGACACCACACTGTAACATATTGTTCTTAAGAGTCTTCATCCCGGCGAAATTAAAATACCGCTAATTTTACAGTAATTATGTGATATCTTCAAATAGATAAAAGATAATCGAAATGTGGAACAAGAGCGCCCTGGACAATATTATTTTTACATGAGAAACCGTTATCACGACTCACTTATCTGCTTTCGATTTCGAGCCATTTTGAAAATCGGCATTTATTTTCGCGTTTCTAAACAGCCGAAAACGGAAAGCCACTAGGTGACTTGTGATAACGCGGTACCTCACGCAAAATAAAATTGTCTAGGGCGCCCTTGTTCCATATTTCAATTATATTTTATCTATTTGAAGATATCACATAATTACTGTAAAATTAGCGGTATTTTAATTTCGCCAGGATGAAGACTCTTAACACAGTCTTCCCACTTCTTCTTGAGCGCCCTCGGGCTCGGTTCTCTTCCCACTCACTTCTGCAGCATCTACTCGGTGAGTTACGTATTTCAAAGATCATCATCTTATATGCCCAAGACATCTCAGTCTACTTTCTTGCAGTTTTACTACTACTGGTCTCACCTTTACTGTTCCCCGGATCAATTTATTCTTTATTTTCCGCGTCACTCCACACATTCGCCGCAGCATCTTCATCTCCGCAACATGCAAATTATGTTCCTCTCTCTTCTTCGTCCAACATTCCGCTACTACTACTACTACTTTCATATAAGGGAACAACATAGATGGAAAGTAACACCATATATTCCTCTCTTTTAACTACGGTATATGTCCTTTATATAAAACTAGACTTCCAGATGTCCCGGATTTATATAATCTGCTCCTCTAAGAATTGTTTGGAACTCCAAATATCCCAGTTTTTCTCCAAAAATGAATATTATTCATGCATTTTTTTTTAAATCCCGCGATCATTAGCCATGAATGTTTAACTGAGGAATTATCTACTGTCACTCACTTCCGGTGAATGTTTTCCTGTTATTTAATTAATTCTCATATTTCTTCAAGAAGCAAGTCCATAACTACTTGACCTGAAACGTAGAATGAGAGAAACCACCCAAAACATTGTCTTTTAGTTTTATGCATAATTATGCAGATTAAACACATGTTTCCATGTATAAAGTGCTGCTGAAATTTATGTAAGGAACAGAATTTTACTCAAAAGTTGCTTCATTTTACAAAATTTTGGCTGTCGCAACACTTTCATTGTCCTGTAACATGAAATATCTATTTTGTGTGTATGTGTGTGATATATATATATATATATATATATATATATATATATATATATATATATATATATATATATATATATATATATATATATATATATATATAATATAAATTTATCTAGCTGAACATGCGCTGTCTACACAGTGCATCATTTTAATATAGCCTGAATCTTTCCCCCCGATTTCCTCACTATACCAGTATATGTCTCCATACACACACAAGTGAAGGAAGAGAGGACTCATAAAGGTGAGAATTGCTATAGACAAACATAAACTTAGCATTTGAATATATAGATGTTCAGGTAAGTTTGTGCTAAACTTAGAGAAGTGATAGGTGATGGATCCCCACCTTTATAAATCCATATCTCAGTACGCCTAGTTTAATCTCTATAGGCCTTTAAAATTGCCAGCATACAATAGGATTTGCCATTCCGAAAAATGGAATTTTTCGCCTAATTTTTCCGAAGCGCCTTCGATGCCTGTCAACCTGCTATACGTAACTCTTGCACTGGTTGCTATACATAAGATATGAACTTTGGTTACGGCCTGGCGAGCGTTAATCTTATGAGCTCTAAACCACTTCTAAAATGTTGGATAGAAAAACAGCAGCAAGTTCTTTTAAGAGGCCTTATCACTGCGAAAGTAAAATACCGCTAATTTTACAGTAATTATGTGATATCTTCAAATAGATAAAATATAATCGAAAAGTGGAACAAGACCTCCCTAGACAATGTTATTTTGCATGAGATACCGTCATCACGAGTCACCTAGTAGCTTTCCGTTTGCAATTATCAGAAACGCCAAAATAAATGCCGATTTTCTAAACGGCTGGAAATCGAAAGCAGATAAGTGAGTCATGATAACGATATCTCATGTAAAATAATATTATTTAGGGAGGTCTTGTGCCACTTTTCGATTATCTTTTATCTATTTGAAGATATCACATAATTACTGTAAAAATTAGCGGTATTTTAATTTCACAGTGATGGGGACTCTTAAATCCTTTCATTGAGAAGGAGTAAATTACACAAAATTTGGAATGACCAGCGAAAACGGCACGTTTTATGGTTACTGAGATCTCATTGTTGATAGGAATTAGCCATAAACATACAAACGTAGCATTTCAATACGTATATATATATATATATATATATATATATATATATATATATATATATATATATATATATATATATATATATATTTCACTACACTCTTATGTTAGTAATATGAACAATTACTTTCGTACTCCAAGACAAAGATCGATCATACACGTGAGAAATAGCACTAGCTAGTGATCTCTCCGCTGGACTGAAACATTAAGAAGTTGAAATTTGTGTACTGCTTGAGGACTACTGGTATAACTCGCTTAGCTCAGTTTCGTATCTTTAAATCATTTTACCTGGTCCTTGTTATCCCGAACAACTAAGTCGTGAACGTATATCATAGGCACTCGCATTGATTTCCAAAGAAAATAAACAACATTAATAAATGCATCTCCCGTACTGAAATGTTAAAGGAAAGTTACTAGTACACTCCTGTAAAGCAACTATGATTTTGCTATTAACCTGTCACTATACTTCCGTTATATTATAAATTAATAGCCCAAGTATCCCGTTACCCAGTTTTATAGTCATAATTTTGCAATTATGCCCTCCTAAAGTAAACCCGAGAAATGCAATGTTGCTTATAGAATAACATCTTGGAAGGTACTAAGGGCCTATTTGATCGAAAAGGCACAATGTGTGTAATGATTTGCTACACTTAGTCTTAATCTGCAACAAGTACCCGTCTTTCGGAAAAGAAATCTAAATAGCATACAATATTGTCCCTACAGTTGCGTAGAAGTATTTCGTGCCAACGATGTGGATTTGTATACAGGACAAACAAACATTCCGCTTTATAGTTTTTACTGTGCGGCATGGGAATAAACAACCAATGGAGGTTTTTCTGGCTCTTCAGACTGAAATTCACTACTTCATAATTCAGTTATTTTCCCATAATTGCCACGTGATACTGGTTCCGTGGCGTACACAAGAGGGGTCCCAGGCTTTTTAACACCCTTCTTAAATAAGATATTATGATAAAATAAATATTGACCGTATTAAGATACGTTTGCAAAAATCTTCAAACTATATTAATTTCGAGGCTTGAACCTTTCTTGATGAAATCCTGCGTACGCTACTGTACTTCGGAATTAACACGAAAATTCGGTATCCCTACCCAGTGATGATTTTAGGGTCCAGGCTGGAAAAAAATCCCTCTTCTCCCCGGAATGATGAAATCCCCTTTACAATGTAGTCCTAGTCTGAGCTAAACCGGAACGTCTGCAATCCCTACTCCCGAGAGAAAACTGAAAGCATCCCTGCCCTTACAGAGAATCATGCTCAGAGCGCACCAAAAGCCATGTTAATATATCAGTCAGTTGCACAGGAATATTTCTTTCTTCACATTACACGCAGTTCGATATACGTATAATTAGCGCTGAAGTTGTACAGCAGAATTGGGTGGTCAGTCGGTCAGGTTACGCGACATCTGTCTGATGCTGAAGTTTGGCATGCCAGTTGCCAGGTGAGACTAGTACTAATTAAGCACCTCTTTTCTTCGGTGTTTTTGCTTGTTTTCGTGTGCTGTGTCTACACCGCGAGCGTTCGTTTCCCCTCTCTGCTCTCCCTTCAAACCAATAACAGCAGGTATTTTTTTTTAAATAAAGGGGAGTGAGTGAGTGTTGAGGAAATGAAGCACCTGGAGCGTGTGCCTTGCCTGACAGAATAACACCAGCACAGACAATAAGCGCAAATAGTGTATACGTGTAGTGATGATCGAAGCGTTCGAAAGTGAATGTTTTATTTGTTATTATGAGTGCGTCATAAATATTGATACTTTCATGCAATTACGACTTACTTCAATGGAAGGTTAGTACCTATTTCTTTACTATTATTATATTGTAATTTTAAAATTGAAATTTCCATTAAAACTGAATAAGAATTAAAATCACAATTGCGTCGTTTTGTAATTACACAGTCTTCCGTACGTTTTGTTTACATTTTAGTGAATAATTGTACACTTTGACTCCTATCCATGTAAATAAAAATCGATCGAATTTCGTGAAGTTCACGTGTCTAACGATGCATATTAATATCGTTAACTATAAAATTCTAAATCAAATTTCATATTCCCATATTAGGATTTCTGGTCAGCGTTTCTTGTTAGAATTTTACTAATCTATTTAATGAACACCTTATGATAAATTGAAGTATAAGATTGTTTGTTATTCCACTTTTTTCATAACAATATAAGTAGGTATTTGAGCCTTCCGTTACTTATAATTTTATTTTGAGGATGGAAATAAGTAATAAAGCATAAGGATAAGAAATGGCGAAAACTTTACTGATTTTCAAATGTTAGCATGAATATATATATAATATTGTGTAAAATAAACAAACCAGTTAACAGTGGTGCCCACCCCCCCTTATGTCCATGACGCACCCCCCCGCAATTGTCTATCCATAGGTATTCTTCCATGAAAAAAAATCTTTTCGATTAATTTTTACCCCCCCCGTCAGACATATTTATATAGATTTTTAACCCCCCCCAATATTTCAATGACGCAGTTTGCGTCATAGCCCCCCCTTGTGGGCACCCCTGCCAGTTAACAAACAAATATATGGATTTGATCGAAATTGGTTTTGTTAAGGTGAGCGTGAAATAACCGACAAAGTTTTTTTTTTTTTTTTTTTTTTTTAAATTAGGGAACGTTAATAAAAACTCTGCATTTTACTTTTAGAAACTGTCAAATATGGCCAGAGGACATTTGATATAAGGCCGGAACACGAAGGATTAAGAACAGTAAAGAACATGAAAATTTAGAAACTGAGGCAGATTCTACTCGTATTAGCAAAGTGCTAAAGAATGAAATAATAGCCACTTTCATCTTTTTTCCTATAGGCCAGAAATCTGGATTCAGAGTTTGTGATGTCCTAATCGTCAAAAACCCTAATTTCTGCACTATTTTGAAAACCAATTTATTTAATAACATTTCACAAGTCTTACGCGGCTGACGTTCAAAAATTCTCATACTTTTTGTTCGAGAGTTGTTTATAAATATAATAAGAAACGGAAATGTTTTGAACATGGGCGTCCATATGGGATGCAGTAGGAGGGCGATCACCTTCCCTTGACACTCCCAAAATTTAACTTAGAAAAACACACGAGTAAAATAACTAGTTTATATACTGTACTTTATTACTACTACTTATAGACATGTGAAATCTGCATAAATTTGGACTGTCTCTGTGTGAAATCAACGGTGAAATCAGTGTACATCTTTACATTAAAAAAAAAAAAAACATTTAGTTTCATATATCGCTATATATTCGTACGTTATAGCAGTACGGATTTATTAAAATGTGATATTCCATATTCAAGCGTTTTATTATAAAAAAAAAAGTCTGTAAAACAGCAACCTCTGCGCCCAGGGGAAAATTTTTGCTGATGACCACAATTCTTCATATAAGAATCAACAATATACGCCCATGAATATAATGGTATGATGATAAAACTAGCAGGATATACTACGCAATGCAAGAGGTAAAACTGTGCTCCAAAGTCTCACATAACGGAGATTATGGGAGGAAATTTTTACCTACGACTTCATTCTTTTGACAAATTTCGTATGCGATCGAATTTTACCTCACTTAATTAAGGGGTTCCACCGACAGTAATTATGTCTCCTTCCCCTCGATGTAAGATTTTATTTTCCACAGGCAATATTTTTTCGAAGTAAATAAATTATATAGTAAAACTGGAAAAGATTTACAACGTCAACGTGAAATTTTAATTTACTTTGGTGGATACTAATTCAAATCATAAAATAAAAGGTACGGGCCACTGCACTAAACATTCTAGTTCTAAGTTCTTAAATTAAATCAAATCACGTTGAAGTAATTACTGAGCTGTTTGTTTATGTAATATGAACAAAACTTAATGATTTCTTTTAAAGATTTTTTCTAACCTCCAAGAGTAAACTACAAGTTCTAGATTTTTTTCAGAAAATAAGTTATATTCGGGTATAGGCAGGGCTATATTTATGCATGGACTATGGCTCGACGCGGAGCGTTCACCTCTGGTGCTTGGGGTACCTGGTTCGATCTCACCTCGCGCCGTGTGGACTTTGTGGTGGACAAACACCGTGCGCGTGAGTTTTCTCGGGGTTCTCCCGTTTTCTTCCACTTTCTTTATTCCATCATTTCACTCACATCTCATTATCACCGTCTCCTTTAGCCTAACCGGCATAATCGTGGCACGTTAAACTTAAAGATTTCATTTTCATTTTCATGGCTCGACGCGGCAATTTTTTTCGAACAGCTTTTCTTTCATTCTCTAAATAGGAAATTTCAGAAATTTATTATACATGTGCATACGAAATATACTATTTATTTATTTATGTACTGGATGAATCATTACAGTATCTTACCGAATAGTATATAATTAAACTATTACAGTATTACACAAAGATGCACGCACACAGAGTTTCCGAAGCCTTCAGCATTTTCATAGTTTCTTAAAGCTGTAATCTAAAACTTTAAATCATATGATTAATCACGTCAGGGAGACATTTATTTATGAAATATGAATAAACTTGTCGATAGTTTCTTCAAGAAAACTACCTATACATAGTCAAAGAACAAACAATCCTTTCTGGATTTATACCATAGTGTAGGGTTATTTGTTAATGAAATATTGACTTACAAAAAATAAACAATCGTTAAGAGCACCTTTAGAGAAAATTGCAATTTTTGATGGTGTCTTCGCATTGTACGTAGTTCTCATTCTGCCTAAAGGCCAGCAGTTTGTAGAAAATATTTTAAATGAACTTTAGGCAGAACGGGATTTCTCGTTTTGCCTAATCTTTCGAGACGGGGAGTTCTGTGCAGGAAGAAATTTTTTTCTAGGAAATTTTTCGTTAGTAATTCTAACAGATGCGGTAAGATGAATACCCATTTCTTCAAGTTTCATCATAAATTTTAGGTGTTACTCTACTTGTTCTTCTCGGAAAAATAACTAGGATACAGTTCTGTTATTAGCAGTGTTATTCGTATCTACTTTAGTAAAGGTTAATGTGAATTTTTTGAAATACCTGCAAGGAAATGGAAAATTGATTGACTCTGTTGCAAGAAAGCCGTTTGATATTTTAACTGAAATTAACATGAAACAAACTTACTTCGGTCTAATATCAAGTCATTTCACACCAAAAGGTTATTCGGGTTTCCAATAGTTCATCTCCAGCATAGTAAGGCTTGCAGAGGTGCTACAGTTCACATTCTCAAAACATGTTTGGCCATATATATTTTTAAACAAATGAGTTGAGTTAATTTTGAGTTTAATGTCCCTTACAGCAGCGAGGCTATATGAGACGGAACCTACTGATTAACGTGGAATCCGAACCATATGATTTTTTAAACAAAATGCAAGAGGATGCATAAGGCGGCCTCCCCCGCAAAAAGGAGCCTTTGTCTTCTACATCATAACTTTTTTGGCATCATCTAGTTAGGTGATTTGTCTTCTATACATGATTACATGCAATATGTCATATACTTATACTTTCAATGTAAATACTAGCAATACTAAATACCACATATCGTCAATATAGCCAATACAATTTAAACAAGGTCTCTTTATCATTGTTCTAAATTTAAACAGTATGCAACCACAACTACGTAAGCAACCAAGTCTATTACACGTGATCCCAGCCTTCCACCTTCAAAAGTACCAAACTGAAACAAACTCTTATAAGTCCCTCCCAGATTATCTGACCTTTTGATTTGATTAAAATTACAAAAAATATATAAGTATTTCAATATGTGATATTATTTTGTATTGCTACAATTTACAGAAGACAAATCAGCTGATAAGGTAATATCGAAAAAGGAGTTGTGATATAGAACCACTAAGACTTTACTAAGGGTCGCCTTATGCATCCTCTTCCATTGTTTGCTTAATAGACCCCTATATGACCAAACATATTGGAAATGTAAACTGTAGTACTTATATAATAAATACTTTGAGCCTTAGTACGATGGAAATAAATAACTGGAAATCCGAATGATTTTTTGCTGCGAAGTGACTTGATATTAAACCGAAGTAAGTTTGTTTGTTTGTTTGTGTTTGTTGCAGTTACAAAGTTAAACTGCTTTCTTACAACTGAATCAATAAATTTTCCATATTCCTGCAGGTATAATTTAAAAATATCACATTCATTTGCTAATTCATTCTGTTAATAACAGAATTGTATCCTAGTCATTTTTTTTTTTTTTTTTCGAAATGAACAAGTAAAGTAACCTCTAAATTTATGATGAAATTGAAGATACAGTTTCCTTCTTACAGACTCGATCAAAATTACTAAACATATTATTACGAATGCAGGACAAAATCTAAGAGGACAAAAACAAAAAAAAAAAAAAAAAAATTCTGACAAAAAGGACAAAATTCAAGGGACAGAATATGTAATAGGCGAACTCTAATAAAAGAATGATTGTTTTTTTTTCTTCAACTGTCATGCATCTAAAATATTATCTGTAATTCTTCACTTTATTGAAATAACTTTAAAAAATACTGAAAACTCAGTAAGACACGTAAAAATGTTATAGTAAATATATATTGCATACTTTGATCTTTGCTACAAGTAATTTTTATTAGTAATTCGGAACTAAAATAAATATACAATACTCAAAATAAAAGACTGCTGTACGCTACCATACAAGGATAAAAATTCTTTTAAAAATCAAATAACATCACAGTTACTTTTCGTAATTAAAATGGATGATCTTACAGTATATGCTAAACGTATTTCAAATGTATTACATTTATAATAAATAGGAGTACTAGGAGTACTTAGAATTTTTCATATGAGTATGTGTGGAAGTAAGTAAAGCCAATCTGCCGTTTTATTATAATATTTTAATGTTTTATTGGGTTTTTAGTATTAAAAAAAGAAGTTATTTCAGTAAACTAAAAAATTACAAATAACATTTTAGAATATATGACAATTGATGAAAAAAAAAATAATCGTATAGGGTGTGCACTGGTACGTCCACTTACTCCTATAATTCGGTCCCTTGGATTTTGTTTGTCTCCTAAAAATTTTGCTTGGGTTTTGACTAGAGATGCAAAAAAGCCGGCTTTTTTGAATCGGTGGTTTTTTTCACATAAAAAGCCGGCTTTTTTGGGAAAAAAACGAGAATTTTGGAAATTTTGGCTTTTTTCAACTTCATGATTTTTCTATCTAAATAGCTTTCTAATAGTATATTCTATAGTTAGATAAGAATTCCATGACCTGAATGTGATATTTCGCTCTGAAATTCACCATCAAGATGGATGGAGCACATGTTTTACGAATTAAAGCTAACATGAAGAATGTAGTATTTGAGGGTAATTTTAGAGGCTATTTAACTTTATTTTAACTTTTGAGTTATCGACATCTTTTTTCTTCTCTAGTTTGTCATCCGTGTTTCATTTCTAAGAGCTTTTAGTACTCTAGCTTCTAGCGCAAAAGTTAAACTTGCCCGTTTTTCTATTTATCCGTCAAAGCGTACGTTTTTCAATATATCCGTCAAACCGTACTTCCACATTTCTGTTATACTGTAGCTGTGAAGTGATTTAGCAATAATTTTCCGTACACAACCTTGAATACCAATTTATACAAATAATCAGTAGCGGATTTAGAAAAGTACTTTAGGAGGGTTTTTTCTGATTGTTCCGTTTCCTAAAAAGTCCTAATTTTATTTGGGAAGTGCTTGAAGTTTATGAGTACAGACATAACTAATATTTCGTTTCGTTTATATGTTTAGCAATAATCTTCCGGATACAACTTTAAAAATCATTTTATACTGAGAATCAGTGGCGGATTTAGAAAAGTATTTTGGGAAGGATTTCTTACTAATGTTTAGTTTTTTTTAAACATTCGTAATTTTTATTTGACGGGAGCTTAAAGTTTATGAGTAAAGGCATAAATAATAGATATTTAGTTTGTTGCAGACATTCCGTAACTTTGGGGAACGGGCTTCAGTCCGAAAGACCGCCCCCCCCTAACCTTCGCAAAACCGGCACTAAACCGGCACTGCTGGTAATTAGTAATAATAACGATTTAAAAACAATAAAAAAGGAAGTCGCCCAACTCACAGTACACGCACTATTTCTACATTCACAGATGGAATGAAGAAAAGCTTTGTCAGAATGGTCGAATGCTGGTTGAATCCCGGACTTCCCGATAGAAGCGCAAAAGCTAATCACTCAGTCATGTTTGTTGTGCAGTTGTATTTATCTTAACTTAAATATATTCCGTAGTCTTTTTTTTTGGGGGGGGAGGGGGGAGTTCCGTAATGATATGTTGAATCCCTCTTGTTAAAAATTCAGAAAACTTGAGGATTGGGTAAACTGTGATGGTGGTTCTATAAAACTTAACTGTAGAATTTCAAGAATATACAGAACCAAAAGCTCTAGATGTGCAGCCTTTAAGTGTATCATATAAATCTAAGTATTTCTCTTATGTTTTATTTTAATTTTATTTTGTTTCAAAAAGAGGGTATGGAATATTTTGAAGTAAAAATACTACATACTATTTTGCTAGTTATTTGTGTATTCTTGAAAAAGAATTGTTTACTTTTAGGGTTGGCTGGTTTACACCAACTTTTTTTTTTTTTTTTTTTTAATAACTGGTTTAAACCACAAAAATAAAAAGAATGAAAAATGCGAATCGTGTGAACTTCATGGTAACGTTTCCAGATATCAAACCACTTGCAATAGTTTTATTTCCCTTTCACCTTTTAATCAAGGTGTCCCATGTTCAATTCTCGGTCGAACCACAAACCTTCTTTCATGCGTAACCCAAGTAGCGGTTCGGATGTCAGTTTAAGCGAAAGTCTTCTCCTTGATAACCTCGGTATTTCGTAAGGATGTTAAGCCTAAATATACGAAACAAACCAAATTGTATATTTCTACATGCCTAAATGCGTGTTGTTTTATAAAGAAGCCAATATTGCTTAAATATATTGATAGAAATTGGCAAAATTTATCGATTGCCTACGTAGCTTCCAACATTAGCTTGGATTGGACTTTCAATATCTACGTACCGGTACTAAATTTGTAATTTAATACCTCAGTTTTAGCGTACTGATTATGGTACGTTGACCTTTAAATTTTACATGCAAAGCAATAACAGGATTTTCCCGTTATTGTCTTACATTTCAAGTAATGACGGGATTTTCCCAATGGCTAGGGCGGGAGATTCTCAACTTAAGAAATTTACTGACCGTACTTCTTTAAGCTTATGGGAGTTCTTCCGGCATAACCCCGCTGTTGCATAATAACATCAAGGCGAAACAAACTTATTTCTGTGAATATGTAATATAAATACATAAAGCAAAAAATCTAAGTCAAAAAAGCCTGGTTTAAACCAAAAAAGCCTGGTTTAAACATCCCCAAAAAACGGGTTTTTGGCATTTTCAAAAACAACCACGGTTCTTGCCAACTCTGCTTACTTTTGTATATAGGAGGTTAAAAAATTCTTATTATATACATTGGTTAATCCTGTGGAATTCATAATGTAAATATGTTGAAGAAAAATTGTTTGAAATATTTTTTCGAAATTCATAGTTTATTTTCGATGTTTTATATTATTATCAGCATCAACCACTAATTAAATGATTTTTTGTGTTATAGAGAAGCGATACAAAGTCTGTTTTATCAATTTAAAGCAGTATTTTGAAAAAAGCCCAAAATTTCCGAAGCAAAAAAGCAAAGCAGAAAAAACCGAGTTTTTTTTCCAAAAAAGCCGGTTTTTTTCCGAGCCCTTGCATCTCTAGTTTTGACCCTTTGGATTTTGTTCCCGCCCTCGTTATTACAGCCATTATATACATGAGTTTCGATCTACATAAAAACACGCTAGGAGTCAAGCATTTTGCTCCATTTCCCTTTTAAAAAAAATCTCCCTGCATAAAATTCCCTGTCTTCGAAGATTAGGTAGAATGGAAAGTCTCGTTCTACCTAAAGAGAAGATCATTGAAAATATTTTCTACAAAGTGCTGGAGGGCCTTTAGGCAGAACGGGAATGAATCATCCAAATAATTGTTTCTTATCCAAATAATTATTCGAATAATTCTTCCTTATCCGAATAATTGTTCTAATAACGAATATTCGAAAATCCATTACTACAATATTTCGATAATGAACTACTCGATTTTTGAACAACCGTAATTCAAGACCAACTTTCATACCTATACAATATTACGAAGGGAATTATTCTTTAGATATTTTTATCTAAATTCCTTGAAATTGTTTACCAAGTACCATTTTAAAAACACAAATTATAGCATATATATTTTTGGAAACGTGATAAAATGACTGTTACTTTTAAATCAATGGAAAAACAAATGTAAGTTAACGGAGAATCTAAATTTTTGAACATGGCGCTAAGTTTAAATAGAATTACAAAAAAAAAAAAAAAAAAAAAAGAAAAAAGAAAGAAAAAAATGTGTATTCGGTAATCAGTAGCTACATAAAGGTGCTCTGAATAAAACATGAGTGACGTTTTGTTATATAGGTAAATGTTCTTATTATAATGATCAGTCTTTATGGATTGCGCTAAAAAAAAAAATCAAATCTGCATTAATTTCGACTATATGTAAAACGTAAAAGTTGAGCCACAGTTTGAAAATGTAAAATAGAGTACATTTCTAGAAAACTAATCACCAATTTTGTGGCGTTGTGTGTGCTGCCACGAATCGGAACCAATATTTCCGCTGTGAAGCAAACTGTTTGACCGAGAGCGAGAGACAAGTTGCACATTGGAGGGGGTATTCTGAGGGGAAAAGTGGCCTAATTGTACTCAGCAGGATTATACGCCGATTGCCAACCCCCTCCGCTCTTTCCACCATAACCACTACATATTTCCCTCTCACCATTATACATAACATATGCTGACTGGATTCATTAGCATTGGTAACGACATGGCTGGGAGTCAAACCAACTCCCTCCGTCTCCCGGGTGACTAATAGGATATTGCGTTACTATCCATAACAGCAGTGAGTCTCTCGTGTTTCGTTCCCCACATATTCCTCTTCCCACTCTGCTCTCTTAATACTGATGAATGTTACTTCAATGACATTAGTTGCTCAGCAGCACTTGTTAACAAACTGTTTTTATCATCCACTTGTTATAATTTCAAGATTAATCCATGGTTGCATGAACGATTTTTAACAAAACTAAGTACGTAAGTTAAAAAAAAAAAAAAAGCTATTCGGTGGAGCATAATAATTTCCTTAACGATTGACTACTTTTTGTTTACACTTTTTGAACATCTTTTTCCTTCCTTTCCTGCTATTTTATTTTAAATCCTTTCTATTGGGAGTATATGTGAGAATTAGAAGAAGACGAGCAACAAGAGGTAGTCATGGACACCCGAAGATGATTTTCTAGCGGGGCATCTCCCTGGTTGCTATATTACATTTGGTATTTTTTAAATTTGTACAAGGAAAAACTTAAGAAATTTGTTTTCCGTGAGGGCCACGGTGGCTCAGTGGTAGAGCGTTCACCTCTGGTGCTTGGGGTCCCGGGTTCGATCCCAGCCCCCGCCAAGTGAACTTTGTGGTAAACAAACGCCGTATGCGTGGGTTTTCTCGGGGTTCTCCCTCTTCCTCCCACTTTCTTCATTCCACTATTTCATTCAGTACTCATCATTACCGTCTCCTTTAGCCTAACCGGCATAAACGTGGGACGTAAAACTCAAAGATTTAGTTTCATTTTCTTTCTCTTTTCTTTCTTTCTTTCTTTTTATTTATTTATTTTATTTTATTTTATTTTATTATTATTTTTTTTGTTTTTCGTGAGCCATTGGTTCCCGGGACCCACTTCTGGAGCCCATAGATATGATCTGCTTTTAAGTTTGTTTTTCATATACAGTGCATAAATAACACTAGTTAACAAATTTAAACTTTTTGTTTGTTACATGAGAAAAATCACCTGATCTTAAAGGAACTTTTTGCGCTGAATTCGAATATGCACTCGGTTTCTCTCCATCACGTACAGTTTTCCCGTAATAGAGGGGTTTTCGGGAAATTCCCTCAAAAATTTCCCTTTTTCAGATATTTTATTCTCCTAGCTCCTGTCCCCTTACATATAGTAACATAGAAATTATACCTAAGTATACCTTGATTTATATTTAATAAACCCTAAAACTTTCGTAAAAATCGCTTTGTTCTTTCTAGAGAAATAAATATATTTGTATGTATACTGTGTGCACTGTTTATTGCACCTGATAGTAATGCTTTCAGATCTGAGTTGGGGTAAAAACGATTTGCTATATTACTACAAACACAGACATAAAAATGAATATTTACAATAGTCAACAACACACTTGTATTGCTCTCTGTAAATTAGAAACGTGTATAAAAATAGAATGTACTTCCAACGTATATTTTTTTTAAACGTACAGTATATGTATATCTTAATACATATATATACAATTCTCCAAGTTTTTTCGTTTTGTTCATGAAATGGTTATCAATATTTGTTATCAAATGTAACAGAATGCAAAAGAAAGGAAGAATGGAATACAGACTCATTGTTGACAACAATGAACTAATGCAGTCTGAATTTTCCACTACGGTATCGTTCCCCCCCCCCCCCGCGCATTTCTTTCTTTCTTGTGTTCTTGACACCTGGTGAGGGAGTTTTGTACATTTTTATATTGAGGTGTGGTTTAACACTACTTCACTTTCAAAGTTGTCTTTGCTGCTAAGAGTGCTTTCATGTTTGATCTTAACGGCATTATACCCAACTAAGACCAGAAGTTTAGTTTGTGATCAGTACAATGGCGTCAAGAGGACGGCGTTCGTGTGTTAACTCACTAAATAGTTTTTGATATGTGTGTGGCCAGTTTGTAGTTAAAGGACAGTGTAGATCCATTACGCCATCGGTGAAACTATGAAACATAATTTGTGCGTCATGCTACGTCATTTTAGTTGCATGGGCCAAAGGGAAACGGAGGTTCATGAAATTTGCTGTACCAATGGTGTGGAGAGAACCCACCAACCATCTGGATGATTGTTATTTTTGTCTCACAGTAGTTAAGGGACATTCTAAAAAAAAAGCAAATACACAATAAGTTATCCCAACGTTAAATTCGCAATTAGACCTATTCCGCACGGGGATGAACTTCCACTTCCCGAGCCCCCTACCAACTGGGAAGAGATATGGCCAAAAGACTCTGATGATGATCATGACCTTGATGAACCATCGACATCAACATGTACATCCAAGGATCCAACGTTAATCCCTGACTATGTTCGCGAGCCACATTTCATCCGGCAATGTGAACTTAATGACCTAGTCCGTGATTTGCTGGGGCCGCGGTGGCTCAGTGGTAGAGCGTTCACCTCTGGTGCTTGGGGTTCCGGGTTCGATCCCAGCCCCCGCCAAGTTAACTTTGTAGTGCGTGGGTTTTCTCGGGGTTCTCCCGTTTCCTCCCACTTTCATTCCACCATTTCATTCATTACTCATCATCACCGTCTCCTTTAGCCTAACCGGCATAACCGCGGGACGTAAAACTCAAAGATTTCATTTCATTTCATTTCCGTGATTTGCACCTGACAAAACAAGAGGCGGAACTTCTGGGATCAAGGCTCCAGCAGTGGAGCTTATTGGATGCAGAAACGAACATATCAGTGTACAGGAAAAGGCATGTTCAATTTTCAAGCTATTTCTCAATGCAAGATAATGTGTGCGTATGTACGGATATAAATGGGTTGATGGCGGAGCTAGGAATTCCTTACGTTCCAGAAGAATGGAGGTTATTTATCGACGCGTCAAAGGTCAGCCTTAAAGCTGTCCTTTTACATAATGGAAATAAACCTTCTATACCACTTGCGCACTCAGTGAAGATTAAGGAATCCTATGACATCATGTCAACTTTGCTAAATCTTATAAATTACAAGGACCATTGTTGGCAAATATGTTGTGATCTCAAGGTAGTTGGTATTTTATTAGGACTGCAGTGCGGTTACACGAAGTACCAATGTTTTTTATGTTTATGGGATAGCCGAGCTGATGACAAACATTATGAAGTGAAGGAATGGGAACCTAGAGTGAATTACGTACCTGGAGAATGCAACGTCAAATACGCTCCTTTGGTAGATCCTAATAAGATATTACTACCGCCACTTCATATCAAGTTAGGACTTATGAAAAACTTTGTCAAAGCCATGGACACATCTGGTGAAGGTTTCAAGTATTTGCGAGATAAGTTCCCTAACCTGAGTGATGCTAAGATTTCAGCGGGAGTGTTTATTGGTCCCCAAATTAGGAAAGTAATGCTTGATGATAGCTTTGACAGCAAGTTAAACAGTGCTGAGCTAGCTGCCTGGACAGCATTTAAGTGTGTTGTGCGCAACTTTTTGGGCAATAACAAAGCTGAGAGTTACACAGAAATCGTACAGGACATGATACAGAAATACAAAGAGTTGGGTTGTAGGATGTCTTTAAAAATCCACTTTTTGCACTCCCACCTCAGCTTCTTTCCTGCTAACCTAGGTGCTCTCAGCGACGAACAGGGGGAAAGATTCCACCAAGATATAATGGCAATGGAGAAAAGGTACCAGGGACGATGGGATCCTTCAATGATGGGGGACTATTGTTGGGGTCTTGTTAGAGAATGCAACATTTCTTACAAAAGAAGGAAGTAGTGTACGTTTTTGTAACCCAATGGAAGTTTCATATATTGTGATAGTTTTGATTGTCTTTTCATGACCTTTTGGTACATTTGTATTATTGTTTATTGTAAATTGTCACACTTTTAAATTATATTGTATTATATTTTATATATGTGTTTGTGGTAATAAAGCAAAACGTTTTACCTCAACTTAAGAGATCTGAAAGCATTACTATAAGGTGCAATAAACAGTACACACAGTATACATACAAACATATTTATTTCTCTAGAAAGAATAAAGCGATTATTACGAAACTTGGAGGGTTTGTTAAATATGAATCAAAGTATACTTAGGTATAATTTCTATGTTAGTATATGCAAGGGGACAAGATTTTGGGGTGTAAAATAAACGAAAAGGGAAATTTTTGAGGGATTTTCCCGAAAATCCCTCTGTTAGGGAAAATCGTACGTGATGGAGAAAAACCGAGTGCATATTCGAATTCAGCGCAAAAAGTTCCTTTAAGAACAGGTATTTCCTTTTATGTAACCAAACCTTTGTTAACTAGTGTAATTTAACTAACCGTTCCCACTAGAATGAAAACTATCATACATTTGATTAACTTTGTAAAACCTTATAAAGTCGTCTATCTCGATTTTCTCGATTCACCTTCAAGCGTGTAATTTTATAAGCTCGATGTGATTTGTCAGTTGATATAGGCCTACTGTATGTCGTATCTTTGGACCAGGTGCGTACTCAGAATTTTTTATTGGGAGGGGTCCAAGTTTTGGGGCTGGGTCCAATACTACAAGCCACTACATCTATGTTAGTGGTTCTGAACGATGAATCGCGACACACTGGTGTGTCACGCAGTTCCCTAAGTTGTGTCGCAAAATTTTAGAATTTAAAAATCATGAAGAATTTAATATAATTAGTTAAAATCCAGACAGACTGCATCAGTCAACACCTCCAGCGGTAGCAATAGACCCCCCTAATGCTCAGTGCTACATAGAATCATTATAAAAACTAATGAGTTTCACTATTATATCTATACAGGCCCGTAGCTAGCCCAAAAATTTAGAGGGGCCCGGTGAAAGTTAGGGGGCCCGACCCAATCATATTATACTTCATCACCATATTATAGTTCATTTGCAAGCTTATTGTGAAACTTTTATTGGGACCAGCCAAAGTTTAGTTTGGGCCGGCCCCCCTAGCCCCCCGTGGATACGGACCTGTATCTATATTATTATTTATAACATCAAAGAAGTATGTCGCGATGTCCTAACGTTCAGTAAAGTGTGTCATCAGTCAAAAAAGGTTGAGAACCACTGATCTATGTAGTGTAGAACGGTTATTATTCTGCATCCGAAAACAATACGTAATTTTAAAATTCTTCCACAGATATTTTCAGAAAAAATAGAATTAGTTTGTTTTTATAAGAGAAAGAGTACAGTTAAAGTGTTAAGACCATATTTTAATTCTACATCAATCAGTTTCGTGTTAAACAAGTATAATTTTGTCGAGAAAGTGTAACAAATCTATGTTAGAAAGTTTTTCCAGATCCCCCGTGTATGCGCCCGTCTTTTGAACATAGTCATAGTAAAACAAAAGTTAAAGTTTTTAAGAATTGATCACAATTGTTTATAGTTTATTTGGGGGGACAAAATTATATCCGTCATACGTTAATAATGATTTTGTAGAATTTATCTGTATAGGTAAAACCCTGGTTACATAGTCAGTAAAGCATCTATCTACCAATTGGGTGGTTCCGCGTTCGATCCGCAGTTTTTCTCGTTTTTCCCTTCGTTCTAATGCTACTCCGCAGTTCTTTCAACCTTTCTAAAGGAAGCCTGGGACAACTTGGAAATACAAGAGGGGCCAGAACATTAATTTAATTACATTCTTAAGTGCTGAATTTACTGAAGAGTACACTGAGAAAAAAAATGTAGGTGGCGTACTTAAAAAGATAGGTTACATGCATAATTCCTGTAGTTTTTGGACTTAACGTACAGCAGACGTATAACTGAAAACGCATGTTTTATAATACTTTCTGTATAAGTGTTCCATCTATACGTACTTTCCGTATGAAACAATGTAGGCGGTCAGGATCTCACATACAAATGGATGTATATAACATATAGCTGACGAAGGTAACATAAGTATATGCATGGGATATACGGAAACCTGTTAGATGTCAGACATCCTGCAACGGCATGATGTAACATCTAAGGGCAGTGCCTATGTAGCATACAGATAACATATGCTCCGTACAGATTTCTATAGTAAGCAAGAGGATAACGTATATTTGTACAATGTACCGCTGTCCGGAGAACGGATTTTTCTCTGTGTAGACCTTTTCTCCATCCCCCAGACCCTATCTCACAAGTCTGGCTATTATTATCAGCATCAAGAGCATTTTACGGTGTATTACCTTATCCTAGACTAATTGAAATGACCGTTCTTTACACGGGGAGAATAGATTTGTGGAAAACAGATAACGTCGGTTATGGACGTGTTATTTTTCACCCATTCTCACCTTCCATGCCGATGGGTGATAAACTTTGATTTAAACTACATCGAGAGTGTCATTATTCATCTCGACCTAAAAATTATGGATTCGACACTTATAGCGATCTCTAGAATTGTTTACAGGCCAAGTTCTTCCTTTCTCTCATCCTTCATGCCGATTAGGGATGAATCTAGACTTAAATGGCAACGAGACTGTTACTATTCATCTTAGCGACCCCGAAAACTATGGATTGGACACTAATATCAATCGTTTTCGATTACTTTCACATGACACCCTCGACCCTTTCTCTCCCCACCTGTTTGCTGAAAATGTGCTAAAAATCTTCAAAATCGATGGAACAATTTAGGAAGAGTTAGCCCTCAAATCTTGTTGCATACACAACGGGCGGATTTGCCTCGGCTATATGTGTATTTAACATAACCTAAGATCTTTCGCAATGTGGCAAGATGTTTCTCCAAAACTGTGTTTTCAGTTTCACACAGACATACAACTTATGTGTGAAAGGCTTCAGAAAGATCGCTTGTTTTCCCCCCTCTTCCAATGTCTCTGTAGATGTGTTTCTGTGTTTTCATTTTAATCCCGTCAGAGATTAAAAAGAAGCCAAATAAGTTGCGGCTCGTGTTCTAACGAACTAATTACTGACTCAAAACAGAAACCTCACGAACTAACAACCTGTTTAGTGGATTTGGAAAGATTTTGTACGCTGAGAGGACGTTCATAAGTGTTTCCACCTTTTGTTCAAAGGTCTTACTAAACGTAAAATTGTAAAATTTCAAGCAAGCAAGCGTAGCGATAGAAATTTTCAGTATTCATGAGGCAATTGCCTAATTCATTTAATTAAAAATTAGTCAAGACCATTCGGGCCAACCAGAAATTCTATAATGTTCAGTGTATAATGAACAAAATTTTCCAAAGATGATATCTATAACAGTCGATACATCTCATTGCACTAAACAAAATATGAGTAAATGTAAATCCTCATGCGTAGTTTTTGAGAAAATATTTTGTAAACCCAAAAATTGATGCTGTACGATTGTCACGCCATCTATTAAGATGAAACTGATATTAAACATACGAGCGTCAACCGTTTTCTTCTAAAACTTGATTCACACGTGAACTTTATTACTATTTTGTATGTTGTTCGCAGTCTATCGATAGCTGACATCGGGCTGTACAAAATAACGTGCTTAGAGTATAAATTCTTATGCGTAGTTTTCGAGAAAATCGAAACATTTTTTATGGATCTAAAAACATGTTGTTTTTTGGCAATAATGGTTGATACTCTGTTCTAAAATAGATTATTTATTCACGTACTGTGTAAACTGTATAATATACTGTTATGTAACTGTTAGTTTGTCTTCCAACGTGGCGCACACATCTCTGCTGAGAGTATCACATAACTATTTGTAACGATATTGACTCACAAGGAACGAACATGAACGTGTCATCCGGATATCCGAATCAAACGTAGTCCATTCGATAAACATAACAAAGATACGTTCATGCACAAAAAATTAGGTGCCATGGACAACGGAGTAAGTCCCTAAGTCCCATTGCAGGGAAATCGCTATTGCATCAGCACTGTTCATTGGAAAATCATAGTGTAGCTCATTCTCTTCAGCATGAAACAACTTTCCAGAGGTGCTATGTATTGAGGCTCCTAACGTACTTGAACAGGGAAAATTGGGAGAATGTCGAGAAAATTTCCCCCAGAAATCCCTCCTATCAACTTTCAACCCCTCTAGAGTGGTCCCGGGTATAAGCACACAATCCAAATGTATGTCGAAAAATACTATAAGGATTAGGAACTGGGTGTACCAAGTTTCCTTTTGATAGACAGAATAGATATGAGGGGAAAGCGTGTGTTGGTATATAAGCTTTTCCCTCATATCTATTCCTTGTTAGAGTTAATGGGCCCCAGGGACTCACTTCGTTGTCCATAGCACTTTTTTTTTTTTTTTTTTTTTTTGCATAAACGTATCTTTGTTATGTTTATCAAATGGACAAGGTTTGATTCGAATGTCCGGATGACACGTTCATGTCCGTTTCTTGTCAGTAATGTAGAATGAAAAGACATCCGTTTGAGTTAATAGAATTCTAGAACTCAATACAATCTAAATCCATGATGCAGCAAGTGTTAGACATCTTACAACTTATTTCGATTCTATTTGTCCATCTGAAGTATTTTCGAGTGAAGAAATGTGTGAATTAGTGATTTCTCTCTATAATATTTTATTAATGTATGCAGTGGCGTATTTACGATTTTGTTTCGGGAGGGCCTTTGCTAACTTTCGCGGGGGGGGGAAGCTTTGCCTGGAAATGTGAAAATTCTGCAAGATATTTCATTTACTTTACTATACTAAGTAAGATTTCGGGGGGGGGGGGCTTAAGCCCGGAAGCCACCCCCCTAAATACGCCACTGAATGTATGAAAACAGTTGCAGGAATTGTTTTCCGTTTTATAGAACAGCATGATGGCAAATGTTTCTAAACAGTATACTTGTTGAAAATGGCAAAACCAACTAATTACAATCATTATGTCGAAAATAACCAAACCAACTAATTACAAGGTTTCTGTTAAAAATAACTTAAGCCAATTCATTACAGCTTTCTGTATTGATATATATCGAACTGACGTAATAAAAAAAATAGGTTAGTTATTTTAGCTGAGTTATTTTCTGATAACAGGATCTGAAATAAACCGAACTGTGTTTCATGTTACACATGATTACTGCAAATCTGTTGCTTTTTTTTTTTTTTTTTTTTTTGCCGTCCATTTCAGGCTATACCCATGCTCTCGGTGGTATGCTAAACACTGCTTGAATAGTGTGGCATTGCCAGATAGTATCAAGTGCTTACTGATGTCACATAATAAAGGAAGTAATCGTGGAATTCTGCTTGGATACTGGAGAAATTAGTTTTCGACCCTTTCCGCAATTCACAGCAAAGTACCGCTTCTCGAACTGCAATGCTATTTAGTAGAATCCAAGAACTTTCTTATTGTGACTACCACAGTAAACGTACACATTTGGCAACAACGCATTATGGCGTTTTGCGCTAGTTTCTTCTTAAAATTTATTTCCTTAAATGTCAATTAATATTTAAATAAAATGATAAAAATAACGCGAAAAATGATCAAATAATATATCTATTTCGTAATAAGATCGTTACTTTAAAGTACTTTACACATACAAATAAAGATTTCATAAAACTGAGCACTTCTAGAAAGATCTAACAGCAAGTGCCATCTTGTGTGCTCGTTTTAAAATAAATCAAATATTTTCTTTTTCTTTGTTATCTTTTTCAATATCAGAAGACATAACCAAATGAATCAGTGTCTTGTATTGTAGCTGAAACGTAACTCTATCTTATAGTACAATAATTATAATATGTAACGTTTCATTGCGCAATAGTTAAGGGAATAGGCTAAAATATGTACTGACTTCCGGGTGGTGATCCACCTTAATACTTGTCCCAAAATCGAACCTGGGATCACGTACACGGAAAGAGCGCGCGCTGGCCACTGGGCCAGCGAGGACGAATATATAATTATTTATCTTCTTTCACCAGTTCACTTCAAAACACATACCTTGCCGGAAAACAGTAAGAACTTAACCTGCGCTGTTTGTTGGCTAGATTTGATGCTACTTGAGCAGACTCGTCGGATAGGATACGACGACAGCGGAGCGAGCGAACAAATGCAAAAATCTGGAGGATGTGTTCCAGTGTCGGAGTGGAACAGGAAAAATCATTATGTCGAACAGTGTCTGACATGAGATCGGAAAATGTTTAATTAATTTGCTTTTGATCCCGCATAAATTTCAATGCCATACTTAATATTGTTATTCACCTTCCTTAACTTGATCATCCCTTCATTATATGAAATAAAACTAAGTTGATATTAGGCAAATCGTTTATTGACAAGATACGACCACAAGGGCGCCCATTACGGGGGTAAGGTGGGGCGCCCGCCCCCCTAAGAGAAAATTGTACTTGTGAATATCGAAAACCCAATAGAATTTTTACATTAGTTATAGCAAAATTTGAAACTATATTTGAAACCTCGCTTATATTTGCCCCCCCCCCTTGGAAACCACAACATGGGCGCCGTTGTACGATCATGATTGTGTACACCCATTTCAGCTGTTATTTTTGCATCACACACTCCGCGCCCGAAAGAAATATTTGTAGAAACCTCCAGCCTGTGTTCTTGTTTCTGTTTGAGAAATTAGCATAGAACTTTCAAATTTACAGCACAGCAGATAAAATTATAATTTTATATCTATCAATTTATCATTAATAGCCGATAAAATATTTTTTGACGCAGAGTATTAATACGCATTTTTCACGGTTAACCAATTTTCTATTTACTCGTTAACTCCGTTCTTGTTTGCTACCTGCACATCCAAGAGTGAAACAGCGCTCGCCTATGATGCGAGAAGTCCTTGGTTCGAGCCCCAGCTTTGGTGCGCCAAATCGTGTTAGTGGGTTTTCTCATGTTTTTTTCATTTCCTCTTTCATTTTCATTCCACCAATTCTTTGATAATTATCCACTTTCATTAATTAATCAATCTTATTTAGACTAAACATCACATAAAAGTAAAAATTTCAGTCTAAAAATTGATTCGCCTGTTCTATGCTACAGTTATTGTTAGTAACATTGAATAATCAATTTATCTGTACCTTCTACACTTAAATATTTAATTTTTAAATCAAGGAATTTAGTGTATATGTTCTTGTAACAACTTGGAAAACCATGAAGTTAAGAATACTATAGCGTGCAGTTTCTTTAGCCACTATTACGTGCACGTCAGTTGCCTGTAGCGCTATGCCAACAGTATTACTCCCTTTTCTTTTTCTTAAGAAAGAAATAAAGAACATAAAATATAAAAAAAATCAACAACTAATAAAGAATATTTTTATGACACTGACAGACGCTTATTCGAACCAAAATTTTTTAGAGGTCATTGACCTTGTATCTTGACCGCAGAATCAGCAGCAGTAGCCGACCTTAGAAATCCTCCTCCTCCTCTTCTCAGCAGTAGCTAAGTCCTCCGTGCACACTTCAGTTGAACAGCTCAATTTCTTTACCATTTTATTTTTTATTTTTAATAAGAAAGTTTCTTATATAAAATTTTTCCCCAGTCTTGTCTCGTTTCATCTTGTTTCACTCGTCTGACGTTGCAGAACCTTCTCTCTACGCACGGAAATTTGCGTGACTGATAGGTATCAATATATATATATATATATATATATATATATATATATATATATATATATATATATATATATATATATATATATATATATAATCAGAAAGAAATCACTCTCGATTTCTGATAGCATATGACCAGGGGAAAAGTCTTTTGTGAATAATATTGATTCTACCGATAGGGAATAGAACAAGCTCGTTCTATTTTATCTTTTGCAAGGATCTCCTTGCTTAAGTCAAATCTGTCTCGATTTCTTTTGTTTTAATTTTGTTATTTAGATGAAAAATGATGCTTTCTCATGATATATATTTTTTTCTTCGTGGTTTCTTTTTCTTTTGTTTAAATTATTGATGGTTGGTCAGTGCGCGCGCTTGTGGTTGCAGATTCGATTCCCGAAGAGTTAGCGCAGACTCTTGATGTTGATCCAGTATGGTGAAATAATTGGAGAGCTCCTAAATTTTAAAGAAGTACATAATTAGATTTAATGGCAGTGGAAGTAGACGTTTCTGACTACGTATCACCCACTTGAATGTATACCTGGTTCTTAGTCTTAATGAACTGTGACGTCAGGGAATTTATCAGTTGTTTTATGTAAGAAAAATATATGTAGTAGAGGTACAAACTAAACCAACTTTTATTATCAGCAATAAAACAGTTTAAAGAGCATTTGTGGCCACGAACGAACTTTAAATGTGTCCAATATTGTCACAATTACAGAGTTAGCTATTGTCATTGTTCCCAGCTGGCACAACGTAGACTAGCCTTGCATGTTTTTCCCTTGAATTATGTTACTCACAGTTCTTGATCTTCGATGAATAAAGGTAGGTTTCGTTTGTGTGCAGATGGATTAATTTGAGAGAAATGATGGCCGTGTTACATTCCTAAACATAGGACTACCATTTGAGACCAGCAGAAGTGCATTTTCTTAGTGCGAGAAGAATAAGATTTACGGAAAATATTTGAAAATATATATACGAACGATTTCTGGTGTTAAGATACTTGTAAATGCAAGTTCAATTTTAGTTTCATTGGAGTTAAACGCTCCCGCAATCCCTTGTATGCAAATAACATTTCACAACTCCGAGATTTTATTTTATCGTGCCCCCAAAACGGTGGATTCACCCCAATGCATGCAGATCGTTAGACAAAATCTTGAACCAAATTTCCATTGAAAGAGTATTTTCTCTGTTAAATATTCAGTGGACAGACAAAAGGAGGTTGAATGTTAACATGTGAAAAATTGATACCAATATTTTTATATAACTAAAAACACATAACATTACATATTAATATGACGTGATAGTATCGTATCTAAGGCATATTTTCTGAAGAAAGTTAGGAGTAACGAAAAATATGTGCAAACCATGTCACGAAAACGATTTGTTCACAATTGTCCCATTTTTTTAAATTTGAAAATATGATACTTCTACTATACGTATGTAGATTACAGAAATTAAAGGTTAATATACTAAAAAGTTTTAATGACTGCTGCCTGTTTGTATCAAAATGAAAATTTCCAGTTACGAGTAGAGTGGTTACCTCCGATACGAAGAATCCTTAGTTCGATCGATGATAGGCCACGTAAAATTGATGGGCAATGTCGTTAGTTATTTCAGTGTTCTCTGGTTCCTTTCCTTGAGCCTCGTTCCACTAGTGCTTTCACCATAATTCTTTTCGACCTTCAGTTTGAGATACGCGTGCTACAAGCATGCCTTAACGTGCTGTATCACATCACGAAGTGGTGTAACTGAAATTCTAGCCGTTTCTGAGATACAAGACGTTCTATTTTATAAGTGACTATGGCTTAAACATAAGCAGTTTTCTTTTCGTCGTCCTGTTAAAATAGTTTTTCAGTTCCATCATTTCGTGTATGGAGAGTCGATTTGTTTATCATTTATCTCCTTTAGTCTACAGAGCATTACTAGGTATATCACATGTGTAGTGCAATATTGAGCCAAGTAACTTTATGTAACTTTATCACACAAGTTATGCCTTCATCTAAACCTCCGAAGTTATCCCAAAATAAAATATCTTAAAACTTGAGACATAACCAAAATGTTTTTCAAGCAAGCTTGAAAACTGTAGACAAATCGTTAGACCCGTTTTCACGTTACCACATTTACAAATACTTCCTCCAATTGCTCCTAAATCTTATACAACCCAAGATGTTTAGTATCTCTATTTTATGTTCGATTACATTTAAAACAAAAACTGGAAGACCATTTTATGTTCATATTTTATTTGGAAATGACATAATATTATATCCAATGAATGTCTGTAAGATGTCCTCTCCAAAGTCGACAAAAAGCTACTACTTGAATACGATTGATATATATCGCATTTCATGAAAATCGTTACACGCTTCGGAAATATTTTCTTGAAACCTCGCGTGAATATATCAATCTTCGATGTCGCAAACTATCCTCCTCGACTGCCAGAATCAGTGCAACACTTGGTGAGGATCGGTTTAAATGTTTGTCATGGTTTAGTCGACTCAAAGAAATGTCATGGTGGCTGCAAAAGGGCTTCGCTTACGTGATCATGGAACGATTTTATTGAATCAGAATTCGAATCTTTTAAGAATAAAAGAAATCACCAGCCAAGCTGAATTTCTGATTTTGCAACTTAATGAATCGCCTGTCCTCCTTTGACCTATAGGACATAGCCGTGTGTCATTAAAGATTTCATTTCTCCTTTTTATTAAAAATGGTCTGAAATTAAATGAAGTACGAAGTATGTTGTTATAATTCGACATTTAATCTAAGAAACTTGATAAATACTTTATGATGTGCAGAGACATGTGTAAAGATAACTAAAACTATAATATAAGGAGTAATACAAAAAAAAAAAAAAAAAAAAAAAGGTAGGTGAAACAGAAAAATCGAGTAAGCAGAAGTTAAATAAATATGAGTTTCCTAAAAAAAAATTCGAGACTTTTATGTAATATCCGGTATTGTACGAGGTGTATCCGTAACTAAGGTTACAACCCAAGTGGGCGGTCAAGTAATATTTTCGTGTGCAAGTTGACTATACGGGCTTTCACGGTCAATTTTCTCGCTTCCTTCTTGCTTCTGTTGCTTCCTAATTGTTGCAAGAAGTCTAGCGCGAGTTACATGGATACTTAGACGGCACTTGTTACCGTTTATAGAAAGATATTGCTGGACAACTTTTCCACGATAAGAAGAGATCAAGAGCTAATTTGAAATATGGTTCTAGCAGCAGGCGTTAGATTTCTATGACTGCGTGATACACAGACATTTAACAGTGTTTGGACAATGGCGATGATTACGTTGAAAAATCACTAAATACGTAGTAGTAGTAGAAATTTTGTCAAATACTCTTTCATTTTAATGAATACTAGCCATCGTAACTTTACTTTCTGGACCCGCCTCATATTTCCAACATACTCCATTTCCTGCTCTTAATTAGGAAAACCTCGAGTTCAATTCTTAGATTACTCACTCTACCTAATAATTTAGTGTCTTTGATTCAGTAATTGATATAAATGGTTCCTATTGCGAAGGACATTGTCCTTTATAGAGAAGGAGATAGATCCGAGATTCAGATAATTTTAAAAATTAAATGATTCTATAAAAACGAAAAGAAAAAGAAATATATAAATATGTAATTTTGAAGTCATGTCTTAGCTCTCCCAAAAGATATATTCCTACCAGTTTATAACATACGAGATATCTTTTTGTAGGAAATTTATTTATTTAAGAAAACAAATTAACCTGTCCAGAAAGAATCCATTGATCTGGCGGAGGTACTATATATATGTGTGCATCATTTGATAGGTAGCTTCACTTTGCATGTGGCTGGGTTCAACAAAGGACTACTACTACCACTGTGCTCTCCTTTCTTCTTCCGGATAAAGTAAAGTGGTTTGTCAGATGAAGACACGGACAATCAACCAGCAAAGCTTTAGCACCGGGTTTTCCATTACTCATCCTGCTGCATTACAAATAGGGTCCATTCGTCCAGATCTCATCGCTCACTTGTTTGTGAAGATCTTTTTGTTGTTCTCTTTTGGTCGAACCGGGGTTCAATTGAAGCACCTCCGGGAATTGAGAAAAGCACTCTCGCCTCACTTTTTTTTCCTTCCTGCGTTATTTCGACGGCTGGAGAAATGCGAAAGAGGTAAAACCAGAGGCCATAGATTTTGTTTTGACGAAAAATAGCAGGGCAGTTGGTGTTTCCGCGACCGCGCTCTCTCTTGGGAATCCTTCAAGGGAAGGAGTTTCGTGGCAAGTTGCCGCGCTCAACGTGAACTGTAATGGAGTACGATTAGAGAAACTAGTCCTCAGAAAGAGAATTTCTGATTTAATTTTAAAATCTCTCTCTAGTACACTCAGAGAGAAAAATAAATTGTCTTCTGACTTTTACTGTACAGTATATGGAAAAAACATTTTTGAAGAAGACAAAATCCCTTGTTTTAACTCTTCTCAACGAAATGTTGATGCATAACATTCAAAAATTAAACTGAGTACGTGCATATGCATAAACTACAGTAAAACTTTAGCTAATAACGTTTTAGGAGCTAAGGACTTATTTTATGTAGGAGACTATACCGAACAAGTGTACAATATCTTTCTATATAATATATAGCCTAGTATTTATTGAAGTCGTTAAAATTTGAGGGAGAGACTTTTAGAAACGCTATACCGAAATTTTCAATTTCAAAACGCGATATAATAGCAAGAACGCCTTCAGGGACTTGATAAGGCAATTAGTCAACCAAATTAGAAAGAAAACCTTCACCTACCCCCCTCCCCCCCGCAAAATCAGCATATTTGCGTCTTTACTTTAAGGCAAGTTTAAAAGAGCATTATTAACAAATAGATGGCAGCACGTTTTCCTTATCTTTCTAATGTATTTTGTATGCAGAGACATACTAAAAATAACTCAAACTAAAAAGATCGTTATTCAAACTTTTCCCAAAACAAATTGAATCGTTCGTCAGGGAATAACCCATCCAGTTTTAAATTATTTAGTGTCATTTTTTTTTTTTTTTCAAAAAGCGGGTTTCACTAGTAATATCCTATTTCTGAAAAGTAAAATTAAGTACTCTCTCAACATTGAATAAAACCAAGTAATACTGCACATAATACTGCAGTAATGATACTGCAGTAATAATAGGCCCTACTGCACATATTATTCCCTGATTAATGATTCAATTTCTTTTTGGAGCATAGTTTGAATAGTGATCTCTTGAATTTGATTTGAATTATTTTGAATATTGTCTCTTCATACAAAATACATTGGTAAGATAGAGCAAACATGCTGACATCTATTGGCGTGTAAATCAACGAAGTATAGAGATGGCACGGACATTAAACCTTTTCTGCTTTAATTTGTCTCCATCTTATGCATTAACATAAAATAATCTTCCTAGCTTTAATCAATGTAACTTTTACTTATTATGTAACCTAACATCCGGAAAGAACGTCGTTATTTATCTCTTGTTTCTCCTTGTTTCTCGTTGCAGATGGATAATCCGGCCTTCCAGGATGTGGACCTCCTCCCTGCCACTCCGAAGAAGCTGCCGACTGTTCACCGAGTCGGAGGCAGCAGTAGTAGTAGCAGCTATTCGACTTCCGGTTCCGGTGGTGGCAGCCCCATCTATGCCACACCAACAACAGTCGTAAGTCCAACCAAAAGACTGCTCCCGCCAGAAGACCCAGTGGGCAGCAAATGTTACACGAACCCTCTTCTACTGTTCTCGGATACATACCTCACTTCCTTCACAACGGGTGGAACCAAAGTGTTAGGTGCTCTTGTTGCACCCTCTCCATCACCAACGGACAATGGTACGAACAGTGCCGTGCTTGTGCCTTCACAGGAATATGCCTTCAAAAGAACCAGTAGTTTTACGTCATCTTCCAAAAAGTGTACTGCCGGTAACGGTAATAACAGTACCAATAATAATAACAATAATAATAATAATGTTCTTGTCAGTAGAAACGGTAGTGTTATTGTTAAGGACAAGTCAGTGCCGTTAACGTTGTCCAGAAAAATTAAGAAATATTTGGTCGCTGCGAATTCAACTTTGGACTTGTCTTCTAACACAGGGCCCACGGGGTCTCCAATTTCCACAATTTCCGCAAACGTTCCAGAACCGTGTTATTATACTCGAACAAGCCCGTGTAGTGAAAATAGAAGAAATCTCCGCAGATCATCTAAAGGTGTTGGTGTGTGTCCGGCCAAGTTGAAGAAAAGGCCACTACTTCGAAGCTGGAAATTGCAATTCATACCCAGTGATCATTCGAAAAGACGGACAACAATTTTGTGTTGTATTCTGTTATTTTCGGCGTTTCTTATACTTACGGCAACTGGATTAGTCGTCTATATGTCTGGTAAGTTTTATTTTAATTTTATTTAAGTATTCTAATTTTCTTTACTGTTTTAATTTATTTTAATTCATTTATTACATTTATTTTATTTCAGAAAACTTAAATGTTCCGTTTTCATATATATCTACTACAGGGTGTCCACATGAAACCTCCCTGATTACAAATATTAATTGCATGGAAACTATTAGTACCAGAGAATAACGGTTTGCGGTATCTTGAAGAACAACTAAGTTTTTTTTTTCCGGTGTGATCGAGTTGATGTCTTCTTCAATTTTGTGGCGAAGAGCAAGAATATCACATACAGGTGTGGCGTAGACTCTATCTTTGACATAGCCCCATAGGAAGAAATCCATTGGGATTATGTCGGGAGATTGCGGTGGCCAAGGAGTGGGTCCATCGCGTCCAATCCATCGCTGTGAAAACGCTCGGTCTAAAGCCCTACGAGCATCTAAACACCAGTGCGGTGGGACACCATTCTGTTATCACGTTTGGTTGTAAAGGGAGTATCTGTGGAAAAGCAAAGTGTCCAAGCTTGTCCAGATATACGGGACCAGTTATTGTGTGCGTCATGACGAAAAATGGTCCGATAATCCTGTTGCGTCGCAAAGCACACCATACATTCACTTTCTCGCTATCTCTGACATATTCACGAACAACGTATGGGGGTTCGAAACCCCAAATGTGCACATTGTGACGATTCACCTTGCCTGATGTGTGGAAGGTTACCTCATCACTAAAAGTCATCCTCCCCAAGTAATCGGGTTCATCTTAAATCCGTTTCAGAATCTCCATTGCAAACCTGGTTCGTTTTGGTAGGTCATCGGGCTGTAGCGCCTTAACGATTTGCACCTTATATGCACACAAACACAGTCTTTTATGGAGCACCTTATGGACCGTTGAACATGAGATGTTCAACTCGCGTGACGCTCTTGAGAACTGACTTTGTTGGGCTTTTAGTGAAGGCCTCCTTGACCTCACCAGGCTGGCGGTTAACACTCCCCGTGACTAAAAACTTTTCAAACCATGTTTTAATGCTCTTGACGTCTGGTGGGTCCTGTTGGTACTTTCGTCTGAAGTTCCCTTACACGGTAATTGGTGATTAGTCTCAGCCAATCACACCACACACTGCGTTATCTCTCGTGTACTGTTGTCATCTTTGTTCATGAACACCTGCAACAAATGACAAAAATTCATATAAACTTTGTAACTGAACACTTGCAACAAATAACAATTAACAATCGTAAAAAAAAAAAAAAAAAAAAAAATTGAATTGCTCTTCAAAATGCCACAAACCGTTATTCTCTGGCACTAATCGTTCACCTCTGGTGCTTCGGGTCCCGGGTTCGATCCCAGCCCCCACCAAGTGAACTTTGTGGTGGACAAGCACCGTGTGCGTGGGTTTTCTCGGGGTTCTCCCGTTTCCTCCCACTTCCTTCATTCCACTATTTCATTCATTACTCATCATCACCGTCTCCTTTAGCCTAACCGGCATAACCGTGGGCCGTAAAACTCAAAGATTTCATTCCATTTTTTCTCTGGCACTAATAGTTACCATGTAATTAATATTTGTCATCAGAGAGGTTTCGTGTAAACATCCTGTATATGTATTTATTTGTATTATCAAAATTAAATATAATCTAGTTTGTGATTGCATGACGGCGAAACGGCTACACTCCACTCACATGAATTTTTAAACATAGTGCTCCCTCGATTTTTTTTATCCTGTTAATATTGGCTAAAATGTGTACAGTATTTTCTAATTGAGATATCGAGAGTTCAAAGCTTGTGCCAAAAGCAGTATTTCAAGCTGCAAGAATGGATTCAGTAATTATTACATTTAACAGTGCTGTAGACAGCAAATTGTTCTAGGTGTGGGCTTATTACTGTTTATAAAGGCAATAAGGACAACAAAAGCCTGGATTTAATATGGATAATAGAATGCTTTTTTGAAGGAGAGTAACATATATTTTTACCACAGTACAACAAATAATTGTTCTGATTTCAGAATGCCAAGTTTGTTTTATCCAACATATCTTGGAGATTGGGTTGGTAACATTGTTCTTACAATGTAATATGGTTACCAGCCTTTCTGTGACTGCGTTTGAACAGAATTGATATTGATATAAGAAATGAAAATGATTTTAACAAGATGACGCTATCTCCCACGAGACAATAGTCTTGCTGCATGGGAAATTCCCGGACCAAGTCTCCTTTGGAAGTAATGAATAGAACTGGCCAGTTAAGTCGTGTGACTTTACTCCTTTCCTTTATATTACTTCGTGTTGGTACTTCTTGAAATCTCAAAGGTCTACGTAAAAACCAACCCGGAATAGTGCGAGAATCCAATCAGGAAATTAATCGTTTCCAGCCACATCAGTGAACAAGTATGTTGGAAAAGGAATTGTAAATTTATTGTACGGAATAAAGTCCTGCCGAGCAAGCCGTGTGGGACGTATCATCTTTCATTTTTAAATCGTAATATTTATCCGTTTTAATGATGTAAAAAAATATTTGTAAAGATACAGTATTTTATTAAGCATATTAAATCCATCTGTTTTAATGGACACCCTTTATTAAATTGTATGTAGATCTGTGGACTAAAATGGAATAGGCAAGACAGGAAAACATACTGCATTTGTAAATAAATAATCTAATATAAATAAAATAATGAGTTTGTTTGTGTGTCTGTCTGTCTGTGTGAGGCCTGGAGACCAGGCGAGTGGACCGAGAGTTACCAAATTTTGGTTCCAGGTACTTTGGTCCAGCCCCCAGACCAAGACGAAACGTTTTTTTTTTTAATTCGAACCAGGAGGGTCTAACGGGGCATACCAGGACATGTAAAAGTACTAGAAAATGATCGATATTAGTGTCAAATTCATAGTTTTCGCGGTCGCTGAGATCAGTGGTGACACTTCCATTAGCGATGACTTTCAAATTCAGCTACCATTGTATACGGGCCGGGGGTCACCTGCGGGGGAAGGTTGTTACCGAGACATGTAAAAGTAATAGAAAATGACCGATATTTTTTTTTCTTTCGTTGTTGTTCAGTTTGTTTACATAGATATTTTATCTGACTCATGCGAAGAATGGGTATTTCAGCTAATACATAAAATAAAATTATAAACAGGAAGAAATAATCTGAAGATTGTGGTTTAGTTGCAACTGTATCTCTAATCCTTTTCCATAATCTTGATGCAATTTCCTTTATGTTGACTTGCAGTTTAGCAGTTATTTTCTCTGCCTACAACGCTAGATAGAACAACGTATTACTCTCCTAACATAACAAAACGAACACACATATCGTGGTTTCAAATAAAAATTAAAAGACGAAATAAGGTGCTTATTGTTAATTGTGTTGGATCGTTTATTTATATTCTGTAGCGTTACGACCGCTTTGCCCTTCAGAGGATGGATGGGGGAGCATTAGAGGAAAATCAAACAAGCGCCGACCAACCGGATATGGTGCTCCTTGCATCCGTTTGCTGTTTCCTTGTTTGGTTTCTATAAACCACGGAGCTGTATACGGTATTTTGAATTATTTGTAAAGGAAAACTTCCCTCTGGGTACATATATTCTCGCTTCATAAAATTATGTTTATTTCTCATGCTTTCCCTATTTCCGAGGAAGTTTGTTACGCGAAACTAAAATCGAAACTTTTAAATAAATAAAAAAAAAAAAGTATGGGTTCACCGCAATAACATACTCGCTTCACGGTTAATTGTAAAATCATTCTGTGGCTTACTGAACCTGAAGGCTCCTCACCCTAGAAATAATATTGAAGCGAACATTAACAAAGCTTCTACCATTCTAATCTATTGGAATTTTTATGTTTTGTTAGGGTTGCCAAATGACCAGTGTTTTTGACATACTCAACTATACAGGTATATGTCTTTCAAGATGTAAAATACAATTATTCTTAGAACCTGTTTCATAGGTTATGAGTGGATGCTGGAAATTTCATATTTCAGAGTTGGGAACCCTGGTGTCTGTCCGTCTGTTCCACGATAGCTGTCGTAACAGTTATCCGATTTAGATTAAACTTGGTATGTGCCTTCCTTCTACTTGCAGAAATAACTTTATTGTTTGGGGTTCCAATCCATCAAGACTAAGGGAGTAAATTGCATAGATATTGTATCGCAATTGATATTTACTGATATAATAAAAATAATTAAGTATTGCATAATTCTGTTCTCATTAGCACTAAATTAGTTCGAATATTTATTATTGCAGATGAGGTTATGACGCAGATTTACAATAGGAGTCCCCTAGAAATTTGACGTATACCCTGCGTTTTGACGTAATGGACTCTTAGTACTTTCAAATGTCGTATTTATATATGAACGTTGCATTTTTCGGAGCAGGTTAGTCTTAGAAGGGCACAGCCGCTGTATTTATACATAACACCGTTTACGAGTATAAAAGATGTCATTACGAAAAACTCGCACCAACCTGCGCTAGGTGGTCACAACAAATAAGATATCTATATATTTCGGTTCAGAACAGCGGGAGAAACTATTGGGCCCCTTTCGATTTAATTTAAAGTATTTAATATTTAATAATATAAAATATTTTAAAAATTTAATATTTAATTGAAAATGAAAACCTTCGCTCGCTTCAACAATGCAATATTGTATTTTTAATGGGTTTATATTGAGGATGGCTAGCCCGAGCTCGAACGATTGCGACCCTGAGCTTTTGTGAGCCGTATTCAGATTAGTGAACACTAGCTTCATTGAAGATAATAAGCCTGAACCCGAGTGAGCACCAATTGTAAACTAGCCGTCTCTGGTCTAGATTACTGTAGACAACTTTCAGATGATTTTTCTACTTTTCCCGCTCTTTTGTGTACCTGAAGATCTTGTATCTGGATTCATTTCAATGTTTTGTTGCACTGCCTTTATCTTGTCTCCTATTGAATTTATATCTTTCGTATATGCAAGTACTTAAAGCCAAGGGCGCCGATTTCTCTGTAACTTTGGAGGAGCCCAATCAGATGTGGGTTTGTATATTCATAGAAAAATACATATAACAATACATATTTAATATAAAAATACAAATTCATAAAAATACATGTGATTCCAGATGAGCTTTGGGGGGCCTGGTCCCCCGGCCCCCAGGATCGGCGCCCTTGCCTAAAGCGTGGGATACAAGTGTTGTTTTACAGAGTGCAATTAATTGAAACATTGTTAAGCTAATCATAGAAGAACTAACTGTAATTTACTTCCTTCTCTTTTAATCAGAGGTAATCTTAACATAATTTAATAACTGTTAAGACTTACGGAAAGAAACAATCATGTGTTACTTCAGCGTACTCTTATTTAATATTCTTTACTATACGAGCCTCTTTGTTCCAGAACTGGTTCTTCTAAATCAACATACAGTAGAACCTCTCTCGTCCGCCCTCAGCTGGTCCGCCACTCCGGTTGATCCGACAGTGCTCGAGCCGAACTTGTCCGGACTTGTCGGTGACTCACGAGTCCCATTGTCGTTTACTGCCGTCGCGGCATTGGTGTTTACTTGCTGTTACCACCAGTGTTGCCAATCTGGAGGAAAAGTAGCTAAATCTGGGACATTCGATCTCCACGATAGAAAAAAAAGTAATTAAGATTGGCGACTTTTTTGGTGATTTTTAAATGACGAGTTATCTACTTACTTACAAATTGAGCAACTTTTTGCTGCAAATAACCTGTTCAATAATCTTTAGAGAAGCGTTCAAAACAGTTTTTGTTCTTTTCTTTCTTTTTCTTTGTTTTAATCAGCGCAAGTGATGAAGAGTTTGGGAATACAGTGTACCCACTCCCGCACAATCCTGCATTGTTATCTATTACCCTTGCCCTCTAACGGAGAACAATTCCAAACTTGATGTCCTTTAGTTCTCAGAGCTTCCGTTGAGAGACACAAGTAATACAGCATTACCGATAGCAACGAGATTAGCTATAGATGCGTCAATAAAAGCGAAGTGGATGTTTGTTATATTTGTCCTTTGGGATCTTTTAATTACTCTGCACTTTTTCTTAAAAAATGCATAACGTAAGTACTGCAGTGTTAATTACTTCGGAACTATTATGACTCCAAAATATGAACAAAAGTATCCGAAACCATGTGAAATGATCCCTGAATTCAAGGATTGGTTATGCACTGTTGACAAAGAAGTGAGTAGAACATATTGTTAATTTTACATCTACAACTTTAAAACAATGCTTATAGACAACGGATTTCACGAATAACTCTTTTTTAGCGACTTTTTGCCCAAAATTGGAGTTATTTTACCTCTTGTTTAGCGACTTTTTGTGTCAACGTTTTGGAAACACTGGTTACTTGTCGGCTTTAGCAGTGATGCCAACCTGTGGGAAAAATCACATATCGTGGGAGTTTTTGACCTTATTTTCTCGGAAAGGGATAATAAGCAGCATATATTGGATTTTTCGAGAAGATCGAAGTTTACGGCTTATTCATATTTAGATATTGTAAAAAGTGACTAACACAAAGAAATTTAATTTTTTAATATTATAGCATACATTTAATTAGTATAACGTGGAAAATTCACAGTAAAATGGGATTTTTTTGCCTCTCGACATGGGATTTCATATTGTTTCAGGTTGGCATCACTGAGCTTTAGTGCTCCGCCATCTCTTGTATCGTTACTTTCGTTGTGCGTATTTTCTGTACTGTACAGTGAAGTTTTTGATGCTCAACAAAAATCTATAACTTTTTTTTTTTTTTTTTTTACGATAGGCTTACCTAGTAAATACTATACGTACACTATATATTGCTCTTTACAATAATAATAACAGCTTTAGTGTTTTTTTTTTTCAATGTTTCTACGGTTAATTTTGTGTTCTTTAGAGATGTTCCATTCTATAAAGAAAATTTCATAGCAAACTTACTTTTCTCGTATTTTCTCAAATTTAGTTTGTTGATACAGCCCATGATTGAATATATAAACTTACTGACAATTCTTCGTTACGATTAGCCACCATCAGAAAGGGAATCCAACACTATCACGTGTCATGAGCGTATTTATTAAATATCAGTTTGACTAATATCGTCTTTTCATGCCATGTAATAGAAAAATATCGTATATTTATTATCCATATAGCTCAAGCATGCAACTTAGTCATTTACTCAACAGCCTCTGCATTTTCCCCATTTACATCGCTTGATTTCGCTGACGTAACACAATTGTATCGTTTGTATTAATGAAGGTAAAGCTATAACTGTTAGTAACTATTACAATTCATTTTCCCGTCGTGAGTAAACATCGTAAGAATATACACATTAAACAAAGGAATGTTGGGTGAAGGGGAAAGCACAATGATTTTAATACGAATAATCTATCTATTTATCTATCTATGTAGGCGAGGATCCAGGGAGGCTATAGCCCCCCTTGATGCTCAGATATACACTGGATAAAATGGGCTTCAATCTTGCTTTACACTGGATAAAGCTGTAAACTATGGTTTAGCCCCTCCCTTGATCATATCCTGGATCCGCCACTATATATATATATATATATATATATATATATATATATATATATATATATATATATATATATATATTAGATGGTTTGAGAGAATATAACTTGTACTTATAAATCAGAAACAGTTCGACATAGGAAGAATGAAACAAAAAAGAAGAAGAAGGAAATGAGATAGAAAAATGTCAGAGGGTGTATCGATTGAAATAAATTGAAGTTTAGCGTCCCTTTCAGCACCGAGCCCATATGAGACTTGGTCTTACAGTTTAACATGGGATCCGAACCCTATGAGCTCCTGCCGGTAATCAAATGCGGGTCTCCTGCACCGATGACGCGTACGCTAACCATGTAGGCACGAGGAGCTGTGAGGCTGAGGGTACATCGAATGGAACGATGTGCTTGCACGACAGGACAACCGAATGGCAAAGAAATATATATATATATATATATATATATATATATATATATATATATATATATATATATATATATATTAGGGTGTATCGAAAAAAACTTTTTTTCGAAATCCGGTTACGGCTAGTGCGGATTTTTGGCCAAATGGCATCAATAAAACGTATAAAAAATTTCAACTCGATCAGACAACTCCTTCTGCTGCCGAGTAGAGCCCAAATATTAGAAAAATCAACGAAAGATTCACTTTTCAACTGATTTTTCAAAAAATATTTTTTAAATATTTCCTATATTTTTCGGTCTTTTAAATTATTGAAATAGCATTGGAAAGGAGAAATAAATACATAAAACAAATTTATTACGGTTATTTCTGTACATCACAAGCATAAAAACCTAGTTAATTATTTGTAAAAATGCACTGATTTTCTGGCCTATCGTACAATTAAATTTTAATATAAAATTATTGAAGTCTCTTGAATAACGAAGAAAACACTTTAGTGCTAAATTCTAAGAGCAGTAATAGTATAAATAATTTGCTCCCAATGTCGTGTGCATCTGCTTATCACACTAGATCACCTGCCACCCACCTCTCCCCGAACGCCTCTTCTCTTGTACTTGCCCAGATGAAATGATCTGTCTTATCAGTCGCCAGTAACCAACCAGCTGTGTCGAACGTGATTGTCGCTGCTTGAGTTATTTATTAGTGCTGTAGGAAATTTTATCTACATAATTTGTTTTCGTGTGACGTGCAGTATGTAGAAGTGAGAACAGTGTTTCAGTTATGTTAAGTACTTTTTATTAGGAAGAGAGTGACAGATACGCTGACGTTACGGCATCGACAAGTTTGTTACGGTCTGACGTTAGGAATAGCATTATTGGGACACCCAAGGAATTGGGTAGAACACAGCTACCAACCGTTGAAATGTATTGAGAGAATACCTATGGGGGCGAGAAGAAAAAATGAGAATTTCGGGATCCCGGAAAGAGCCTTCAACAAAGGATTTAATTTCTATCGTCGCCAGGAAGATTGTAGAAAATTGAGATTACGCCTCAATCTTGTGGTTCTTTGATCTAGAAGAAAAGGCACCTCTAGCACTGGCACTTTTCTTCCTTTTTCGCAGTTGCAGGCAAGAGGATCGGAACACTTACAAAAGGCTATATCAAATGAAATATTTTTGGCAGACTGTTGAAAATCAGCAATTCGTTTCGCAGAAGTTTGGAAACCGGACTTTGCTGAGTTTTACAAGTCACGGACAATATTATGGTACTTCAATATCATTGCAACAATCCTTCTGACACTGAATATTGCTTCGCCGCTGATTGAGGCGTAATTTCAATTTTCTACAATCTTCCTGGCGACGATAGAAGATAAATCCTTTGTTGGGGGCTCTTTCCCATAGGTCTCAATACATTTCAACGGTTGGTAGCTGTGTTCTACCCAATTCCTTGGGTGTCCCAATAATGCTATTCTTAACGTCAGACCGTAACAAACTTGTCGATGCCGTAACGTCAGCGTATCTGTCACTCTCTTCCTAATAAAAAGTACTTAACACAACTGAAACACTGTTCTCGCTTCTACATACTGCATGTCACACGAAAACAAATTATGTAGTTAAAATTTCTTACAGCTCTAATAAATAACTTAAGCAGCGACAATCACGTTCGACACAGCTGGTTGATTACTGGCGACTGATAAGACAGATCATTTCAGCTGGACAAGTACAAGAGAAGAGGCGTTCGGGGAGAGGTGGGCGGCAGGTGATCTAGTGTGATAAGCAGATGCACATGACATTGGGAGCAAATTATTTATACTATTACTGCTCTTAGAATTTAGCACTAAAGTGTTTTCTTCGTTATTCAAGAGACTTCAATAATTTTATATTAAAATTTAATTGTACGATAGGCCAGAAAATCAGTGCATTTTTACAAATAATTAACTAGGTTTTTATGCTTGTGATGTACAGAAATAACCGTAATAAATTTGTTTTATGTATTTATTTCTCCTTTCCAATGCTATTTCAAAAATTTAAAAGACCGAAAAGTATAGGAAATATTTAAAAAATATTATTTGAAAAATCAGTTGAAAAGTGAATCTTTCGTTGATTTTTCTAATATTTGGGCTCTACTCGGCAGCAGAAGGAGTTGTCTGATCGAGTTGAAATTTTTTGTATGTTTTATTGATGCCATTTGGCCAAAAATCCGCACTAGCCGTAACCGGATTTCGAAAAAAAGTTTTTTTCGATACACCCTAATATATATATATATATATATATATATATATATATATATAATATCATTGAAACAAGCTTGAAAACAAATATACATTCTCCAGTTTAGGAAATGGCTACCATTTAATTGTGAGTTCTTCCTCGTTCAAATAAAATGTCTAGTGCTTATAAATCTCTAATGGTTGGAGATAAAAAGATAAAACAATAAGTGATGTAGGAAAATTGCAGAAGATGCACGGAATGGAGTGCTTTGTTGGCACCACAGGGTGAGCGTGAAATAACGCGTGCCTGAGGAACTGTTGAGCTGTCTATAACACTTCGACTGTCCTCCTGTGCATTCTATGTTGACTGCTTTTCTTTTTTGTTTCCTGTTTTAGGCCCATTTCTAGAGCGGAGCAAGTTTGATAATTCTTTATGCTCTGTGGAGAATTCCTTGGGCACGAAACTATAACGAAATACTTTGGATAGTTTAATAATTACCTGTACCTTGGGCAGAAAGTGCTCATACATGTGCACTATACTTAATAGAATGTTAATTTAAGAATAACAAAAGAAGAATGTTTTTAATATATGTAAAAAAAATATATTATGGGACAGTGTTATGTAATTAGTTGCTAAGTAATTGTTTATGGATACCTAATCATCTTGTATGTGTGTATGACAATTTGAATGAAAATATATTAAGAAGTGTATCAACTAATAAAACATTTAGTACCGTTCATCGACTTTATAATTCCGATAGAAAAGGTGAGAATAATAATATGTATAATTATTAAAGATATTTTTACATGCAAACTATTACTACCACTCAAGATTCAGATATTATCGATCGAACCAGGTTGACGACTACCCTTGGTGAGTCGTTATAAAAATTTTGGTTTACCTCACCCGGGACTTTTCATAAATTCATATCCCGAAGCAAAGTAAGGGTGAATTTACTTTTGTAATAAAGTTAATGAATACAAATTTCACCAGACTAAGAAGTGGTAGAATAATTATAAGAAAAATGAACGGTGAAGCAATTGAGAAAGAATCCAATAATAGTGACAACGGTGAACATAGTGTAGTACCAGGAATGACATCAGAAGACCGAATCTTGTTAGCCTTACAGCGACAATTGATTCAGATGTCTACCGAATTAAAGCAGACGATAGAACAGAAGATAGAACAGAAGTCCGAAGAATCTAACAAGCAATATGAGGAATTAAGAAGACGAATGGAACAGAAGTCAGAGGAAACGAAACAGTCAATTGTCCAGGCGATGAATGACATCACCTCGCAGTTCGAGGAAAAGTTAAAAGGAATATCCGAGGATTGTCAGGATAAGCACAACCACCAAATCCAAGAAATCAGTGATGTAAAAAAGGATTTAGAAGTAATAGAATCTTCTGTTCAACAGCAAAAGATTCAGGTCATCAATAATTCTAACAACATACGTGCAAATACGCAATTGATAGCTACTCTACAGGAAGAAATTAGAACGCTACAAGTTAAGGACAACACATACCACAATAATATGGGTAGTGATCGCTTGGAGTTTCCCCACTCACCAGAGATGACTTCGCCTTCACCTGTGTCTGATGAGGATATTATTTTGGAAGAAATACATCCGAAGAGTACAGATGGGCGGAGAGGGGATGGTGCGACGACACATCACGTCATGGATAGGAATTGTCACCCAATAAGTGCACGGAATGATAAAAGGAAGGTAAAATTAAGTGTTAAGATGAGTGAAATACGGGCTATGAGTAAATTCAGTGGTAAATGTAATGAGAACGCTACTTCTTTCCTGGAAAAATTTCAGGACGAATGTAATATAATGTGTATAGACAGATCACAATATATGAAATTAATCCCTCATGTATTACTCCCACCATGTTCTTTATGGTTTAAAGCCGTACGTGATCACATCAATACTTATGAGGAATTCAAAGCAGCACTGATTGCGAATTATGAAAATGACTTTTTGCTTGCAAATCGAGATGCCACCATTAGAAATCAACATTTCAATCCTCGTTTGCACAAATCTGTTGTAGAGTTTGTTGTAAATACGTACAACGAATTAAAAGTTGTAAATCCCTTGCAATCGGAATCTAGAATAATAGCATCAATTCGAAATTTGCTCCCATTTAAGTTACAACAGATCTTGTTTTCTACACAGTGTATGAGTTTCAACCATTTATTAATGCTTGTCCAATGCTATGAAACCCAATACCATGCTATGAATCAACAAGCAGGAGTAGGTAAAAGTAAAAATAATTCAGATCATTTTGTACCTGTTCGGAATCTAGATATCCGAAGTGTGAACGATACAGAACACAACCTAAGCCGAGTAAATTCTAGCAATCAAAACGAGCAAAATAGGCAAAGTTACGTAGGGAATACGCCTAACCTAATTAATCGTGGTAATCCTAATACCAGATCACCCAACAGAAGTAGACATAAAAACAATCGGAATATAGGGCGAAATTACAGGAATACAACAAGCTACATGGATAGACGTAATTGGAGGTCAAGAGATGGCACTTCGTATCAAAATCAGAATCACGATGAAATACATGTACAACATATTGTGGAACCTAATCAT
The DNA here is from genome assembly GCF_964235325.1 of Thermobia domestica. NCBI lineage: Eukaryota > Metazoa > Arthropoda > Insecta > Zygentoma > Lepismatidae > Thermobia > Thermobia domestica. The sequence goes on along the minus strand of NC_137457.1, from coordinate 249,970,178 downwards.
GATTGTGCAGTACAATGTACTTTATTAGAATCATATGCAAGTATGAATGTAAGCTGATTACCGTTAATGAAATTAGGTTAAACCCATATCAGTTATAGATTCTTGTGAACTTTTATTTTTAAGTTTATGTGTTAATATCAATAATGAAAACAATTCTTATAACTTCGCTATACAGACAATATGAGGAATTATAATTCGATTCATAATTGATTAAAAACAAAGATTATTTATATTATATTGACTAGTGTTGAAAATTTAATGGCCAAAGATTATGTTAAGTATAAGATTCATTCTATTAAGTTAATTATTCAACGACTGTCTTGAATGAGATTCTTCTATATGTTGATGCCTTATTGATCCAATGTTTATTTTAAAATATCACCTAATATAATTATTATATAATGCGCCCTGGATAATGGTAACTCACGTTTGTTTCTTACGATTTTGACTTCGCACCCTTCAAAGATTAAATAAATGAGCGACGACATTTTAATAATTAAATATAATAATAATGTAATGAATGATAATGAAATAAATATAATTAATGTAATAAAAGATAAGTATTAATGAAGTGAAAGATTTGTTATAAATGTATCTATATCTATGATATGTAATGAAGATACATACGAGGGGCGATCAAAATGTGATGAACATATGTAATGTAAGACTGTTATTGTAAACGGACCAGTGGTTCTTGAAGATAAAAGCCAAGCTCGCTTATGACTTTTATATTCAGTCCAATTGTCGGGCGACATTTTATATAACGAAATACTTTGGATAGTTTAATAATTACCTGTACCTTGGGCAGAAAGTGCTCATACATGTGCACTATACTTAATAGAATGTTAATTTAAGAATAACAAAAGAATGTTTTTAATATATGTAAAAAAAATATATTATGGGACAGTGTTATGTAATTAGTTGCTAAGTAATTGTTTATGGATACCTAATCATCTTGTATGTGTGTATGACAATTTGAATGAAAATATATTAAGAAGTGTATCAACTAATAAAACATTTAGTACCGTTCATCGACTTTATAATTCCGATAGAAAAGGTGAGAATAATAATATGTATAATTATTAAAGATATTTTTACATGCAAACTATTACTACCACTCAAGATTCAGATATTATCGATCGAACCAGGTTGACGACTACCCTTGGTGAGTCGTTATAAAACACATTCCTGCAATGTGCATTCTTGGATAGCGTATGTGTGACTTCCATTATGTTGATGTGGACCATCTCTTCATGATTCCTCCTATTTGAAATAACATGTTTGTGATATGTACTTTTTTACACTTTTGTACGGCCCTAGCTCCGAAACTACATAGGCCTACTTTCCCCCTCTCGCAGATCCATAAATCAGTATAATTCATTAATATCTTGTATTATATACAGTGGACTATCTCGTAGCCGCCTTCTCTTTAACCGACCATGTTCCAAGAAAAAGTCATTTTCGTTAACAGTTGCATAACAATACAGGGTCCGGCAAAAAGACGTCTCGTATTTCAAGAGGGCGCTGTGTGAGTTGTGTTGAGGATACTGCGTTGGAGGGGGTAAGGATGCGTACGAGACGAGTCGAGACACGGCTCTTCCAATAGAGAAATATACATTTTTCGAGTCGAGACATCACTTTTACAGCACATTTTCAAGACGAGACAGCCACAAATCTTGTCTCGTGCGCATCCCTAGAAGTGGGTATCAATCGATAGTGATATACGTGCCGTTTTCAGTAGCAATAATAGCGTGGCGCGGCAAGCATCGTGCATTTGTTGTTGGAGGAGTATATTCGTAATGGTGATCAATGCCGTGCCGTGGAAAATCAGCTCCCGGGGTGAGAGTATACGACGGCGCCCCCATACATATATTCCAACTAGTTTTCACCCTTTTTTCCTTTTTTTCTCTCCCGAATTTTGCGCCCCCTTACTTCGGCGCCCAGGGCCGTCACCCCACTCCCCCCACGGCACGGTACTGATGGTGACTGTGATTACTACTTCCGTTCTGACTTGGCCGACATGATTCTGTTCCGTATAGAAAAGCTATTCAAGTTTGGGTATCAACTTTAGAGCAACAGGTTCTGCACTGAGAAAAAAAAATCTCCTGGTCAACCTGTTTAAGTACTGAACGCTTTGGAGATTGCTGGATGGACGTTATCACACACGCCACGTTTTCCTGCGTTGTCGCGGTACAAAGTCAGCCAGGCGATTTTTTTTTTCTCAGTGTGAACCTGTTGCTCTAAAGCTTGATACCCAGATTTGAATAGTATTCTATCTGGGACAGAATCATGTCGGTCAAGTCCGAACTGAATGCGAAATGCCCCCTGGGTAGTAATCACAGAACCAGCATTACGAGTATACTTCTCCACAACAAATGCTTACCGCCCACGCCATTACGACTACTGAAAATGACACATATATTGCTATTGATCTCTACCCCCTCCGCTGATGTATCCCCACCACAACTCACCCAGCGCCTTCTCCAAATACGGGAGATCCTTTTGCCAGACCCTGTATATCATGCAACAACAAACTGTAATCAATATACAGTATTTTATTCAACCGAGTGTCACTGGAGCAGCTCCTGGTGGAAACTTCTTATTTTGGTGAGGTTAATTTATTGAATAATAGTGCTTTAAGCCTTTAAAATTGATATTTTTAGTTTTAACCGACTTTTTCGTTATCTGACTTGTGAGCAGGGCCCAGTTTCGTGATGTTCGGTTAGCAGGAAGTCTACTATATATATTATACGTAAGTCCGGAGTGCCGACAAGGGAAGTCAAGACACGAAGACTGCTATTGCAAATTTAGAGAAAGAACAAAAAACAGTAAATTTTAAAAGTTTCTGTAGAATTAGCACTATGTTAAACTTTCTCCGTATGAATTGGTGCCTCTGAAGTGCTGATCTCCAATTGTCACATTATGCTGTACCAACGCCAGAAATCAACCTGTTTTTTTACTCACTACACAGGAAGCTCTGAGCAGCTGTTTTGTTGCCGGTGTGCAGTCTGCCATTTGCTTCCATGCATTTTGAGTTGTTGCGCAACTGTTTTGTCTCCGAGCTGTTACGTACAGTAGCTGTCTCCCTGCTTGGAGACACCTTTCCGACTTTTCTGTCTCCCTCGCCGCAGTGTACCCGCTCCCATAAGATTCAATGCATTAAGCCAGAGCGACAAAACTATTGCGCGACAAAATGTTTCCAGTGTTAAAGGGAGTAAACTCCTTATTCATACAGGAGAATACTTTTAATTAAGGCTACTGTGAAGGAAAGGGAAGGGGGGCCGTATTGAAGATCGGAGCCATTTGAAAATGGGGATATGTGCTTCATTGCTCTTGGAGGAAATGGGTAAGTTTATATAGGCCTACGGTATAATAATAAACTAAAAACTGTCTATGACCTAGTCGTTAAGTACATGCTTTCTATGCACATGATCCTGAGTACGACCCCGACGGAGGTACTTGTGCCCAATGCAAACCCAAGGAATTTATTGCGAATTTCAGTGAAACAGCTATCTAGTCTTAAGTAGCCTCGCTGCTGAAAAGGAACGGTAAACCGCACTAATCAATCACTAGTGCGGTTTAATGTTCATTATCGTGTATGACATAAATGGAGAAGTAGTCATTGTATGAACAATGTTACCAGTGCAGCACAGCAAGTTCGTAGTCACATGGAGAGTTCATGAAAGCGTCACCCAAATAATTGGGTCTACAACTATGGCGACTACAAAACTCGTAACTGTCGTCACTGCCGGACAGAGGATACACAGTGGCTCAGTGACAGAGATGTGCCTTGCTACTGAAAATCTGTCATTTAGCTAATATGTTCATAGATTACTCCAAATATTTCTGTTTCCTCCCCACTGTTCTGCTGCATTCATTCATCAGCCATCTTCTTCAGGGGCATCACTGAAGCACCAGAAGAGGCAATTGCCCTGTCCCCAAATTTGATATTTATATGCATTTTAATCAATAGAATAATAATATACCAACGAAAAAATGTAGAACTCGACTGCGGAATGTTATGCCACTTCCACCTCCAAATAAAAAACCCCCCACTGCTAGTCTTCTTTAGTATATAGGGTTTAACAGTAAAACGTCCACTTTATATAACTAAGAAATGTATACACATTTGGATTTCGTTCGAGGGATATATATATATATAAGTAGTAATCGCATGACTTGGCCTAACTTTTTGGCCCCTGGGTCCCTGCCTCAGGACCCATGGTCCCTGGCCGGGGTCAATGACCTAGGGGTACATAGGACCACCCCCTCTAAATTTTGGCAGGGGTACCTTGGCCCACCCCCTAAATTTTGGCAGGGGTACATAGGACCACCCCCCTTAAATTTTGGAAATTGCCAAATCTAAAAATTTGGTATGGTAGGGTAGGACCATAGTATGTACCTCTATCAGTATTGGGGGTCTATGTCGTTCCCTTTCATGGGTAAAAAATTGCCAAAAATTCAAATTTCGGAGGTTTTTGACCTAATTTATCCCCTTGGATGAGGTGTTATTACCCTATATGGTTATATGGGCGTATACAGGGGTCCATTACCTTTCATAAGACATGGGTATATTAATGCACCCCTTGAAAAATTTGGGAGGGGTACCTTGGCCCACCCCTTCAATTTTGGAAATTGTCCAATTTCAACATTGGGTATTATAGTATAGGACCCTAATATGTACTATGATAAATTTGGGTGGTCCACCTCATTCCCTTTTAGGGGTACATAGGACCACCCCCCTTAAATTTTGGAAATTGCCAAATCACCCCCCTTAAATTTTGGAAATTGCCAAATCTAAAAATTTGGTATGATAGCCTAGGACCATAGTATGTACCTCTATCAGTATTGGGTGTCTATGTCGTTCCCTTTCATGGGTAAAAAATTGCCAAAAATTCAAATTTCGGAGGTTTTTGACCTAATTTATCCCCTTTGATGAGGTGTTATTACCTTATATAGTTATATGGGCGTATACAGGGGTTCATTCCCTTTCATAAGACATGGGTATATTAATGCACCCCTTGAAAAATTTGGGAGGGGTACCTTGGCCCACCCCTTCAATTTTGGAAATTGCCCAATTTCAACATTGGGTGTTATAGTACAGGACCCTAATATGTATTATGATAAATTTGGGTGGTCCACCTCATTCCCTTTTAGGGGTACATAGGACCACCCCCTTAAATTTTGGAAATTGCCAAATCTAAAAATTTGGTGTGGTAGCCTAGGACCATAGTATGTACCTCTATCAGTATTGGGTGTCTATGTCGTTCCCTTTCATGGTTAAAAAATTGCCAAAAATTTAAATTTCGGGGTTTTTTGACCTAATTTATCCCCTTTGATGAGGTATTATTACCCTATATAGTTATATGGACGTATACAGGGGTCCATTACCTTTCATAACATATGGGTATATTAATGCACCCCTTGAAAAATTTGGGAGGGGTACCTTGGCCCATTCCTTAAATTTTGGAAATTGCCCAATTTAAACATTTGGTATTATAGCACAGGACCCTAATATGTATCATGATAAATTTGGGCGGTCCACCTCGTTCCCTTCTAGGGGCACAAAATTGCCAAAATATAAACGTAAGCAATACGTTATACCACGTGTTTGATTTTTGGTCGATTTTATCCCCTTTGATGAGATGTTATTACCTTATATGGTTATATGGTCATGTATAGGGGTCCATTACCTTTCATAAGATATCGGTATATTTGTACACTCCTTTAAAAATTTGGGAGGGGTACTTTGGCCCACCCCTTAAATTTTGGAAATTGCCCAATTTAAACATTTGGTATTATAGTACCGGACCCTAACATGTATTATGATAAATTTGGGTGGTCCACCTCGTTCCCTTTTAGGGGTACAAAATTGTCAAAATATAAACGTAAGCAATACGTTGTACCACGTGTTTGGTCTTTTGGCCCAATTTATCCTCTTGGATGAGGTTTTATTACCTTATATGGTTATGTATAGGGGTCTATTCCCTATCATAAGACATAGGTACATTTGTGCACTCCTTTAAAATTTTTGGGAGGGGTACTTTGGCCCACCCCTTAAATTTTAGAAATTGCTCATTTTATATATTTGGTATTATAGTACTGGACCCTAACATGTATTATTATGATAAATTTGAGTGGTTCACCTCGTTCCCTTTTAGGGGTACGAAATTGCCAAATTTTACTACAACCACGTGTTTGGTATTTTGGTCCAATTTATCCCCTTGGATGAGGTCCTATTACCTTATATGATTATATGGTTATGTATATTGGTCCATTCCCTATTATAAGACATGGGTATATTGATGCACCCCGGAGGGGTACCTTGGCCCACCTCTTTATTTTGGAAATTGCCCAATTTAAACATTTGGTATAATAGTATAATACCCTAATATATATTACTATAAATTTGGGTGGTCCATCTCGTTCCCTTTCATGGGTACGAAATTGCCAAATTTTAGTACAACCACGTGTTTCGTTTTTCACCTAATTTATTCACTTGGATGAGGTCCTATTACCTAATATGATTATATGGTCATGTATAGGGGTCCATTTTCTATCATAAGACATAGGTACATTGATGCACCCCGGGAGGGGTACCATAGCCAATCCCTTAAATTTTGGAAATTTTTCAATTTAAGCATTCGCTATCATAGTACATGACCTCAATATGTATCATGATAAATTTGGGTGGTCCACCTTGTTCTCTTTCATGAGTAAAAAAAATGCCAAAATATAAACATAAGCAATATGTTGTATCACGTGTTTGGTTTTTGGCCCAATTTATCCCGTTTGATGCGGTCTTATACCGTATATGGTCATATGGTCATGTATATAGGTTCATTTCCTATCATAAGACATGAGTACATTGATGCACCCTTTAAAAATTTGGGAGGGGTATCTTGACTCATCCACTCAGTTTTAGAAATTGTTTAATATAAGCATTTGGTATCTTCGTACAGGTCTTCAATATGTACCACTATAAATTTGGATGGTCCACATCGTTCCCTTTCATGGGTAAAGAACTACCAAAAATTAAATTTCGGAGGTTATTGACCCTTTGATAAGTATTTAGCACGTTATATGGTTTATTACCCTTATATGTTTATGTGCCCTTTTAAATTTGGGAATTATCAGGTAAAATTCGGTAAACGTTTTCTAGGACCCATTGGTGTTCCTCTTATGGCCAAATATTCAAAATTGAAAGGTTATTGACCGACTTTATTATTGAATAACTACAGGATTTATTACTTTTTCATAAGACACAGGTGCATTTGTGTACCAATCTTAAATTTTGGGAGGGGTACATTTCTTATTGTCATATCAATAATTGGTAATTGGATAGTATCTCATTCATTGGGTAAATCATTATAATCACGTGATCAGTTATTGACCTATGATGGGATTAGGAGTCCAGGACATTGGTACATTTAAACTTTGTAGGATAATTTGAGAATGCGTCATTGGTTTCGATTATTACAGCCAAATATAAACGTAAGCAATACGATGTACCACGTGATTGACCTTGATGAGGTAGTGTACAGGGATACATAGCTAACCTTATTGAATCTTATGACTCATAGTCTTAAGGGAATATATGCTACAACACTGGCAAAGTTATTGTTGATGCAATTTGATTGGTTGATCACTATCTTTCGTGCAATCTGATTGGCTGATCACTATCTTTCGTGCAATCTGATTGGTTGATGAATTTCAAATCTTTGCTGCATTCAGTTTTGTTTTAACATTTAAAAAGTTTTGAATTTTTTTTGTTTGAAACTTTGGTTTGACATTTTTTCGTTTGATATTTTTAGTTTAAAAATTTTTGTTTCGAAATTTTTTGTTTTGAAACTTTTCGTTTGAAATTTTTGTTTGAAAAAATTTTTGTTTGAAAATTTTGTTTGAAACTTTTCGTTTGAAATTTTTGTTTGAAAAAATTTTTGTTTCGAAATTTTTGTTTGAAAATTTTGTTTGAAACTTTTCGTTTGAAATTTTTGTTTGAAAAAATTTTTGTTTGAAAATTTTGTTTGAAACTGTTTGAAATTTTTGTTTGAAAAAATTTCTAGTTTGAAATTTTTTTGCTTGAAACTTTTTGTTTGAAATTTTTTTTTGTTTAAAATTTTTTTGTTTAAAAATTTTTTCGTTTGAAATTTTTTAAAATGTTTTCGTTTCAAAATTTTTTGTTTGAAATTTTTCGTTTCGAAATTTTTTGTTTGAAATTTTTTGTTTGAATTTTTTTCGTTTCAAAATTTTGTTTGAATTTTTTTCGTTTGAAATTTTTTGTTTGAATTTTTTTCGTTTCAAAATTTTGTTTCAAAGATTTTTGTTTGAAATTTTTTGTTTCAAAGTTTGGTTTGACATTTTTAAGGTTTGTGCACTCATTAGTAAAGAACCGGAACTGTTTAGAACTAAAACCTCTGGCAACATTGTGGTGCAATAGTACACGTCAGAACATGGGGTTGTACTTGAAATGAAAAAACACAATTCATTGAAATGGATCATTTTATTACACTCCACATACATCCATACCAGATATATGATCTGGATATTGTCGATACAATGTATTTTGAACTTCTTGCACTAGTTTCTCTTTAGCGTATAATTTTAATTCCAATTGAAGTCTTTTAAGGTCTAATGCAATATCAATTGGTGGAAACTCAATGTCCATTTGATCACAAATAAACTGTTTATCAATACAGGTATGCACCCACGAACGATGTTGACAACCATCACAATATCTAGATACATGTTGTACAATATGCATAACACATTTTTCAAAATAGTACTTTTTCAGGAATATACTAGTTTTGTTGCACACTTCCACTGCATGTTTAACACACTGGAATACTTTGATAAATTTGTTCCATTCTGTTTCCGTTAGATACACCATGTTGCGAGGGACATGGAATGTACTCTTTTTACGTAACAGCACCATCTTCTCTTCGAGGACTGTACGCATCACCACTTCATGATTTGAGCCTAATGATTTGACTATGGTCACATTTAGCTCATCATGAAAATAATCGTTCATTTGGTCGATTCGTGAACATAATATTTGCCATTTTTCACAGGTCAGTTGTACACCAAATTGTTCTGCTTTGCCCAATCGAATCACAGGTTCAAATGTTCTAGCACTGATACCAATCATCACATGTTTTGTTTGAAATATATTTATTGGATAATAGCTTGCGAAGATGAACTCTTTATCGTTAGAAGTACACATCTTTCCTCCTGAAAAGCACTTGCTCAAATGATTTCACGGTATTGGTTAATTTATAGAACTACGGCTGACGTCATTGGAAAGGAATGTGCTGACGTTTGAATTCATGGTTTCATCACAGTTGCTGACGTCATCCTGACCAACCACATTCATACAACTATGTCAAAGGAATGTGCTGACGTTTGAATTCATGATTTCATCACAATTGCTGACGAATCCGGCTATGTACTAAATTCAAATTGATGACTTCGACCCAAGAATCCTTTGTAACATAAAGATACAGATCCAGAATTTAAGAAACGCAGCAGTTCTTCTTGTTTTGATGCTTCCATGGGAAAATATCTTGCTGGTAAAATTATATTCTTATCATTTTCAAGCTTCACTACGATTCTTAATCCAAACTTTGTAGGGATCATTTGGCTAGCTAAGATTCTATAAGGTACATTCTGTTGTAAATCAGTAATCTTGGTAAATGATTTCATTACATCACGTGTGTTTAGAAACTGCAGACAAGTAGCCATGATGATGTTATCATGAATACTAACTCGAACGATACTTATATATGATGCAAAACTGATGACGTTGCATTATCATGTTCTGACGTGTACTATTGCACCACAATGTTGCCAGAGGTTTTTGCTCTAAACAGTTCCGGTTCTTTACTAACGAGTGCACAAACTTTTAAAAAATGTCAAACCAAACTTTGAAACAAAAAATTTCAAACAAAACTTTCGAAACAAAAAAATTTAAACAAAACAAATTTGGAAACAAAAATTTCAAAACAAAAAATTTCGAACAAAAAATTTTCAAACAAAATTTTGCAACAAAAAATTTCAAACAAAAAAATTTTCAAACAAAAAATTTTGAAACAAATTTCAAACAAAATTCTGAAACAAAAAATTCAAACAAATTTGAAACAAGAGTTTTCAAACAAAAACTTTCAAACAAAAAATTTTCAAACTAAAAAATTTTACGTTTCACGGTTAACCGTCAAAGTTTATCCGGTTTTTTAACTATTCGATTAACAAATAAACGGTTTTGATCATATTTATCAGTGAGTGCAAAATGTTGAACGAAACCAAGATTTTTAAATGTTAAACAAAACATAAAACTGAATACAGCAAAGATTTGAAAATCAGCAACCAATCAGATTGCACGAAAGATAGTGATCAACCAATCAGATTGCACGAAAGATAGTGATCAACCAATCAAATTGCATTAACAATAACTTTGCCAGTGTTGTAGCATATATTCCCTTAAGACTATGAGTCATAAGATTCAATAAGGTTAGCTATGTATCCCTGTACACTACCTCATCAAGGTCAATCACGTGGTACATCGTATTGCTTACGTTTATATTTGGCTGTAATAATCGAAACCAATGACGCATTCTCAAATTATCCTACAAAGTTTAAATGTACCAATGTCCTGGACTCCTAATCCCATCATAGGTCAATAACTGATCACGTGATCATAATGATTTACCCAATGAATGAGATACTATCCAATTACCAATTATTGATATGACAATAAGAAATGTACCCCTCCCAAAATTTAAGATTGGTACACAAATACACCTGTGTCTTATGAAAAAGTAATAAATCCTGTAGTTATTCAATAATAAAGTCGGTCAATAACCTTTAAATTTTGAATATTTGGCCATAAGAGGAACACCAATGGGTCCTAGAAAACGTTTACCGAATTTTACCTGATAATTCCCAAATTTAAAAGGGCACATAAACATATAAGGGTAATAAACCATATAACGTGCTAAATACTTATCAAAGGGTCAATAACCTCCGAAATTTAATTTTTGGTAGTTCTTTACCCATGAAAGGGAACGATGTGGACCATCCAAATTTATAGTGGTACATATTGAAGACCTGTACGAAGATACCAAATGCTTATATTAAACAATTTCTAAAACTGAGTGGATGAGTCAAGATACCCCTCCCAAATTTTTAAAGGGTGCATCAATGTACTCATGTCTTATGATAGGAAATGAACCTATATACATGACCATATGACCATATACGGTATAAGACCGCATCAAACGGGATAAATTGGGCCAAAAACCAAACACGTGATACAACATATTGCTTATGTTTATATTTTGGCATTTTTTTTTACTCATGAAAGGGAACAAGGTGGACCACCCAAATTTATCATGATACATATTGAGGTCATGTACTATGATAGCGAATGCTTAAATTGAAAAATTTCCAAAATTTAAGGGATTGGCTATGGAACCCCTCCCGGGGTGCATCAATGTACCTATGTCTTATGATAGAAAATGGACCCCTATACATGACCATATAATCATATTAGGTAATAGGACCTCATCCAAGTGAATAAATTAGGTGAAAAACGAAACACGTGGTTGTACTAAAATTTGGCAATTTCGTACCCATGAAAGGGAACGAGATGGACCACCCAAATTTATAGTAATATATATTAGGGTCTTATACTATTATACCAAATGTTTAAATTGGGCAATTTCCAAAATAAAGAGGTGGGCCAAGGTACCCCTCCGGGGTGCATCAATATACCCATGTCTTATAATAGGGAATGGACCAATATACATAACCATATAATCATATAAGGTAATAGGACCTCATCCAAGGGGATAAATTGGACCAAAATACCAAACACGTGGTTGTAGTAAAATTTGGCAATTTCGTACCCCTAAAAGGGAACGAGGTGAACCACTCAAATTTATCATAATAATACATGTTAGGGTCCAGTACTATAATACCAAATATATAAAATGAGCAATTTCTAAAATTTAAGGGGTGGGCCAAAGTACCCCTCCCAAAAATTTTAAAGGAGTGCACAAATGTACCTATGTCTTATGATAGGGAATAGACCCCTATACATAACCATATAAGGTAATAAAACCTCATCCAAGAGGATAAATTGGGCCAAAAGACCAAACACGTGGTACAACGTATTGCTTACGTTTATATTTTGACAATTTTGTACCCCTAAAAGGGAACGAGGTGGACCACCCAAATTTATCATAATACATGTTAGGGTCCGGTACTATAATACCAAATGTTTAAATTGGGCAATTTCCAAAATTTAAGGGGTGGGCCAAAGTACCCCTCCCAAATTTTTAAAGGAGTGTACAAATATACCGATATCTTATGAAAGGTAATGGACCCCTATACATGACCATATAACCATATAAGGTAATAACATCTCATCAAAGGGGATAAAATCGACCAAAAATCAAACACGTGGTATAACGTATTGCTTACGTTTATATTTTGGCAATTTTGTGCCCCTAGAAGGGAACGAGGTGGACCGCCCAAATTTATCATGATACATATTAGGGTCCTGTGCTATAATACCCAATGTTTAAATTGGGCAATTTCCAAAATTTAAGGGGTGGGCCAAGGTACCCCTCCCAAATTTTTCAAGGGGTGCATTAATATACCCATATGTTATGAAAGGTAACGGACCCCTGTATACGTCCATATAACTATATAGGGTAATAATACCTCATCAAAGGGGATAAATTAGGTCAAAAAACCCCGAAATTTAAATTTTGGCAATTTTTTAACCATGAAAGGGAACGACATAGACACCCAATACTGATAGAGGTACATACTATGGTCCTAGGCTACCACACCAAATTTTTAGATTTGGCAATTTCCAAAATTTAAGGGGGGTGGTCCTATGTACCCCTAAAAGGGAATGAGGTGGACCACCCAAATTTATCATAGTACATATTAGGGTCTTATACTATAATACCCAATGTTGAAATTGGACAATTTCCAAAATTGAAGGGGTGGGCCAAGGTACCCCTCCCAAATTTTTCAAGGGGTGCATTAATATACCCATGTCTTATGAAAGGTAATGGACCCCTGTATACGCCCATATAACCATATAGGGTAATAACACCTCATCCAAGGGGATAAATTAGGTCAAAAACCTCCGAAATTTGAATTTTTGGCAATTTTTTACCCATGAAAGGGAACGACATAGACCCCCAATACTGATAGAGGTACATACTATGGTCCTACCCTACCATACCAAATTTTTAGATTTGGCAATTTCCAAAATTTAAGGGGGGTGATCCTATGTACCCCTGCCAAAATTTAGGGGGTGGGCCAAGGTACCCCTGCCAAAATTTAGAGGGGGTGGTCCTATGTACCCCTAGGTCATTGACCCCGGCCAGGGACCATGGGTCCTGAGGCAGGGACCCAGGGGCCAAAAAGTTAGGCCAAGTCATGCGATTACTACTATATATATATATATATATATATATATATATATATATATATATATATATATATATATATTGCAGTTATTTCAAAATATTCAAAACAGTCTGGAGGAAATTATAATAAAGATCCATATTTCAGAGGCAATGTAGAGATTTTTTTTTAAGTAAGGAAGAAATAAAAAAAATATGACTGGAAAATGGACAATATCCATGACTAGACAGAGAATATAAATGGTGTGAAATCAAAATTTGAAACACCTGCATAGGACATGTAATTAAATTCTTGCACATATCTCGGTTTCTACGGATGTCAATCGAATTACAAATGCTACAGAAGGAAAAGCATACAAAAACAATAGATCTGTGTATGAAGGACGTGTTTAATTCAAGCTGCGGTCTTTTTTTACAATTTTACTTCTTCCAAGGCCTCATAAATAATGATTAATAATGATTGACTTTTGGTTTTCAAGCACATATTTCACTTCATATCGAATGTAATTTGCAATCGGAATTAAGTCATTCATTTGAATGAAAGTAGCAGACGTTTTCATGTTTCCTTTTGAGTGATTTATTTCTGTTCTGCCTGTCAACGCTATCTTGATGGGTAGGCTACCTCTTCGTTATCCCCTTTCCATCAACAACAGATGCAAAGAGTTCATTAATTAAGAAGACGGACATGCGAATTTCCTATCCATTTTATCATTAGACCACTTTCCCCTTCTATTTTCTATACTTGGATTTTTGAAACTCGTGTGTTGTCAAAAATAACAAAGTTGTGTTCAGCAGTCATGTTTATTAATGCATTTTCTTTTTTTTTTTTTTTTTTTTTGACAAATAGCTTGTTTGGCCTTGTGTGTTACGTGAATACTTTTCAGCACGTGTATGAGAAATTTAAATTGTTAATGCTCATATGAGTGCGACAGTCCATTTTCTTGAATCCTGACCATTTAGGATACTTGTATGAACATTGAATCTAATTATATCTAGAGCATATATGCTTTAAGCCAATACAGAAAATAGAGGGTTTTTGAAGTACAAGCATGGCCGCCCACAGCAGGGACAGGAAAAGGCAGTTGCCCCCTGTGGATTTTCGAAGGGTTTTCAGTTCATGGAAATACAAATCAAAACATACTAATTTGTTCTCATATATTATAGTACTTGATATAGTTTATCTACTGTAATTAATAAAGATGTGTTGTGTATCAAAGTGTGTATATATTCGCGACTGTAAATGTGTGTAGTGGCACGATGATTCAGTGGTAGAGCGCTTACCTCTAATGCGTGGGGGTCCCTGGTTTGATCCCCGTCCAAGTTCGTTTTGGGCAACAAACATCGTGCCCGTGGGTTTTCTCGGGGGTACTCCCATTTCATTTCACTAATTCTTCCATCATCATTCACTTGCCTTAATCATCCATCTACCTGAGCCTAAAGAGCATCATAGGATGTTAAACTCAAAGATTTCATTTCATTTTCTGTAAGTGCGTGTGTGTCAGTCTTTCGCCTCCTTGGAATCGGTTTTTTGCTTTCCTTAGAATCGATCTTTCTCCCACGTGAAAAAATCCTGCGGGCATCCCTGCGTACAAGTGTTAGCATTTTTCGTTAATGAAGTAATTATTCATTTTTTGATTTTAGTTCAAAATCGTGAATAAAGTAATGTTCTGAAGTTTTATCTATAATATAGGAGTGCAATGGCTTAGTATGTATCTCTTGTGTAAATATCCTTAATTCAATAAAAGGTCATGTGACTTGTGGTTGGGAAAATCGCGTAAGCTTTTTGGTCACACTGATCACCCTTTTTTAAAATAACTTATTTGTATTTATGATCAGACTCCTTCTAGCTCCCAAGCTAAAATATATAAGCGTGAATTGGCTGGCTGATTTGCAGTTGACCATTTCTTTCTCAGCACTCGGGCTAGTTGAGACGTAGACCTACAACGGAAGATGTGAACCAACCAGATAAGTTCCTACCACTAATCAAATTCACTATCTCAGCTTGAAGTGAACTTTTGAACATAGCACTTGGCTCGGGGCTGGTTTCTATCATGCCACATTCATTAAAATGGGTATCCTGAAGGGGAGAAGGAGGTTTAAAAGGGGGAAAGTAAAGTATCTCACTAGACCTTCGTATTAGGAAGATGAAATTTGGTTTATAAACTCATTAAAAATAGATAGACATATACCCGATCCTCTTAGAAAATTCAGCTTCTAAGGGAGGCAGAATGAAGGCACATTCTATATTTTTCTCAGTACTGTGTATATCAAAAGTCCGGGACCGTAGGTCAACTCCTTTATAAGTAAAGATACAAAAATGGAAAGAGAAGGAAGTTGTTGGAAATAGGCGTTTTTCAATCTAAACTGATAGAATTGTTTTCAATCGCACCAGCCATTTGGATTCCACATTAGAAAGATACCCTATGTTCTTCCCCCTATGAAGGAAAGGTAGATGAAACATTCTTCCATCTACTAGCGATACTCGAGCCTTTACGCTCACCTTATAATAAAATTAAGTATAACGTTTATAGTACCTTAATAAAATCAAAGTACAACATCCACAGCACCTTAATGAAATCAAAGTATAATATCCGTAGTACCTTAATGAAATTGAAGTGCAACATCCACAGCACGTTAATGAAATCAAAGTATAATATCCGTAGAACCTTAGTGAAATCGAAGTACAATATCCAAAGTACCTTAATGAAATCGAAGTACGCCATCCGTAGTACCCTAATGAAATCAAAGTACAATATCCATAATACCTTGATGAAATCAAAGTGCAATGTCTATAGTGCCTTATATCCAATAAGATCAACGTATAGCGTTCCAAACACCACAATGTCACATGCAAGGTAAGTTGTGGATGATTTGTTAGAGAGCCTTACAGCATTTACTTTTACATGTTAAGTAGATTACATTCGGACAACAAGGAATCCTGGAGGGGAGAGAGAGAGAGAGAGAGAGAGAGAGAGAGAGAGAGAGAGAGAGAGAGAGAGAGAGAGAGAGACTGGAGTATCATCCTCCTTGAGAACAGTATGTTTTATTTCCCTGGGTTTCCAGAAAAGCAATTCTTAGTGGAGTCCATCCGCAGCATAGATCAGCATCTGCTTCTGTTCTTGACAAGATGGAACAAATCGCATCTCCAGCCAACAGACAAGCAACTTGCTTTCTCTCTCTCCTCTGTGTTTGTTGTGTGTGTGTGTGTGTGTGTGAGAGAGAGAGAGAGAGAGAGAGAGAAGGAAAGAAAGAAATATGGGAGTGAGTCTGTGTGTGCTTGCTAGAGTTTTATCACGTGAAGAGAATGGTTTGTTGTCTGTGCAGAGTGAGATAGATCTGTAGTTGTGGAAACATGAAAAGAATGAAAAAGAAAAAAAAGCATAACAGAACGGCTGCAAACTGTCTCAAACAGAGATCTCGTGGGAATTGGCATCACTTATTTCTTTTCTACTTTTTTCATCACAATTTCATTTCAAGAAAACAGAATGCTAGAAGAAGTGGATGAAAAGCAGGCCACTTCGGATTTTTTTCCATCCATATTTTGAGTTGAGAAGAGAAACTGTTTTTGATCTTATCTGTTGTTTTTCAAGAGCCAATTGTGGCATTCATTGAAAATGGAGGGAAAAGAATAAGTGACGTCTTGAGAGGTGGTTTCGAAATTATACACCACCTGGAACTAAAGCTGAAGGTTTCAAAGTTGTCGCACTTTTGTCAAAAACTGAAAGAAAAAGATCACTTCAGGATTTTAGAATTTCCCCATTTTATTCAATTCATGTTCGAATCTGGAAGATCAATTATAATATTATATATATTGTAAATGACATGGTGTTGTAAATGATCTTGCAGATTTCACAGTTTAATAACTCACATTTATTTATTCACAATGTCATGCAACTTACGTTAAATGAAAGAAAAACTCCAAAGTTTTTTTTTTTAAATACATACACGTTATGTTCCATATCAAAGAATAACAATATGAGTGCCTTTTGTAATTCGGCATACACCAATCTTATAGTATAATTCTTACCACACCCTTTCCAACTTCTCAGAATAGTCAATAGATGCAAGTGGTTCTTGAATCCGTACTGGTAAATTGTTAGGTGGGGGCCGAGTTCGATTCCCGGCGGAAGCACATGTGATACAACTTCCACGTTAACCAGTAGATCCCGTCTCATGGTCTTGCTTCTGAAAGGGGCGTTAAACTCAAAATCAACTCAACTTATTGTTAGGTAGGGGTGGTTGATACACTTGGTTTTTAACGTAACCCCACAAAAAAGTCACATGGGGACATATCGGATGACCGGGGGAGTCAAAGAAGCAGAACATAATATTTTCTGCTTGATTGCCATTGATTGGGTTGCCATCCATTGATTTGGTTGCCTTTTGTTGAGTTCTTCCTGACATCCCTGTGCCAATCTGGGGTTCCTCATCCTGCTTGAAAGTAATATTTTCGATTTCTTCTTCTAGCTTCGAGAAAGCCCTTGTTTGCAGCATGTGAAGCTAGGAAAGTCCGTGTAGAGTGTTCTTCTCGAAAAACATGGGACCATACACTTTTTTACATATGACTGCACAAAACACGTTCACCTTGTGAGGAATCACGGATATGTTCTTCATGATCGGAGATTTTCGAAAATCCAAATCCTCACATTTTGTTTGTTTACTTTCCCCGAAAGGAGGAAGATAGCCTCATCACTAAACGCAACTAACTGAGTGAAACCAACTCTTTCCACAAGGTTTTGCATCGCAACGCAGAACTCAAGTGTTTTATCCTTGTCAGTAGGTTTAAGCGTCTGCAACAATTTGAATCAGTATGGGTGAAATAAACATTTTCACAGATTCTTCCACACTATTTTGTGCTTCAAGTTCAACTTTTTGCTTGTAAGAACCGTTGATTTCTGTAGGTTTCTAGTGATAGTCGCACGCTCATGATCAACTGTTTCCTCATCAACTCCTGGCCGATCGATTGATTTCCTCTTGTAGATACATACATCCACTTTCTTCAAGTTGTCTGTACCACTTACGAAATGAGTGCCCGCTTGGTGGATCTAACCTGAAACTTCATTGAACACTAATTACAGAATGTTTTACCACGTGAAGTTCGAGATCACGAAATTCTCTCCTGTCTTTGTTTCCTGTCATCTTGATTTATTGTCGCCCTAGTGACAGAATATAAGTAAACATAAGCTTTGCCAGTCACAAAAACTTTTTGAGTTTTTCTGTCATTCAACGTCAAATTTCATGTCATTCTGAATAAATAAACGTGAGTTGAAATCTGGAAGATCATTTACAATATCACTTTATTTTACAAGTTTTAGAAATCTTTGAGTTTTACGTCCCATGGTTTTGACAAGTTTTAGAGTTCGAGAAATTAACATGACATTGGTTCACCTTTTAAAAACTAAAACATATTGATTTGATGTTACAAACAACGAGCAAAACAAAATAATATTGATCATAAACGTGAACGTTACCAAAAAATAAATAAATAAATAAATAAAATATTAACAAAATTTGGTTCCTTAACATGTAAAAATTAGTACTTAATAGCGTGGCGTTTATGCACCGTTTGTTCGTAGAATCAACTAATTTCTCACACGTTGCTTTTGGAATAGAGCTCCAAGGTTTTTGTACTTCCTCTCACAGGGTCTACATTTTTGTTTGTGATGTTTCTCTTTTGTGTAAAACCTTAACAATTTTCCAGAAGGTTTCTAGGGGATTAAAATCCTCCTCAACTGGGCTGGTCACTCTATGACGGATAATTTGTTTTCCTTAGACCACCTTTTCACCAAATTGGAGCTTTGCTTGTGTTTAGGGTTATTATCTTGTTGAAATACCCACTTTAATGTCATATATTCTTCAGCAAACGGCAAAATAACACTATTTAAGGTATCACGAAAAAAAAAATCTTGTTCATAGTTTCTTTAATTCAAGACAACGGATCCACACCGTCATAGGAGAAATAGCTCCAAACCATAATATTCCCTTTCCCACACTTGGTCCTTTTAGTATATTTCGGTTCAATTCACTATTGACTAGCGTTCGAACATTCATCTCGTTGTTGGATGCAAACCAATGGATATTCGTTTAGTCACTCCACAATACTTTTCGCCATTGCTTTTCCTTAACTTTCCCGACCATGTCGAGATGTCTCGTTCCAAACATCTTGTGATCTCGTTCCAAACATATTCTTAGGTAGCAACGGCACTTTCCTAAGAGCCCTAGCACGTAACTGAGAATTTAACAGTCTCACAGAACAGCGTATTGTATTGTTCTTCTGCTGTTCAGTGCATTTATCTCGACGTACAATTGGAAGGACATCGTGAAAGGGTCGATTTCGTACAGACCAACAAATTGTCAAATGCAACAGTTGTTTTCCACGGTCTATTATCAGTTATGAGAGCTGGTTGTAAAACCGAAAACACTAGTTTTGTTGACCGTTCTATCAATTTTGCAATAGATCCCATTGATTTATCTCCCTGACGGAGTTTGTTTTTAATAAACGTCATTTCCTCTTCGCTGCAATGGGATGATTACCCATGATTGACTACCTGTCACCAAAACAAACACAACACATGCAAGTGAATACTAAAAGCTCACGTAATACTACTATATTTTTCGTTGTGAACAAAAAACACAAGATATCTATTGTCTTAAACCATGGAAACACTATCCATTTGTATTATTTTCGTCAGCCAAACTCGTGCAACACACCTTACCCAGACTCGCGTCCATATTTGTTTGGCACTTAAGACGTACTGAAGGGCAACTGTGTTCACACATGCTTCCAGAAAGACCGCTTGCCTGTTTTTGCAAACATCCAATTAAATATACTTTAATTTTTTTTAAAAAAAATAGCGAAAACTTTTCTTGTTGAACCACCAAACCACCCGAAACTTCATACATTTTTTTTTTTTGCGCAAATAATAGAGGGACATCATTATACACAACTATTTTTCAGGTAGCGATACCTATTAGAGTCAGGCAGCCGAGTGATTGCGCACGTAGCGACATCTATTAGTTTACTATTATTAATTAGTGTGACGCACTGAGACGTTTGCCACTTTTTATGATAAGGAATTCTCATTGTGCCCGTTGTCTTTCGACAACCAGTATTTTTAAATCTTTTAATCACGGTTGTATAACATTCCAGGATATGATTACGCACAAGTTGACATGGTTTCATTTTATAATCATAGTTGTATATGAAATGAATGCAGATGAGCGAGTAACATAGGAACATATATTAATTATTTTTAAAAAGGGGAAAAATTCAGGGAGCTTTGGCAGACTTTTGGAATGAGTTAAGTTCGTATTTCTAGGTATCACTGTACTTCCTTTTCCACAAAAGTAAGGAATAATAAATTTGAAATAATATCTTAAGCTGATGTAAAAGAGGGTTGAGGCAAGGCTATGTAAGACATGGACCTACTGCTTAATATGAAATCCGAACCACATGAGTTCCTGCCGGAAATCGAACCCGGGTCTCACTTTTCGAAAATTCTACTCCTAGCCGTGGAAAAAGGAGCATTTTTTTATAATTTTAAAATTTCTTTCTTTATTCAGAAGTGCTTAATTCGAAGATTTGCTTAGGTTCGAAGTGCGAAGTTCGGCATTTGAAATCTTTAACTAAGAATAAGAAATGCATATTTAAGCATTTTTTGAAAACTCTGCTCCTAAGTGGGGTGGGGAAAGGGGAACAGTTTCTATATTAAAATTTCCCACTATTTACTCAGGAAATGGTCTGTAAATTTTTTACTAAATGTAATGGAATACGTATTTCGGAATTTTTAAAATTTCCTTATAAGGAAGAGGAGAAAAGTTGTTATTTTTAAGTATTCAAAGTGACGTTGTGCCTCTTATCACGGGCAAATAGCTGAATCTTTCGAAATAGATTATTGAACGTAGCACTATTCTAGAGCCGAGTTTTTATCATACCACTTCCTTTAAAATGGGTACCCTAAGGGGGAGTTTAAAATATTTGCCAAAAATAGCCTCTTAAAAGCCTCTCATGATGGGTAAATGAAAATTAGTATGTAATTTCCTTATTTAAAGAAATAGTCACGGGCCCCACTATTTTTAAAAATTCTGCTTCTAAACGAGGGTAATTTCTAAAATACTTTAATTTCCCATTTTGCATTCATAAAATGAACGAAGTGAGAAAACCTGTGAACCGTTTAAAGTGAATTTTTGAGCATAATTAGCATCTGGGTTGGTCGACCTGAGAATTTTATCAATTCAATTTGATTTAAAAGTTATTCTTACGAGGAATGAAGTTTAAATTTTTCGCAAATAATAACGCCCGACAGCATGTGAAATGCAGTTTTGAACATAGTTACTTGAGCCGAGCTTGAGCTGTTTTTTTTTTTTTTTTGTACTTTTATTCAAATACATATCGTAAGGGGGTGGATATTCAAATATTTCTTTCAAATATTTTTCATAAACCTATTTTTCCCGTGCGAAGACTGGACGTTTCAGCTAGTAGCATACACATGGACCCATTTTCTCCAAAAATGAAAACTGGTGACATAAGTTCTTGAAGTTAGAACGTTTTCTTCCTGAGTTTCCAAGAAGATCCTTTACCTTTTCTGTAGCCGCATTCAACCTTCCCACGATGCCTTTGTACCTCGATTTCGTGACTGACTAATTAATCTTTTCTAAAGTGGTGAAGTGTAACTACATAATTTGAGAAAGAACAAATAGTATTCCTATTATTATTATTATTTTCTTCTACTCTTGTAGTTAGTTGTTGGTTTTTCGTTTTTACGTCATTTCTTTCTCAACAACAATTCCTGAGTCAAAACGGGTCACGCCAACTGTCTAAACTGAGAATATTGTAAATATGTTGTGTGTTTACAACTGATATTTGTACAGCACGAACAATCCCGTGACAGACTTGACTCCTGCGCATGAATATTGTTTTTTTTTTTTTCTCTGCCTTTTATGCCACTGTTTCAAGAACAACGAAAATTAGAGGCCAAAGAAGTAGAAGAAAAAGAATTTTATGGGAAACCAAACGACAGGGCAAGTGTGGTGACATCTTTGTTAACGCGTTTCCCCAAGCAGAAAATTTATAGTTTCCCTTCCATTCAACTGTATTTCCCTTGTTATGTTGTCATTTTATTTCTTTGGCGGTATTTTTTTGCGGGGGTGGGAGGGGGGAGAGTATATGTGCTTTTGTAAAATGCCGCAGAGAATTGTTTGGCTCAGGTGTCAATGGCCATTGAGTATGAAGCCGTGCGGCGTGGTTTTCTTTGTTGCACATTTCAACACCTTAAGAGTCTTCATCCCGGCGAAATTAAAATATCGCTAACTTTACAATAATTATGTGATATCTTCAAATAGATAAAAGATAATCGAAATGTGGAACAAGAGCGCTCTAGACAATATCATTTTACATGATATACCGTTATCACGACTCACTTATCTGCTTTCGATTTAGAGCCATTTTGAAAATCGACATTTATTTTTCGCGTTTCTAAACGGCTGAAAACGGAAAGCCACTAGATGACTAGTGATAATGGTACCTCACGCAAAATAATATTGTCTAGGGCGCTCTTGTTCCACATTTCAATTATCTTTTATCTATTTGAAGATATCACATAATTACTATAAAATTAGCGGTATTTTAATTTCGCGGAATGAGGCCTCTTAAGATTCTGTCGCGCGCCAACAATTTTTGTTCTAAACTGCAAAATAAGTGCCAAAGAAGCTCACGAAATGTTAAAATCAGTGTATGGCGATGAAACAGTGGTCATTGATCATTGATCATTGATGATTGTTTACAAGTGGTATGAGCGATTCAAAAGCGGCATGGAGTTCGTTGAAAACGAGCAACAATCGAGACATCCATCGAAGTCAAAATCAGACGAAAAGTACAAAAAATGTCGCAAATGACTTGTTCAAACTGGCGAATAACTATTCGAGAGCTTTCTAAGTAGCTAAATGTCTCGTATGGATCTGTGAAAAGCGTTATAATCGCCGATTAAATGGATAAATGGCTCTTCTTCACCACGAAAACGCGCCGTGCCATGCCTTGCTTTTGATTCGCAAGTTTTTGGCCGAAAAAATATTCCTGTCTATTCACATCCACTGTGCTCTTCAGATATAGCACCATGAAACTTTAAAAAAGTGCTTAAAGGAAGACGTTTTGACACTATCGCTGACATTGAGAGAGCAGTTGAACGCCCTTCCAGAAAGTCAATGGATTCAACGTTGGGATAAGTGCATTGCTAGTCAGGGGCAGTACTTTGAAGGACCTTAACTCAAATTCCATGTAAACGTATTGCTTTGTTTCTAATAAAATAGTTCAGCTTACTTTTTTCATGACACCTCATATCCAATACATCCTTGGGGGCAGTCAAACCAAGTCGTGATTTATGGAGAACAGGGGAATAAGTTGACTTCTCCTGATATAATTGTGAATCAATAGCATTGCAATATACGTACTAATGAAAAGCGTGAAACGACTTACATCGGTAAACAATTTTGCCTGCCCCTTCCCTATTAAGCAAAACTTGAAATGACATTACTGCTCAATAGTTCAGCGTAATTAAATTATTCCATGTAAAACTCTTACACTGTACCTTTCCCCCTGAAGTTGAACATTGATTTAACGCCTAACCGTGTATGAAATTATAAGATATTTGCTATTGTTTTGATGTCCTTTGTATAATATTCGTAGCGAGTGCTATTAATTAGCGATTATTTATTGACGAATGACGTGCTGCGTTTTTGACTCCTTACAGAAAATTTGCTTAAAATTGGCCTAGAAACATTTACACAGTAACCAAACTTAATTTTACATAACGGAACCTGAATAACCTATTCCAATGTAGCACAACGTAACTCAGGTTTTTGAAATCTTGATGATTGACCAATGAATATACTAAAATGGTAAGCATAAATTATTACCATCTCTCTATTTGATAACAAATCTTTCTCACTTTTCGTTTTGATTCATACCACCGTGTATTCATTTCTGATTCTTATATATTTATAGAAGTTCTAAATAATTATATTTACACTGCTGGTCAGAGTAACCATTTAATGCCTATCTCTACCTAGTACGTCAACTCTACGGCAATAATACCACGGACTTTTTCCTTTCAGTACAAAGAATCCAATTAAACGATTGGTTTAAACAGCGATATATATATATATATATATATATATATATATATATATATATATATATATATATATATATATATATATATATATATATATATTATAATACAGGGTGTCCCAGGAGGAAGGGGCAATGTTTTGGGAGATGGTAAGATGGTTGAGTGATTCTAAGCAAAAAAGTTCATATGAACATTGGTCCTAATCTCAACGGTTTGATAGCTACAGGTTGTGAATCATTTTTGAATTTATATTGTGTATTGATCATTCTGTATTTATTCTACAAAGATAAGACACAGCGGATTCGAAAAGTGATGGAATTTCCTTTCCAAAGGTATGCAACATGTCTTTGGAAGGGAAGTTGAGGGAAAATTTGGGAATCAGTGTTGCCATCCAATTCCTTTACATAAATCTTAACTTTTCCTTAATAACCCCCTTTTCAGACACCACTGCTACATTTTGCATACCGTTGGAAAGGCAATTCCATCACCTTTCAAATTCGCTGTATCTGACTTTTGTAGAATAAACACAGGCTGAGTAGTAAGTAACATGAACTCAAAAATGGTTCACAACCTGTAGCTCTCAAACCGTTGAGATTAGGACCCAGGTTCATATGAACTTTTCTGCTTAGAATCACCCATACTACCACTTTCCGAAGAATTGCCTCTTTCTGCTGGGATCGGATCCAGTATATGATGAGCGGAGGGCCTAAACCAT
This sequence comes from Thermobia domestica, assembly GCF_964235325.1. NCBI lineage: Eukaryota > Metazoa > Arthropoda > Insecta > Zygentoma > Lepismatidae > Thermobia > Thermobia domestica. The sequence goes on along the minus strand of NC_137457.1, from coordinate 249,944,895 downwards.
AGTTTGCCACTTACCCAGTGTAAAGGAAGTAGGATTGAAGCCCATTTTATCCAGTGTATATTGAGCGTCAAGGGGAGATATAGCCCCTCTAGCCCCCCTGGGATCCACGCCTATATATATAATACCATCTCAAGCTAACTACTCTATTAAGAAGTGTCCTTATACAGTGGCGTAGCCACAAACACATTAAGGAAGTAATAGTTGCGATGTCGAAAGATCACCAACCAACTAGCACAATTCGTACGTATTGAACTTCCCTTTTCTTATGCACCCAGGAAACCTGAAAATTGCAACACACACACACAAACAAATCCAATTTCTTCGTCGTAGGTCAAAATCTCAATAAACATAGTTTCCTGCCTGTGCTCCGTCTTGGTTGACCTTGTTTCTGTTGGATATGCGACTAGCCTAACATTATTCAAAGGAAAAGGCAGACCCGTCTCCCTTTGCCTTCTGGTGATAATGGCAAGTAACTAAGATTTTGTAAATGAAACGAAATCTTTCAGTTTAACGTCTTACGATTATATGTGATAGGCTAAAGGAGACGATAATTAAGGAACATTAATTATAATGGAAGAATTGGTGGAATGAGAATGTGGGAGAAAACGGGAGTGTCTCGAGAAAACACACGGACATGATGTTGTCCACCACAAACTTACTTGGCGAGATCGAACCAGGGACCCCATCACCGGAAGTAAGCGTTCTACGGCTGAGCCACCGTGCCCTCTTACTAACACTTTATAATGACAACGTTCGAAAAATGAAATGAAATCTTTGAGTTTTACGTCCCACGGTTATATCGGTTAGGCTAAAGGAGACGGTGATTATGAGGAATGAATGAAATGGTGGAATGAAGGAAGTGGGAGGAAACTGGAGAACCCCGAGGAAACCCATGCACACGGGGTTTGTCCACCACAAAGTTCACTTGGCGGGGGCTGGGATCAAACCCGGGACCCCAAGCACCAGAGATGAACGCTCTACCACTGAGCCACCGGGGCCCCGACAATGTTCGATTATTTGACAGATCACGTATGGCACGTATGGTAAGTTTTACTTCGTATATGAGAACTCGTTTGATTTGATTAAACCAAGTGTAATATATACTAAACTTTATTTATATTGTTTCTTTTATCAATTTATGAAATACTACAAAATTTGAGAGACAATATCAATTTTTCTTTTTCTTTTTTTTTAAAAAAAAAGAAGAAAAAAAAGAGAAAGTAACATGTTTTCCAGTATTGAAGAACCTCTTATTGAAGATCTGAATTGAAAACTAACATGTTAGAAAATCTAACTAAAGTATGCGAAGAAAATGAAATGTACGTATTTAAAAAATTAAAGGAAAAATGAACAAAATGAATTGTAGGATATAACAGTTAAAGCGCAAAAAGTAGAACAATTGATTGTTCTATTAAATAAGTTTCTATTTATCATTATGAATGAAGATTTGAGATGTAACTGTGAACTAAAATTAAAGAGGAGCATGGAGAAAGAAATACGTAAAAGATTAATAATCAATACTTCGTTTATTATTATAATCAGGGGTCAGAGTGCGGGACACCGTACCCCCACCTCCAAAATATATGTACGGCGTCCCCGGAGTTCCTAAAAATATACACTGGGCAAAGATAGGCAGGGGGACGGCATGACGTCATGCCACTACCTACCGTCCCCCTACCTTTTCAGATCTACTTTTACCCCTTATTATTATTTTGTTAGCAAGTTTTTGAAAATATTTGACGTAACGAATCCTTGAATTACTGAATGTTGTTATATATTATTATTATTATTATTATTATTATTATTATTATTATTATTATTATTATTATTATTATTATTATTATTATTATTATTATTATTATTATATTTATTTCTTGTATATTATCTTCTATTGTTATATGTATTAATTTTATTCCTGACGAAATCTATTACAACATGTAGTTGTTTAATAAAATATTCTGTTCTCCTTACAATGAACAATTTCTCGAAATCACTGGCTGTTTTTCTTTGTATCGCACTTGAAAACCCTATAGTAATCATGCAAGCAAATTAGTGTTACGCAGTAAAATAGTGTTTAATAAATTGTTTTGATTTATCCCGGAAAGGATAGAAGCTATATTACTAGCGAATAATTTGTCATTCCATTAAGGTAAAATGGTGCAAAATATACAATTGTTGGATAAAGTAATAACAGCATTGTTAGAATCCTTACCTCGTTTTAAGTACAGAAGAATATCTGTTATATTCCTTCAGTGTAATTAATGACCTTCCATCGTTATCACCTTCTGCCAAATGTGTGGAAGGCGTCGTACATCGTCAGGGCGTCCATCTTTGTCGGTGTCCCGCAGGGGCTAACGTTTGGCATGGATAATAATAGTTTGTCTTCTGTCGTAGGTTTTTCCCTGAAGTTGCTTCATTTTGGCGAAAAGTTTGTCACGAAGTTCCTGCAAAGACTGTGCCCATATGCCACTTCAATCAAAACCCGCGTACGTTGTTTATCTTTTCGAAACATATTTTTTTTAGGACATTTCCACTTTCCTTCTCTGCTTTACAGCACTGCTGCTTTTGTCTGAATAACATACAGTCGTTAACAGTCGCCAAATATCATTGCCTCACATTCTCTTATCAGCTGCGGAAATATTGTAATCTTTAGACACGACTCCCTGACGCGAAAAGTATTGATATTACTTTTAATCCAACCTATATATATGAGATCCTAAAAGTTAGGATGCTATATAGTGGTTAATTAAAGCATAAACAAATACTGTTGTTACTCTAATATATTCTGTGTAGTTTCTAATTTACGATACAAACTATTGGAATACGTAAAAATTAATAATAAAAAATTGTTGGAAAATGTGACCAAAGTTTCTACACTGCCATGTTTATGAGGGATACCTAATAAGAGACCCCGGCTTTTTGTGTACTCTTAAAAGAGTTCTTTTATTAATTCACCATTCAACAGTGTCTTTAAGCCAACTCCTGTGATAGCACAAAAATATAAAATGGTCCTGATTTTCTTTAATTTTAGAATACAAGCACTAAAAATTTTCACATTCCTTGTATTTTTTTTCCATAAACAGGGTGTCTATCGGTCACGAATGTCACGAAAAAGTCACGAGATCAGAAAACGGTCATGAAAGTCACGAAATTTAGCTTTTGGGCCACGATTTTTTTTTTTAACTGTACAAATGTAAGTACAGATTAGAAAATTTCGTTTTATGAAACGTCAAAATTCACCATCAAAATGTCTATGGTCGGCTTTAGACGCTACCAAATCGCAAGCAAAGTACGTTTCTATCGCATGGATGAAAATTCGGCCTAATTCGCGCCTAAATTTGCTCTTGAAAATGTTAGGAAATTTTATGATTTGCTGAAGAAAAGGTCACGAAAAAGTCACGAAATTTCATTTTGGAATTTTAGTAGACACCTTGATAAAACAGAAGGCAAAGATAAATAATGTTTTAATGTACAACGTAACTGTCACAATAGGGAATCAACAATGAACATCAGCGTCAAATATGACAGACTACTTTGTGACTACAGAAATAGCAATACAAATGAACTCCTAATATGAGACCTAATATTACTATATAGGCCACATTATGAGACCGGTCTCATATTAAGAAATTTGACCGATAAACAGATGATTAACGCCATCTCAAATGTAATTGGAAAAAAACCGAAAACTCATTGCATGTTGCAATATGCACATTCACTGATATAAAAGAAAGTAAAAATATAATGAATATCAACTTTCTTCTCCATTTCCAGCGCCTAATGTTTACACGTAAAAAAAAAAAAAAAAAAAAAAAAAAAAAAAAAAAAAAAAAAAACGTAGAGAGAGAATTTCTTCCAGCCTGCTATCCTAACAACTCTCCACACAACGTGCCCACGTGATTTCCAATGCTGTGATGGGCTATTTCCTTTTGCTTTAGCTCTCTTCCACTAGATTGCATCTCTTGCTTCACAAGGTAGGTAGGGTCTCTATTTAGGTGCCTGTCTCATATTAGGGGTTCTTACCTGATATATATATATATTATTAGGGATGGTCAATTCCGGATTTCGGAAATTTTCCGCAATCCGGAAAATTTTGGTCTTATATATATATATATATATATATATATATATATATATATATATATATATATATATATATAATATATAATTCATTTTGTTCAACCTTAGTATGTGGCATGTTTTGAATTATAATATATTATTCTTATTCTTACAGCGCTTGGATCAATACCAACCACGCTAGATTCTCGATGGGATTATATAGAATCAGGTAAGTGAAAATTTTTAACTGCTTATCTGAGTATTTAAATTATTATTATTAAAATTATTTAATTTTTTCCTTCTCTGTCTCTGTATTTATCTTGATTAGCTTCGGATGACGATCATAAACTGACCAAATCTAGGTTGAAAGAGGGAACGAGTCAAGATTAAAAAAAAAAAAAAAAAAAAAAAATGAAAGAAAAAGACGAAATTTTAAAAATGGCTTCAGGTAAGAGTTTTGCAGAGTAACTAAAGGTTAGAGTAGTCAGCTTCCTTTTATTTTCTGTGATATGAATTTTTATGGGAGTAAGGCAAACAATAAAAGGGGCCCGCCGTTGCTCAGCGGTAGAGCGCTCACGACTGGTGCATAAGGTCCCTGGTTTAATTCCAGGTTTCCGTCAAATGGATTACGGGCGTGGGTTTTCTCGGGGTTTTCCCGTTTCTTCATTTCACCATTTTGCTCATTATTATCACAGTCCCCAGCATAATCGTGGGACGTTATATTATTTTTTTTAATGATATAACAAAATACTTGAAATAGTTGAAAACAAAAGTGATAACAGTTACCTGTACTAAATTATTTTTTTTTTAAAAAAAAAGCTGATTAGAAATGTGAAAAATGTGAAGTAGGAAGTATCATTATAGGAGATACACCTAACCTTGACATGCACTGGATGGAGGTGCTGATGTACTGGAATAGCACTATTACTATCAGCACTACTACTGTCAACATTAAGATCAATTTCCTAGGTATCTTCAAATGGCTTTCCTTCTTTCTTTATGAAACTATAAATGTACAATATAGACGAATACAATGTATAAATGTACAATAAGAACGAAAAAAGCATGCTTGCAGTCTGATTTTTTAATGGTTTGTAGCACAGTACGGAAGTTTTTTGTGGAAGCGACAGAAAACACTATACACTTTAGAACTGAGTTGCAATACCAGCTATTGGAGTTGAATTCCCTGGTTTGAAAATCCTTGGTAATGCATTGAATCTCCATTAACGGAATCTCTAATGTTGCGACTTTTATGTGTTTTTCCGCATCTAAAATCACACAAAAGTTGGTCATAGACATTTCGATAACTATTGTGCGTAACATATTACAATTCTAGATAAATACTTCAAAAGACCAATCTAAAGAGCTACTTTGTGGCTAAGCGGTTAGCGTACGCGCTTTTAGCATGGGAGACCCAGGTTCGATTCCCTGCGGGAGCGTATGTGGTTCGGATCTTACGTTAATCAGTAGGTTCCGTTTCATATAACCTTGCTGCTGAAAGGGGCGTTAAACTTAAAATCAAATGAAATCAGGCCAATCTCAAGATCCTGATTGTTCTATTTCACAGATATCCCCTTTTTGTTTCTTTAAATTGATGTTTGTGAATTAAATTGGACAACAGTTCAAGAAGACTTCTTGCTTCTCGCACAGATGACAAGCAACAAATCAAGATTCTTTGCCCCCTGTTTCCTCTCCCATTTTAGACGACCTTCTAGACGATCGTGTGTCGTTTGACTAATTGTACTTTCGCCCAACCAATTATCTCATACAATTATAACAGATAAATAATATTTGTGTCCTCCATTTTAGGCGAAATAAGGATCCTTGTTTTGCCTAATCATACTTTTGCCTAAAATGGCGGACAATAAAAGAACCGTGGGGAACGGGAGAAATTACGATATTGAAACTTAGCATTTTGTGCTGTTAATTGCCTCAGCCATTACAGATGATTATTATGCGAAGTAAAATTATGGGAAACAACAGCAGGCCTGATTCTGAAGGAAAAAAAAATAATATTCTTAATACTTTTCTTATTTTCTTTTAGTTTAGCTGTTAAAAGTTAAACTTTCCACAAAATTACCTCTTGACTGGCGATTAATATTATATTAATCAATTTTTATTGTAAAACAAAAATATATCAGTCTGCGAGTAACGCTAATATGCTAACTTCAAAACATTTACGAGTTACTGGTTGCATAAACATTTAGGTGAAAACGTTTAGATATTGTTAATCGTTATTATAAACCCAAGACACCTCACTCTGTCACACTAATTCTTAATAGTCAGGCTAATAGTTGTCGCTAGCATCGCTGTCTTCTTCGTGATGCCAAGAGATGTCGCTAGCGTGGAGGCAATTTGCAGAGAACCTGGAGACTTGCACGGATTATGGTATATGTATATAATAATAATATTTTAAATTCTGATTTCTTCATATAGCAGGGAATTTTCTTTTGTAATTTCCCTCCAGTTTTATTTCAGAGATTTTTTTATTGTCCATCATTAGGCATAACGAGCATTAGGAAAACCAAGGATCTTTATTTTGCCTAAAATGACGGACACAAATCTTAACATGTATCTGTTATAAGTGTATCAAAGCGAAACGATGCGACACTTCTTCAGACAACCTAATTTAATTGAAAGTTTTCGGTGATCACATTAAAGAGGTTTCACTGTAGTAAGAAATGCTGCTGAAATATACGAAAGTTGTTCTTCATGAAGAAGTATGCTAACTGCATGTGTTAGTCAGTTCTGAACCACACACAACTCAAAAGATGTTTCGCAATAAAAATTGATCGACTGCACGAGAGAATCCGTAAAGCCTGTCGACCCTTCTTTTCTGGCTTATCGAACGCTGTTGCGACAGACCATCGACTTAATAACACAATAGAGACGGACGCTCTGTCTCGGCTGTCTTCTTTTCCCACTGACATCACAGAGAACAAGATATTGCTTGTTTTTTTGTTGGAGACGCATACACAAAAGAGGGGAGAACCAGGGACTTCAAAAAGTGATGAATGATACATGTAAACCGGAGGACGTCGGACAACAAAAGAAAGGAAACAAACCTTGATACTAGTGGAGATGACAGTGACGGGTACCTATCGTCCCACAATGCGGCAACTTATCATCAAATCATAATTTTATTATTCCCATGTATATCTTATTACTTATTGTCAGACCATCATAGAGAAGAGTTCATATTACAAACAAAAGACAACCTAGTATATTGGTAGGATCGGAGTATTTTTGTGGTTTATTAATACTGAAATTTTCCTTCACTAAAAGATCCTTGTGTTTTTGAATTTGGAACACACAAAGGACAATCGGAGGTTCATTTCCGCAGAAACTCTACCTCGAGCTCAATGATAGTGAGCGCATGTGAGCACGAGTCCTATAAATAAATAAATAGCAAGGCAGAGCCGGAGTTCTAGCGAGCCAGAGCTTCAGTGAGACTGGTGAGCTCGAGGATGAGTATCAGCCTCATATTCAGGATAGTAAGCATGAATCTAAAAAGGTGTATGAGTGTGAGTTTTCATTTAGGATACCAAACTCAAGCGAAAGAACCTGAGCCAGCGTGAGTTCAGTGAGTTGAGGTTTATGAGCGCGAGTTTCGTTGAGGATGGCGAACTGGAACGAATAAGAGGGTGAGTCCTATAAAGTTTAAGAGCGCGAGTCTCACTGAGAATAGCGAACTCGAACGAACGCGATCGTGAACCAGCGTGAATTCAATGAGGTTTATGAGCGTGAGTCTTATTGACGATAGCGAACTCGAGCAAATGCGATCCTGAGCCAGCGCGAGTTTGATGAGGTTTATGAGCGCGAGTCTTATTGATGATACAGAGGTCAAGCGAGTTCTAGCCTGAGCCAGCTTGAGTATAATGAGGTTTATGAGCGAGAGTCTCATTGTGGATGGCGAACTCGAGTGAATGAGAGTCTGAGCCAGCTTGAGTTCAATGAGGTTCATGAGCGCGAATCCCAGGGAAGAAAGTGAGTCAGAGCCTGCGCGAGTTCCTATTTCAGAATATACCTGTCCGTTGGATCTTACTCCCTCCAAGCCAAACCAAACCAATACGTTGTATAGCTTGGTTAGTTGGTTGAAAGAAACGTCCACGCTAAAGAAAAACACGTTCTTAGTTCTCTTAACGCTGGGTTTAAATTTAATTTCTTCATCACTAAAATTTAGAATAATGAACAAGTTTGAATATAAAGAAAAGATATTTTTATAAAGTAAATGATACAAAAAATCATTTTAGATGTTTATTTTTTAAACATGTTTCTTCAATTGTCAATGCAAAGTGAAATGTTTCAGTTTTACGTCCTATGCCCGATAAGATGGAGAAGATGGATGATTAATGTACGTAAGTAATTATGAAAAGAATTAGTGGGGAATGGGAATGTGGGAGGAAACAGGGTAAAACTGTGAACAGAGATGATTTCAGGGAATAGTGGCAAATACCCCTGGTACAATAAAATTTTTCCGGAGTTCATATAACCTATGGTGGATTCCCACTATTTCCTCAATACAACTTTTCACCCTTAGTGTATTGAAATTCCTCCAGAGGGAAAATCTTTTGAAATCACTGAAAAAAAAAAAAAAAAAACGACATTGTTCACCATAACTCACGTACTTCGGAATCAAACTGGGGACTTCTTACACCGAAGGTAAGTACTACCACTAAGTCACTCTTCATCCATTCTTCACTTGTAGTTAATGCAGTGGCGCGCATACTAGTAAATTCTGACTAAAATCGTGTGTTGATTGATTTTATATCAATACATTTATGTATAAAATACTATAGAGCGAATCAGTAGAGATTTTATGAGACGTTTCAGTTCAAGAGACGAGGCTTCCTTGGCATGACTAACGTTGTGGAATGAATAAATCTCGTAGATCGAGGTAACACAGTAGTTCAAATCTATTTAGTGTAAAGATAAATTTAAAATTTGTATTTAGAGAAGGATTTCGTAAAACTAGTAATATAAAGTATTTTAAGATACATATGTCTGATTAAATACATGCAGTTTTTAGTAAAATAAACCTCTGCTTGCATCTGCATGCTTTGCTAACAAGCTACCTAATAAATCACCTGAGCAGACACTGTTGTCATTGTTAAAGCACTTTTTTTTTTTGGCTGTTACATATTCAAGAACAGAAAAAAAATATCAAACTGTTAATTATCACGGAAATTTTCCTGTATTGTACGCATCGCGGAACGTTTTATACAAATTAGCTGCATGCAAATTACAAAAACCACTTTTTTTTTTCCTTTTTAAAGAGAACTAGGAAACACATGCGAGCTCCCCCTGAGTCACGAAGTAACTGGCCTCTTTTTTATTACTCTAACAGTAAGAAACGAGGATTGTTGTAATCAAGCAAGACATCAGGTAAAGGATCACCTCTACTCTTTCAGCGAGATGAGCTCGCACTGGCTCAGGTTACGTTTATAGCCCATAGAATAAGACTGTAAATTTGTTTCTTCCGCAGTATTTCGAAAGATATTTACGAGGGTCTTTCCAGAAGGTTCTAATAAAGTCAAAGGGGTAAAATTATGAAGTCGTTTCATTTCTGTAAGTGGCCTCCTTGTAATTGGTTAGCTCGCGTTCCTTTTGTCGACATAATCCAGATTCATTTGATAGTGCAGCCACAGTTTTCGGTGTTGGGCCGAAGCTCAGAATTGAACAAAATACTTGGATTGTTCAGTAAGTTTTGCCTCCAACCCTGTAATTTTGTTGTTGATTGTTGTACGTATTTGCATATTTGTACTCTCAAAATGAAATCTTCTGTTTTACAAATATTTTGTTTTTATCACTCCACTGACAACGAAGCAGTCGCAGAATTAATGATGGCTACATGAACATCCGAGGGAAGAATGTGTGAACATTAACGCAGTGAGAAGGTGGATTCGGGCTGTGCGCACGGGGAATACAGTCACGTTCCCTGTGGCTGCATGATAACAACTGTGTCCACTTCAGAGAAGTAGAAGAGAGAAAGAGAGGAAGTTGATGCAATGGTTTGCAGTGATCGGCATATTACTGGAAACAGTGAATCACATCATATGCGGCAAGCTTGAATTCAATGAAGTTTGTTCAAGAGGAGTTCCACATCAACTTACAACCTTAATTAAAGAAGCGCACAAAAAAAAAAAAAAAAAAAAAGCCGTTTCAACACCTAAAGAAAACATTTCTAAAGCTTCTCTTAACTGGTGACAAGTCCTGGGCTTATTACTTCAAGCCCTAGAGTAAACACTAGTCCGTGGAGTACAGACACTCATCTTCTCCTCGTCATAAAAAGTTCAAAATTCAGACTTCAGCGAGGACAGTCATGGTGACCATCTTTTGGAACGGTTCTGATTTTTTTTTTTTTTGGAACGTAGGCATTGTCAACTCGAGAGCTACGTGCAGACACTAACGAAGTCGTAAAATTCATTCTCACAAAAATGCCTTCCTTCGACAAGACAACGCAAGGCCGCACACATGTCGGGAGACTACCATACGTTGCAGAAGTTCTGCGAAACACCTTAAAGGCCAGCGTTTTACATCCGACATGGATAACAACGCAATTAACTTTTGGTGTCATCTGCAGCCAGCCTCATTTTACATCGACGGCATGCAACAATTAATACACCGTTTGCTCAATTGCGTCAACGCCAGTGTGTGTGTGCTCTACTTTTCATCTCCCTCACCAACACGCCATTATCAGAGTGAACAAATATGGGCTTAGAGTTGACCTTTGTTGCTGATAAACTTCCATAGGTAAACTTTGTCATTTATATAGGGCTATATATATATATATATATATATATATATATATATATATATATATATATATATATATATATATATAATATTTTTTTTTTTACTTGGATCTCTGCTTCCTCATACATCTGCCGCACATATTTTTCCAAAACCACCACCTCTCTTATTAGTAGCCATAGTTTCTGTCTGGATACTCCTTATAGTAACCTTCCTTCAAGTATTCTTTCCTAGATCTTCATAGTGTGAGACATTATTATAATCCCTCTGTAATTTACACAGTTCTTGCATATTATCGTTACCTTTATAAATTGATACTAGTATACTTTTCCTTCATTCGTCCAGTATCATCATCGGCTTCCACATCTTACTCTAAAATAACGTATTTCTTTACTCACGCTGATCTCTCTCTCTCTCTCTCCCTCTTTGTGTCTAATATTTCGTGTGAAAATTCATTTCCCCAACTTTCGTTTTTGTCGTTGTTTTCAAATAGTAGCAGTCGCTAACGCTCTCGCCTTCTGTGCGAGTGGTCCCGGGTTCGATTCCCGGTGGGGTCACTTGGTCGAAAAAAGTGTTACACGCTTTAACAAACCCTGAATGAGGTTTTACTCATTCACACTAAGCAAATGCCTGGGTGCTACGTAACTTATAGGTGCTAGGCCACTTCCTTCCTTTTCTTTCCCCGCATTGTGTGCTCGCCGAGGGACGTCATCCCTCGAATCGTGAAGGGCTAAATGGTCTTAGATGCCGAAAGCCCAGAAATCTAAATCCTAAAATCCAAACAGTAGCGTCATTTCAAGTTTTGCCTGTGCAGGGGGAGAGATTCTTCGTTATAAATACATTTTTTTATGTTTTTCATTAATATATTATCATGTTATTTATTAAAATGTATACCTGCCTTAAACTAGGGATAGGGGGAGTTGCATTGCTGAAGGCCTAAATGGCACACCATTTCTGAACACACTGTCAATACTGCGTTTCTATTCAGCATTTACTCATTTGACAGTGTCCCATGTACTATTATATAATGCTTGTATATCAAAATTATATTAAATGATACTGAAGGCGTGGGGCAGGGTGGTTCAGTGGTATAGCGCTTACCTCTGGTGTATGGGTCCCTGGTTCGATTCCCGGCGTAAATTTGTGGATGACATAATCATGTTCATTCATTTTCTCCCACATTTTTATTCTACCGATTCTTCGATCAACGCTTAATTTCCTTAATCTTTTTCTCCATGTCTGTTTCTTTTGGTCTCGTCTCGTGGGCTGCTCTTCGAACCACTCAGATCATATAGACTCCATCACTGGCGTCTCTGGCATGTAAAATTTGAAGGGGGTCATAAAAGAAAATTATTTAAATGGTACTACCTACTCACCTTATTTATTATCTTCCATTCCATTTACCTTTCTGCTTATCTTCACGGACCCCTTAAGGTATATCAAGAACTCTGTCATAATCGTTTCACAGCCTGAATATTATATTCCAAATAAATATAATTATTATTATTTATATGTTATTCAGTCGTTAGTAAATAAATAAAATTAGAATAAAATATTGAATATTTTGTACTTCAAAATATTGGGGGGACGCGTCCCCCTCGTCCCCCCGCCAGAGACGCTCATGGACTCCATGAAAACTCCTATTATGTTGGAACAACCCAGCGTCTGTGGTAGAGAACATCTTTGAGGGTTGCGGGGGACAGTAAAGCGCTTACCTCTGGTGCTAGCATTCATAGTTCGTTCTCAGGTCATGTGAGTTTGGGGTAGACAACGTCGTGTCTGTTAGTTTTCTCGGGGTTCTTTCCTTCTACGTTATCATTCCACCAACTCTTTCATAATCATTCTCTCTCATTAATAATCCGTTTCCTTTAGTCTACAGGGCATACTCGTGGAGCGTTAAATTAAAGGTTTACTTTCATTCTGTCTCAGACACGTTGAATTACATGAAGGAATTATTATTATTATTATTATTATTATTATTATTATTATTATTATTATTATTATTATTATTATTATTATTATTTCACACTAACCTCCTCTATCAATGATTTTGGATATCCCTTGTAGAGGAATTCGTGTGAGAAAAATTTATTTCCTTCATTTATTGTATAATATACAGTATAAATTACCATGACAATTAGTATCATCTGTATTGTTAATATCAATGACACACGCAGAATTTAAGACGCCGTCCCGGCGAAATTAAAATACAGCTAATTTTACAGTAATTTTGTGATATCTTCAAATAGATAAAAGATAATTGAAATGTGAAACAAGAGCGCCCTAGACAATATTATTTCGCATGAGATACCGTTATCACAAGTCACCTAGTCGCTTTCCGTTTTCAGCCGTTTAGAAACGCGAAAATAAATGCCGATTTTCAAAATGGCTCGAAATCGAAAGCAGATAAATGAGTCGTGATAACGGTATCTCATGTAAAATGATATTGTCTAGGGTGCTCTTGTTCCACATTTCGATTATATTTTATCTATTTGAAGATATCACATAATTACTTTAAAATTAGCTGTATTTTAATTTCGCCGGGATGAGGCCTCTTAAGAAAGCTTAGCGCTTGTGATGAATGTAACAATGTAAATGTGATGACTGATTTCTTCTCATTTAGGATACTGCCAAAAATAGTGCTAGAGAATTTTGATAATAAGGAATTTGAATAAGTTTATAAAAAAGGTTGTATGTCACCTATTGACGAGCAAGTGGCTGAACCATTTGAAATGAATTTGAGTTTTTGTCATATTATTATGATTAAAATGTGTATCCTAAGAGGGAAGGGACGAAAGGGCTTCAAATAATGTGTCCGAAAATAAGAGTATCTCATGAGCTTATCAATTTAGGGAGATAAAGCTCAGTAAATATAAACTCGCTGTGTTTATGATGAGCAGTTATATAACTACTTACAGGGTCGTATCCAGAAGTAGTAGGACTGATTTTTTTTTTTTTTTTTAATTTATTGAACATTTTGGTACATCGACTTAATACTCTTCAAAATAGGCCCCTTGGGCATTCACACTCTTCTGGTAGCGAGCCTTCCAGGTCGCGAAGGCCTTCTGGAAGCCGTCCTCCGGGATGCCGTTCAGCGCCCTGGTCGTCGCCGCTTGGACCGCTTCCACCGAGTCGAAACGATGCCCCTTGAGCTGCCTCTTCATACAGGGGAACAGGAAGAAGTCCAGCGGTGCCACATCAGGGTTGTAGGGGGCTGAGGCAACGTGGAAATGCCGAATTTGGTCAGGAGATCCCTCACAATCCATGCGCCGTGGCACGACGCGTTGTCATGGTGGAGCTTCCATTTCCCCACCAGGTCTGGTCGCATGCGTGTGATCTGATTTTGCAGTCATGTGGGCACTTCCACGTAAAATCTTGCATTTACACTCTGTCCAGGAGGTACAAACTCCTTGTGGACAATGCCACGACGGTCAAAACATGCATTCAACATCGATTTCACTTTCGATTTCGACATTCTGGCCTTCTTTTTACGGGGTGATTGTGCGGCTCATAGTATCCTTCTTGTAGGACTGCGTAAGCATTCCCTTGGTTTCGGTCACTGATTTTCCCAGTTTGACGCAAAACGTGATGCCGTACCACTGCTCCAAATTTCGCTCCATCGCAAATTACGACGAGGCGTCACAACAGGAGGTCACTAACACAGTGGTCCACACTCAACTAACGCACCCAGGCGACGGCAAGTGCCGCCGGTCGACACCTGTTCCCAAGGCTCCCTTCCATAACATCCGGCCTTGCAGCCCCCCTACATTGCTCCTCGCGCGCGGGAAAAAATCAGTCCTACTATTTCTGAATACGATCCCGTATTATAAATACGTACTTCAGCGTCGTTCTGGAAAACTCCATTTGTAACGAAGAAAAATTTCTATAATATTCTAGTTTCCGACTGTGTATTCATAAATAGCTTGTGTAACGATTTGCATGGATTGAGTAAATCAATCGGTTTGGGGTGTGAGAGAATGATTGGATTCGATCTTGGCATTGTAAAAGAGTATTCAGAAATGATTGTATGAAGATTTACGTATCTCCAGTGAAATCAAATTTGCTTCAACGAATATCCAGGAAACCAGAAAAAAAGAAGTTCGTATATTACTTTCTAATATTTTCTATAAACTTACTATTCCTGTGCGAAGAACGAACACTTCTGCTAGTTAAAAAAAAAAAAAAAAAACAGAGTAATAAGCAATCAAGTTAGGAAAGATTGATAGAGATACGCGATACAGCATTGCATCGACTTTCTGTCAATTTCCCAATGATATGGTCAAGTAAAATATTGCTACTAACACTATATCACAGGAAAAAACAAACCTATATAGAGCGAAGCAAAAGCGCCCTAGAATATGCATTCACCGAAGTTCAGAACTAATAATAAAAAAAAGGGTAGTTTAGGAAGAGTCCAGAAAAGTTTTTTTCTTCTTAAGATAGGCTATTTGCTGTCAGAAGCGGCAGTAGGCAAAAGACTTTCTGAAATTTCAGCCGGAAATTAAACAGCTTCCCAAAGAGCACACAGGCGAGGAAGCGGCAAGCGGAAATCTGTTTACTAAGATTGGGAAAAAGGCGCATTTATTACGGCAAGGAAGAAGCAATAACAACGGGTCCCCGATTGTGTTTTGTTAGTAATCCTCTTCGCAATAAAGCTAGGTTGATTTCGGGACGCTTGGTGCAGGAAATGAGGTTTCTGTTCCCTCCAGTGCTCACGCTTACGAATTCTACGGACTGACTCAGTCTATGCACTCGCATACACACAAACTCTCACACACATTCTCTAACATTGCACAAGGGGACAGAGCCCTGTGTGTGAAATCAAATATCTACGTTTCCCACTTTCAATTACTTGGGCAATCATTACTCATACCATTTAGTCAATAAAGAACAGAACTGCATCTTAATTCCTGCAGGGAACGTAAATTAATTTCATATTCCTGTATTCACTTGGTTCGTTTCCCTCTTTATTTGTAAGTTCTTCCTCCAAATTGTTAATTTCTTAGTACATAAGTAAATTGTAATTTTATAGCATTTTTTAAATCAATTTTTTGGGGGGGAGGGCGGGTTGAAACTCGGGAGGACAGTGGGTTTTGGGGTTGTAGGAAACTACAAGTAACAGTAGTACCGTTAGTTTTGGTTAAGATTTTGCTTGAAAGCATATTATACACTTCATAATTACTCTTCACACAGAACAACATATCAATTGAGTTATCGTTAACTGTAAACACCGAAATGTTTCCGCACAAAACTCCATCGGACTAAAAAGTGATAGCCATGAAACAATAGCATTCTTAGAAACCAAGGATGCTATAAAATAGAGGATCTGTCAGTACAACAAAATCGTGAAGCCGTACGTCACAATTTCGCCAACTCTACTCTGCCCTTTCCACCCAATAAGATTGCATGTTTTGAGCCAACATTCGTGGCAGAAACGAGAATAGCCCATCAGATTCGGCTGTTGTACCGATGCTCTTTTTTTTTTTTTTTTTTTTTTTTTTTTTGGCTTAACTGAATTAATAGGATGAAGATACATGCGGCCAGATCCTCTATTTTATAACATCTTTGTTAGAAACAAATATACAATGTTTCTTTATATCTCAACCAACAAAAGCCCTCTCGTATTACTGTACGCAATAAGCTATTTTTCATTCCTCTTTCTGCGTCTTTCACATAGAATTCGTCTAAGCTCGAAGTCTCGCATAGAATTCGAACACTTCGTATGAACATCTTAGTGGACCACTCCCAAACCCCTTTCTTTCATGTATCATAAAGAACACAACTTCTGAAATTCCAGTCTTTTCTGATCTGTTAAGTTGGCAGCACTGAACGTTACGCGATTTTCATCTGTTGTCTTTGTAGCTAGTAGTCACGGAGCGCCGAATAGCGCATGATCGACATCTGATTTCTATATGGGTAGGAATGGAGTACTCACTACATTTGCAATAAGTTTCCACTATAATAACACGCTCTTCCGTCGTGAAACGTTCCATTCCTACCCGTACAGGAAAACAGATGACGATCATGCGCTATTCAGCGCTTCGTGACTACTAACCACAAAGACAACAGATGAAAATCACGTAACGTTCAGTGCTGCCAACTTAATAGAACAGAAATGGCGGAAATTTCAAAAGTTGCGTTCTTTATGGAACACCCCGTTATGTCAAGCATTAAAAATCGCCGAAACACATGTTTAATTATTTTGACTGAAAAGCCAGGCACAGAGGTTCAGCATGTTATTATAATAATCGTGACCTCTATTTCCTTCCTTTCCGTGTCAAATTTCCAAAACTCATTCCTTAGTAAGACCTTACGTCACAAACCCTATGCATTGTCCAAATTTCAAGTTTGTAGCTTAAGCCGTTTCCCAGGGCGTTGATCGATCAGGACTACACTTTCCCTGCATATAAGGAGATTGGAGTGTTTATTTTATATTCTCCAGGCCATTTTGCTTTGCAGCTTGACAACTGCTAGATAACAATTAAGTTCTCCGGATTTATCTATTGCTTCGTTCATGTATTGCATTCAGTGAGTAGATTTGGAGAAGAGCAGAGATTTACCATGACTCTTTCAAGAAATTCTACAAAATATAGACGCCCAAGAATACGCTCTGACCTATTTAATAATGGCTTCTTAGTTTCACAGCAGTCTCTTAGGTTGCATAAAATATTAGCAACATAACCGGGATTTTCTACAAAGGTATTGGGTCTTTCATCAATTAGCTTAGC
The DNA here is from genome assembly GCF_964235325.1 of Thermobia domestica. Lineage (NCBI taxonomy): Eukaryota > Metazoa > Arthropoda > Insecta > Zygentoma > Lepismatidae > Thermobia > Thermobia domestica. The sequence continues at coordinate 249,927,355 of NC_137457.1, read as the reverse complement.
GACACCGAAAACTATGGATTCCACGCTAATCTTGGTCATTTTGTTTTTCATCCCTTCTTACCTTTATGTCGCTGGTGCTGAACTTAGACTTAAATGGAACCTGGGGGCCGCGGTGGCTCAGTGGTAGAGCGTTCACCTCTGGTGCTTGGGGTCTCGGGTTCGATCCCAGCCCCGCCAAGTGAACTTTGTGGTGGACAAACACCGTCTGTGTGGGTTTTCTCGGGGCTCTCCAGTTTCCTCCTACTTTTTTCATTCCACCATTTCATTCATTACTCATCATCACCGTCTCCTTTAGCATAACCGGCATAAACGTGGGACGTAAAACTCAAAGGTTTCATTTCATTTTTTAAATGGAACAGAGTATTCCTATTCGCCCCCTCAGAAAGCAGAAAGGTATTAAACGCCACTTTCCTTGATTTTCAACTAAGTGCATATGTTGACTACCCATTTCATTTTTAATGTCGTGCAGAAAGGAGACAAGTAGCAGGAGATAATATGAAAGGTCTGCAATGGAAACGGAATTCTAGAAGAAAGAAAGAATCGGAATTAATTAGTGTTTCATTCGTTTTTTAAACTCTCCTGAGAAATTTGCATTTTGGCGTTTAGCACTTTTTGCTTTATGGGGGCGTATTCATCTCAGTAATTCCAAAAATATGGATTTGGCATTAATATCGGTCGTTTTCGGCCATTTTTGCATGGCACCTTCTCCTAAACCCTAGAGTTTCGTAGTACGGCATCGGCAGTGTTGTTATTCATTTCAGCGACTCCGAGAACTACGAATTCGACACTAATATTGGTCGTCCTCGACTATACTTACGTCACTCGCTTCCCACGTCTTTAGGGGTGATATTTGTGTCATACCCTCACAGCATGGAATCGGCGGGGTTACTATTAATCTCAGCTATTCCGAAAACTATGGATTCGATACTAATATTGTTCATTTACGATTATCTTTAAATGTCATCCCCATTCTCAACCTCTAAGGCTGCTAGGAATGTTTACCCCACTGGAGGCTGAACTTGCAATTAAACAGCACCGAGAGCGTCACTCTTTACCTCACGGTCAGTGATCCCTTAAACTATGAATTCATTATTATCAGTCACTTTTGATTATTTTTAAATGTCAACCCTTCGTACCCTCTTGGGGTGATAGAGATGCTAGAGACATCTTACCGCCACAGTCTTTTGTTTCCAGATTGTAAGTCATATGTGTACGAAGTTTGGAAAATTTCTCCAGGTGTTCCAGAGTTATGCTGGAACATACATACATACACGTACATCCTGGTAAATATAAAATGCCCCCTTTCTCCCCTTAAAACCAAAAATTAAATAAAAGACACTTGGACACGTGTCAGTTTATTTTTAATGGCTAGTTTATGTACCGAGTTTCCTATTTCTGGCTTCGGGGGTTCGTGAGTTACTCTCTCTCTCTCTCTCTCTCTCTCTCTCTATATATATATATATATATATATATATATATTAAAAAAAATAAAAAATCAGAATTTCAGTTGTTGGTTCTGCTGTTTTCCCATGATTCGATCACAAACAAGACCAGTTTCCATTTTTTATAATAGTTAATGGAAATAAAACTAAATAAACGATGTTATAACGAGCTAGTGTGACATATAACAGAACTAAAATATGAATATTTATTTTTTTTTAAAAAAAATGTGTGTATATAATAAAACTAAAATATGTGCATTTACCGTGGTTGTGTAATGAACTACCCGTATCATTAGGTATCTTGGTACCACCATTTGAAACTGGTTATTGTCAGTAGCAAGGGCGAGTGAGAAGGAAGTGATTCGTTTAATCAATCAATTCTGTATGACGCTTGCTTTGCTTTACCTGTATCTGTAATAGCTTAAAGAAAAGGAGAGGTTTATAATTAGCAGGAAAAAAAAAAAAAAAAACGCTCAAAATTATGAAATGTAACAACAGCAAAGACTGTCTTTCCTTTCAATATATCATACCAAGTACGCACATAAGACGGAAGAAGCATGAGCATATCAAATGCTTTACACTTCTAAGTAAACATTATTATTAATTCTCATCGTAAGCATATTCTCAGTAACTACTGGACAGCTTTAAATTAAACTGGATGGACAAGTAACCCATCGCCTAAGGAATAAAACTCACTATATTTGGTGGCTGAGCTTGGTCCGAGACAGGCTCAAATTGGCTCAGCTCATCTTGTATATGATTCTTTATTTCTCTGTAACTATTGGCCGAGTCCGAACTAAATGTGGTTGTCAAATAGCTCATCGTTTAAGGAATGTAGGGGTCTAGATCGCTATATTTGCTTGCGAACTCGGCTAGGGATAGACTGAGGTTGACTTCTATGTGGTACTTTATTTCTCAGTAAGAACTGGCCGGGTCTGAACTAAATTTGATGGGTAAGTAGCCCGTTTTGTGATCTCAAAAAAAAAAAAAAAAAAAAAAAAAAAGCATGGTAATAAAGGCCAAAAGTGCTTGTGCGTCACGGTGATAGATTTCGCTGCATGTGCTATTAGATGTTATACTGTGTAAACAGTTTGCCGATTTAAAACTACTGTGACGATTTAATTGAAACTTGGATATAGTATCGTTTAATATCATTTAGATTTGGGCATTGATATTTGTGTGATCGCCTGCTTAGTACCTAATAACCTAATGCGTTTTTTTTTTAAATGCATATATGATTTAGTTACTACAACCACTCTCATTTTGTTTATAGATGCAGGACTAAAATGTTATGAAATATCTTCTCTAGGCTCACATCTTAGGTATTTTGTGTGTTCTCTTTCATATGCAGCAGGGCAAAGGCTCGGGCAGACAACTAGTTTTAAATAATTGAATACTTTCCACATTTGGAAGGAGGGAAGAAAGGAAGAAGAATATGAAACAAATACCTTACATGGGAAGATCGAGTTCTTATTTAAGACGAAATTTCAGTGTAAATATATTACATGCGCTTTGATTATTTTTCTTTCAAAATAAAGCATATACAATTTTGTTCAAGCTTTAACCCAAGTTCAACCTTTCAATACACACAATATTGTCGCTAAATACTAGCATTACAAATTGACGGAAAGGGAAAATGAAATGAAATTTTTGAGTTTTACGTCCCGCGGTTATGCCGGTTAGGCTAAAGGAGACGGTGATGATGATTAATGAATGAAATGGTGGAATGAAGAAAGTGGGAGGAAACGGGAGAACCCCGAGAAAACCCACGCACACGGTGTTTGTCCACCACAAAGTTCACTTGGCGGGGGCTGGGATCGAACCCGGGACACCAAGCACCAGAGGTGAACGTTCTACCACTGAACCACTGTTCCAATATTTGAGAAAGCAATATTAAATACATATAATTCGAGTATTCTGATACTGAATTTTAACAAAACGTTTGTACAAATTGTGGTGAATACATCCTAGGCTTCGTAACTGGATTCTTCATTTCGCTTTCTTTTTCTTCCTTTATTTTTGGATAGTGGAAATTTAATATCGTTTGGAAAGTGGAGTTTTTACCGACATAAGAGTTCCGTTCTTGTTAAGACAAATGACGATTTGTGGCTTTTAAGAGCTGGCCAATTCAAGCGAAACGATTCCTTTCCCTTCACCCCCTATTAACCCGTAGACGCGAATGGTGCGAACTGACAACGGAATGGTCTATGTTCGTTTGGTCCTCAAGAGTGATAAAAGAGGCCGACTCTGAACCCTTACGCCATTCATTTTATATGAAGTTGAATTGGTTTCTTGTCTTAACACTTGACGTATCGTGTAAAAATCGGTGTTCTCTGCTACAAAGCGCCACCACTTCAAATGCTTCCCCGGTTTTTATTTCAACTTTTAAACACATTTTTATTCCCCTTCTTCCTGTAGTCCTTCACCTTCTCTGGTTTATCCCCCTCTTACATTTTTTCTTTATTTTCTAGATTACACTTAAGTTTAGGGTTGCACGTAACGAATGGAGAAGTCGATATACTGTGAATGGCTATTAGTTTCTTTTTCCTTGATGTCAGATTCTCTTTAAAAGACTTAAAGCATAGCAATTAATTTATCTGTATATATATATATATATATATATATATATATATATAAGAAATTAAGATCAAGAAATTAAAACACAAATTTCAAAATGAAGTCCGTAGGTTCAAGCCAAGGAAAATCAAGACAAATTTTCAATTTATTTAGATCAAATGATACTATAAAATAGTTTGCACAATAAAATCTGTCATTGTAATTTTTAAAAACCCTCCGTCATTTTTACCAAATACGTGATTGTTACTAGCGGGAGCAGAGTCGGATTTATATTTTGTCGGGCCCTCTGTGTCCAGATGAACGTAGGCACCTTGTATATACATATGAAAAAACTAGTGATATTTTAGGAAGCAGACTAGCAGAAGGGGCCTATACAACATAAGGCGCTGTTGCTATATGTAGATTTTATTTTATTTATTGTTTTTCTTATATTTTGGAAATGCACATTCAATTTTTTCCTTTAATTTTTGAGTTCCTCAAAACAAGGGGGGGGGTCTCTAATCTATAGCTTGTTTAGCTTATACGTAAATCCAGCACTGATAGGGAGAGAGAATAGGTGGATAGATCTCTCTCTCTCTTAAGAAACAAACCATACAGGGTAGACAAAAACAAAATTTTTTCACTATATACTACAAGTGACAAGTAGAGACCTTTACAGCATCCCAATACAAAGTGGTGTAACGAAATTATGTAGCATTGGGAATATCTTGAAGAAGAATATCCAAGATAGATGGCTGTCTAAAAGTATTGGAAAAATCTTAATTCAGTAATGGATCTACGACAATTGTTGATAATGGTAGCATTTCAAGTATAAATAAACCTCATTACTACTCATAGATCCTAGTTCTTGTTCTTGATATTTGACCGTTTGAAAATGAAATCTTTAAGTTTTACGTCCCACGTTTATGCCGGTTAGGCTAAAGGAGACTGTGATTGACAAATGAATGAAATGGTGGAATGAAGAAAGCGGGAGGAAACGGGAGAACCCCGAGAAAATCCACGAACACGGTGTTTGTCCACCACAAAGTCCACACGGCGCGAACTGGGATCGAACCAGGGACCTCAAACACCGGAGGTGAACGCTCTACCACTGAGCCACTGCGCCCCCATTTGAGCATTTGAGATTAAGAAGTAAACGCTTATACGCTGTTCCGAAAGATTGTATGTTTAACCCTGTAGCTGTAAGAATTTCTAAAAAGAAAGATAGTTAAACTAAAATTTACTGTTCCTGGGTATAACTGTGTAAAATTTACTCCTGGGAACCTGCTGAATAGGACCACTGCATAGGACGAAAACAACACCGACAACGTTTGGGAGGTGATTCCTCACACCAAGATAAGACAACAAGTATAGACCAATCTGGGTGCACAAATTCTTTCTTTCGGAGTTATAGGCTCCCGAAACCATGAAAAAACGAACTTTAAAGGTCCTTAGTTCCAATACTATGGGAGTGAGCTCCTCCGTAGCTAAGCGGTTAGCGTACGCGCTTGGCGCGGGAGACCCGGGTTCGATTCCCGGCGGGAGTTCATGTAGTTCGGATTCCACGTTAATCAGTAGGTCCACGTCTCATATAGCCTCGCTGCTGAACGGGACATTAAACTCAAAATCAACTCAACTCAACCCAATACTATGGGACCTACCGTAGTCGGGTCAAGACTTCACTTAGGAACTAATATTTGCGCTATTTAAAAATACATGTTTCAGAATTCTACGGTACTCACGCAACAATTTTTGTAGCGCAGGATTCTGAAACATGGATATTTGGATAGAGCACGTAATAGTTCCTAAGTAAAGTCTTGACGCGACTTCGATAGGTCCCATAGTTTGGGAGCTGTGGACCTTTAAACTTCATTTTTTCAAGTTTTCGGCAGCCTGTAACTCCGAAAGCAAGCATTTGTGCACCCAAGTTGGTCTATACTTTTTGTCTTATCTTGGTGTGAGCAATCACCCCCCAAACGTTGTCGGTGTTGTTTTGAAAAACCATTTTGGTGATCCTTTGATTGGCATTCAAAATGTATCGTGTAATTATCAATTTTTAGCTGTTGAAATTATATTTTAAATGTGTGTGTGGTGCCGTGACATAGTGAAAATTAAGAGACAAAACATGTTTGAACAGTGGACATATTAAAATCAATCTTCTTGGGAAATATTTTCTGTTCTGGTTCAGATAATTCAAAATGCTTTCCTCAACACATGAAACCATTCTCGTTCTCTCTGTGAAGATTTTCTATTTATTTGACATTGGATAATATTTAGGAGATCTGTCGTGGCCATCTGGTTAATATGCGTGCCATCAGTGTGGAAGACCTGAGCTCTATTCCCGGTGGGAGCTGATGTAGTTCTGTTAGTCATTAGATCCATGCCTCTTATAGCATCGATGCTAAAAAATGACTTAAAATTCCATCTATCCAGTTGAGAATTGACCACAAGTGGCGTAGATAAAGGTCATAATATGGGAAATATATTCCCTCCTTGTCCCATTTATTCTATATATATATATATATATATATATATATATATATATATATATATATATATATAAGATGCAGAAATGGATAAAATAAATAATTATACTTCACTTTGTAAAATCTCATTAGCAGTCAGCGTGTAAACAATATTCTAAGTTTCTGTTAAAAGTGGAGACTATGACATGGATCAAGAAATCAACCTTCGTATGAAGATATATTTCCTTCTTTACTTAAATCCTATCTAAACTACTCTTAACTACATATTTATTTATTTATTAACAGGAATGGCTATTTCTTCGCACGGGAAGAATAAGGTATAATGAATAGAAAACTAGAAACTTGAATGTTTGTAGAAATTGTCTATCTTACCCGTTTAGAAGTGAAATTTTCGTAAGCTTGCATACCTCCAACTTAAGCAAATCCTCACATTGGACATTTTCTCAATAAAAGTTTGAATACTACTGCAATTGCCTCATTTCTGTACGATCGGAGTTTTCGAAACGCTGGAACACATGTTCATTTACTTTTAAGAAAAGTTTATATGCCAAGATTCATTTCTCTAACTCCTAAAATTAGCGAGATACTCAATTCTTGAAGAAAGAAATAAAATGACCACCTTTAGGAACTCTTGCTTTTGTGATTGATAAAAGGATATTTTTTTGGTCTAAATTTCACATTACTAGCAACAGTGGTCTGGGCCGGGCGTTGAAGGGTACGTCACTTTTACTTTTTTTTTTTAATGTATTAGTGCCAGTGAAATTTAGGAGGAGAGTATTGTATCAATTACAGAAGATGTATTGAAAGGTTTAGGGAGGAGTATCTTATTAAATGAATGATCACTTTCTCCTTCACGTGCATCTAGACATGAAGCTTCCACTGTTTACGTTGTTTTGTGTTGTTGTATCCTTCCCTTCCGCCCTAGTTTTCCATCTCCCACGATGTTATGTTTAGAAAGGGATTTCAAGTGTTTTTCCTGTGTGACTAACACTTAGGCTTTCCATCAGGAAACATTTCTTTTTGAAGGGTTAGTTGAAAACATCTCGTTCTGAGGTAAACATATTATCGTTTATTTTAGCTTCACTTGCTTTTATTTATGTATATTCCGTTTACTACTCCAGTGTTGATCTAGGAAATATCTAGGTGGACATGAAAAATATTCATATTAGCATTACATGTCCAGCAAACACTGCAGAGGGGACATTAAAATAGCCATCTTGAGTTTTTTTTATTTTTTAAAGGAAAATTAGTGTCTTAACCAGGATTTTAATGAAACTGAAAAGCTACTATCAGTTTTGAAAAGAAGGGCTATCAGGTAACTCAGCTTGGCTGTCTTAATCAACAGTATTACATATTTATAAGAATATCAGACAGTGAGATTGGTATATGGCGCACTAAGTTTTGGAGGTAAAAGTTCCGGAACTAAACGCATGAAAGTTCGCCGTGACCGTAATACTGCAAGTTGTGGACAACGTTAAAATATCAAGTAATACTTTCGACAAAGTGGATATTTTCAAATATCTAGGATCAACATTAACAGACCAAAACTATATCCACAAAGAAATTAAATGTCGACCGAAAGCAGGGCATTCGTGTTATTATTCAGTCCAAAACCTTTTGTCTTTGCGAATCCTGTCGCAGAATTTGAAGCTTAAAATATATAAAACAATTATGGTTACTGTACTGTCCGGTTGCGAAACATGGTAGCTTACTTTAAGATAAAAACGCAGACTAAAAGTATTTGAAAATAAAATGGCGAATATTCGGATCCAATACGGACGGGAATAGGGAGTGGCGGAAACTTTAACGTGGAATTGCATAATTTCTACTGTTAACTTTGTTAGGGTTATTAAGTATAGAAGATTTAGGTGGGCAGGTCATGTAATCAGACTAGAAGAAAGAAACGCTTTCAAAATTTTAGCTAGAAACCAAATCAGAAAAGGAACATTAGGAAGACCTAGGCGTAGATGAGAGACAATATTAAGATGGATCTCGCAGAAATAGGAATACAAAGTAGAAACTGGGTCCAATTGGCTAAGAAGAGAAGTCAATGAAGAGCTTTTGTGAATGCAACATTGAAGCTCCGGGTTCCATAAGCCACAGAGTTAGTTAGTTAATTAATCGTAATTTTGGGACATATCTCATTAACCAAGCTAGGCACTGCCGTCTTGCTAGTGTCATATTGAAGAACTTGATTATAGTATACTTTAGAATCAGTTCCATCTTAATATATGACGTGGTTGTCGTACAGCACAAGTTTTAAGGACCACAAAAACATCATTTTTCTCTATTTTCTCAACCTACAAATGATGTTTTACACTCACCCATATTATTTTGTTTAGCCCAAGGAGATATAAGAGTTGGTATGTCTCATCATTTGTTTTCCTTAAACTATAATAATAATAATAATAATAATAATAATAATAATAATAATAATAATAATAATAATAATAATAATAATAATAATAATATAAAAATTAACACCTATAAATACGTAATATGGAATACTTACACTCTAAGATTCAAGAATTGATTCCGCCAAAGTTGTAGCAAAAACTTTACGGTTCGATTCTCGAATCCTCTGCACGCTCTATGTTAGAAAGAATGCTTTAATATAAGATCATTTCCAAATATTAAAGCTTCATATAAACTGCAAATTCTCTTAAATGTACGTAGTTTGCACCAGTGTGCGAGATAGGGAATTATTTCCCGAGCGCTAATATACAACATCATAAATTAGAAACGTGGTGGGCAAGAATAGGCTATACACTTCTATATATAGAAATGTAAGTTCCGCTCCGATGCAGAGAGCGGTAGTTTCCTCCACCCTTTTTCTAATCATGTACAATATGTGGTCACTGGTACTACATTTTCTTGCAAATAGGATTTATAAACACTTTTCCGTGCTTGTTTTCAACCAAATTATCAGTAGTACCGTAAGAAATTTTTACTCTGGACTCATGAAGGGGACTGTTTAGGGGTGATTCTATTTCAAAGTCATAATATTAATTTAATGCATATGTAGAATGATAATTGCAACTCATGAAAATACTATACGTACAGTATATCTCTATCTTTCTACCTATATAAAAATATATATAACTGTGTATGTATGTTCAGCATAACTCTGAAACTCCTGGAGTAATTTCAACCAAAGTTAGTGCGCATGTAACTTACAATTTTAAAAAAGAAAGTACTGTGGGGGATAAGACACCCATAAGGGGCCAAAAACATTTTCGTACCAAACAAGTGAGTCTCGTTTCACAGTGCGAAACTACGGTAGACTTTCAAACTATGCGAATTCAATACTCAAACTTTAAGTAGTACATTTACAACTACTTGTTGGGATAGAGTAATAAGATCAAAGATAGAATTTGTTCCTCGGACGTTCAATCCACATCAAAAATACATTATTTGCTATCTATTACGGTTTTTTGCTCTATGGCGATATAAGTTGAAACCAAAAATCGTTAATTTCAACCGCTTCTGATGTAAATATAGAATTAAATAAGGAGATCCGCTTAAGCTTCTCGATATCTCTTACAGTTTTTGCTGTGATACCCGTCAACAGATGGACAGGCGGACGGACAAACGAATAAATTCGTTCTATAAGACTTCCGACACTTATGCATAGCACAGTTTGGAAATGTAAACCAAAATCAGCCACTGAGAGGATTGCAACCAAAGTGGCATTGATGAGGTTGTGGTTGCATACTTGTGAGGGGACACTTGACAGCGCTGTTATGTATTATATCATAATAAAAAAAAGGTTGAACCGTTTGAAATGATATTTTGAATTGAACTGGGGTTTGGATGCACGGTAGCTCAGTGGTAGAGCGCATATCTGGTACTAGGGTTCCTGGTTCGATCACAGGCTAAGTGAGTTTACGGTGGACTACATTATGTCCTGGGTTTTCTCAGGGAGTATGCTCATTCCATCAATTATTTCGTCATATCTGTCTCCTTTAGCCTAAAGAGATAGGATGGGACGTAACACTGAGTTTTCATATCATTTTCATTTTTGAATTGAGATTTTATTGTGTCATTTTTATTAAAAGAGCGGAAAGTATCAGGACTGATCTCATGAAACACATTTATTGACGTTTGTGTAAAATGAATTAGAAGTCACACGGGGCCAGATCGGGACTGTAAGGTGACTGGTAGTGTTGCCACGTTGTTTGTGGCCACCACTTCGGCGACAGCTAGCAACGTGTGACTGGATGCATTGTCATGGAGTGTCCACTGGTTGGCAATCTCCGCTCGCACTCGACGAAAGCTGTCCTTCAAACGGCGGAGCAGTGCTCCGTAAAATTTACCGGTGATGCCCTGTGCATTACTTCTTTCGCGTCGAAAAACAGTGAGTGTGGGTTTGACGCGCAACATGCTCATGCGAACCTTCTTCGATTTTGGAGACTGCTTCGTGTGCCACCCCACACTTTGTCCCTTTGTTTCCAGGTCATATTCCAAGATCCATGTTTAGACAGTGATAACATTGTCTAAACAATTTGGATGCTCTTCCAAACGTGGAACTATTATTGCAGCGACAGCCATACGTCGTGTCTTCTGATCGTCAGTCAAAACTTTGGGCACAAGTTTCGCTTACACTTTTCTCATGTTTATCATTTCTGTGATTATCTCGAACACAATCGTTTACGGAAAATTTACTGCGTCGGCAATCAAGCTCATGCTTAGCCGATGGTCCGCGTTCAACTGTTCGCGCACTTTCGCCACATTGTCTTCATTTGGGTTCGTTGAGGGAAGTCTAGCGCGTTCATCATCTTCAACTGCTTCACGGTCATCTTTGAACATTTTGTGTCACACGAACACCCTTGTACGTGACATGACATCGTCCTGACGGATAATAGTACAAATATGCCTCACGGATCACACGTTTCCGTAGCGGTTTTGCACAGTTTGAGACACTTTGATCGCATAACGCTGTTCCAAAAGTCGCTCCATTTTACTTTCACGAAGTTTCGACGACGGCAGAGAGACGCAATTTCTATAGTCATGGTCTGCTCACTTTAGCGTCTCGAAACCTATTGCTGGCGGTTATCTCGCTTTCCACCCATCCCCCGTACCACGTCCCGCCACCGCGACTGGTATATACAAGTGCATCGCGACTTCGGAACAAACCAATCCCGATTCTTCCCGGACGTACCCTGTATAAATTAATAATTTTCCATACATTTTTCTATTGCTCCTATGATACATGATATGTAGATTTTTTGATTGAATTTTGGCAGAAATGTGAAATGATGGTCTCAATCTGGACACACTGTGTATGTATAAAATATATAGTTGTGGATCCAGAATTAAATAAAAGGAGGATGGTAAACGCGGGTGTAATTTTTGTCCATTACAAAACATTATCAGATACATAAGCACTGTCTTATTCAAAGTGAATTTCGCCTAAAATGGGTTATAGCGCCCCTTAGAGTTGCATACAGCATTAATTGAGTCTGTCTGGTCTCTAAAATGTCTTTGTATTGGAAGAAATCTGTCTTTTTACCATAATTCTGTCTTGTCTCATCTCGCGAGCAACTCTATCTCCGCCTGAATTCGTCTCATATATACAGGGTGTAGTAAAAACCTGGGGCTGTATGTCAATTTCTTTATGAATAAAGATACGAAAAGAAAATGGAAAGAGAGGAAAATTGTTGAAAATGGGTTGTTTTCAATCTAAAATCATGAAATTCTTTCAATTGCATCAGCCGTTTAAGCTTCACAATGGTCAGGGGTTGTATGTTAAATGAAAAAGTAACATTGCCAATGCAACAGGCTGGTACGGTGGGCCATCACCATATCGATATACCATCGGATTTCAGTTGTTCTAGGTTCTTTTATACAGCGATGTCCAAGTTTATCGTGTCATTTTGGACGGTCTGTTGGAATAACCTGCTGAACTGGAAACAATGTTCTTCATTTAATACAGATCGCCTAATCAGTGTGGAGTCCAACCGGTTAGTTCGATAGGAAAAATTCCACTATTTTAGATTGACAACCATCTAGTTTTTTATAGAACTTTCCCCTTTTTCTATTTTTTCATACCTTTATTCAAACGGACTTGGCCTATGATCCCGGACTACTTCTTTTGATACACCCAGTATATTTTCTCTCTCTCTCTCTCTCTCTAATATAATATAATAAATATAATATAATATAATATAATATAATATAATATAATATATAATATAATATAATATAATATAATATAATATAATATAATATAATATAATATAATATAATATAATATAATATAATAACACACCTCTCTTGGCTTATCGATTAAACCTTAAAAAATGTTATTTATTGATTTATGTATTTTAGTACTATCATATTTTACGAAAAGCAGTGTAACTTTGTTTATAAATATTCCCCTATTCATCGTTTTTTTCTTTTTAATTTTAAATATTTTTAAAAAGAAAAAAAGGATACAAAACATTACAGTATACAAGAAAATTTACTAGCTTTCAAATCTAATAACTGCAATACAACCGCGACTTCATAGGGGGAGAGGGAAAAAGTTGTGCAAGAAAGAAAGAAAAAAAACTAAACACGAGGGAAAATGAATGACTGTTGGAAGATCGATAGCGTTGCCATCTAACCACAGCTGCTGGAACTATTATTATTGTACACGGACCGTAACGAGTGGTCGTGTTTCTTCTACTTAACGACCTACACTGGCTAATTTCGGAATAATCGTGTTTTGAGGCTCTCTTTGGTGGTATTATCCCTGCATCAATTACTTTTCTAAGATTTGTTGAACAAGAATTAATAAGAAAAACTACGAAACTTTGTGTGCGGCAGAGGAGAGGAAAGGGAGTGTAGTGGAGCAGTTTCTTTTTATGAGAATGTTTCTCTTTCCGCTCTTCTTGTTGGTTTGAAAAAGTTTTCTGGAGACCTTGCTGGGCTTAATGACAAAACCACATTGTCTTCTGGTACGGATGAAAAGTAGTTTACGTCCAAAGAGAAACGTTTTAAATATGCTTTGTTAATTAAGCGTAGTTTACGCTTATAAGCTTTCCCGCTGCTGTGATCAGTACTAATGCAGGTTTTTCCCTACCAGCGCTATTGAGTTTTCTTTTTTAAATAGTAAACTTGGACACAGTTTTTTTTTCTTTTTCCTTTTGGTGATACGGGTCATTTACTAGTCTTCACTGCCCATATGGAAATACACTGTTAATTTATTCGATGGCCTTTTATTCAGTTTCTATACTTCTAATAATGCTACACGTTTTTCTTACATGGAACCGGAAACCTGCCTCGTTTATTAAATATTGGTACTGTTTTCTGTTTTTAAGACTTGAGCCAACATACTTCCCTTTAATACGAGGACTGATCAATGTATAACCAGAGTTCTTCCAATAATGTTACATTGAACATAGATACTTCATTGATGTTATCTTAAATGTAATTTACAATACTGTGTGCGTGGATTTTCTGGGGTTCTCCCATTTCCTCCCAATGTATTCATTCTACCCTTGTCTTCATTTCTCATAATCACCGTCTCCTTTAGCCTAGCCAGCATAACCGTAGGACGTAAAACTGAAAGATTTCATTTTTTAAATGTACAAATTTAAGGTGGAGTCCTAACCACCGTCACCCACCGGGAATCGAAACCTTGACCACGTTAGTGCTGTAGTCGTAAAATTTTCACTGGGTATACACTGCTCGGTGAACATCTATGATTGGCTTAATAGACATACCTTATATGACAATACAAAGGACTTTTTTTTTAATGATCAATGTAAAATGTATTAATAGTTCCATTAAATTATAAAGGCTGGGATATTGGTTTATAGTATAGAATTTTATGCTATTTTCTTGATGATATTCCTTGGATAAATCACTCTATTAGTAACATACTGTACGCAGAAGAAATTAAGAAAATTATGTTAAGGAGTAGGATAGAAATACGATTGGGTTTACGTATTTGTGCAAAATTTCAGAGCTCTTAGTTACAATGGAAATGCATTAAATTTAAGATCCAAGATTTGGTGTTAACAAACAACAGAGAAGTAACGTAATTCAATCATTGTATTAAAGTACTTTTGCTGAGGCTACGGATATTATGTCATGGTTAATACCAATTTAACTACTTTTCGCATCCATTTGTTTTAGAATCTTGCTAGGTGTCTTACAGTACCGTTTCCATCATACCTTGTATTCCATTTGAATAGAATCTTCAAGAATCAATAACATTGAATAGAATCTTCAAGAATCAATAACAGCCTTATCTGCCATTATGCTCGAGACTATTTTTTTTTTATTTCTTCGAAAGTTGAAAATAAAAGAAAAATATCCGTTTTATTTATGTAAGGATTCTGGAATTTGGCACTTGAGTTCAAGTGTTCAGCCGTTGGAGACGTATTAGCGAGACAGGGTCGTCCTCGCTCAGTAGGCCTCTAGAGAGTTCTTCTTCCTTCAAGCCATTTCTCAAATAGTTCTTTTTCCCAGATTAAACACAAATCCCTGCAGCCTTTTGCACAGAAGACACACTCGATTCTGAATGATTTATTTCGTAGACAAAAGAAACTACGTTATTTATTTATAAATGCTTTCCGTTTTCTCTTCATAGTGAAGGAAATGCAACAATTTAATTTTTTTCTCTTTATTATGTATTTCGACAATATTTGTCTTGATTGCTCTTAAATGTAAGAATTCGACATTCTGGTTAACGGTGGGAAAATAATCTGGAATCTATTTATTTACTACTGTAAATGCTCGTCGTTGATGGCTCTTAATACAGAAACTGCATGAAGAGAGTAAGCACCCGTTGTTGCCGACTTTTTAATTCAGAACATCGATTAACCCTTTTAGGATTTCCATTTTTTTGAGGGAAAATTTAGACTTTCACTCAAAAAAGCTATTGCTTCCTTACTATTTATCGCACAATCATGATTCATACCTCGTTCTTTTTCTTTTCTTTCTTTCTTTCTTTCTTCTTCTTATTCTTTCTTTTTTTTAAGATAGAGCATACTTTCCAACGGTACAACTCGCTTGTCCGTATTATACATCAGAAACGTGAAAATAATAAATAAATAAATAAATAAATAAATAAATAAATAAATAAAAACGGGAGATTTTCAAAAAGAAATTAAAAATTTTGCGCCCCTCAGGCTCGGGCCTGGGTTCACGCATGGATGTGATCTGTTTAAAAAATACGTTGTTGTGTTCACAATACATGTGCATTTCAATCTTGTATCTTAAGAACTAAGGTCGGGAGAAATTTTTGAAAGTTTGAAGGTGACCCATTTTTTCATATGTACATATAAAAGCCTATATACTTCAAAAATGTACTGCGTCATTACTATTTGTTCTAGAGTCATGGTTCAAACACCATTTTCTTCAATATAACTAGCCCTTTCCAACGGTATCACTCACATGTCCGTATCATGCACCTGAACCGGAAAATTCGGGAAAAACTCGGATTTTGTTTGAAAAATCCAGCCGAAAACACTCTGCCCCTCGGGTCTGGGCCTGGTTTCACGTAGAGATTTGAAGATTTTTTTTTTAAAAAAAAAAATACGTTACGTACATAATACGTGTGCAAAATTTAAATCTTTTATCTTGAAAACAAAGGGCGGAATAAAGTGTTGAAACTCTGAATATAGGCCCTATATACATGAAATTTACTGCGCCATTACTGTTTGGTGTAGAGTCATTGTTTAAATGCCATTTTCTTCAGTATAACGAACCCTTTCCAGAGGTACCACTCGCATGTCCGTATCCTACATCTGAACCGGAAAAATTGGGAAAACCCGGAAATTTTTCTGAAAAGATCACCCCCTCTGAACACTTGCGCCCCTCGGGCTCGACCCTGGTTTCACGTAGGGACCTCAAAAAAATGTTAAATACCTAAAGATACACACAATCCGTACACAAAGTTTCAATCTGATATCTTGAAAACTAAAGGCGTGAAATTTTTTTGAAACTTGCCGTAAGAAAAAAGCCCATTTGATGACACCAAGTTGACCATTCGATTCCAAAACGAATCTAGGGGTGTTGTTTGGGCCATCCTTGACTTGACCAATAAAAAACGGCTTAAATACCTGTTATAGAACCTAAATAAGCGGCCAAAGACGATACTACGTCATGGTAACAAAGGTTACCAAAAATCCGAAAGGGGTTAAAAGAGAGGCAAAAAGTCCTTACTCCATTCCTCTTTATTTATCCTACAATGTTATAAAACCCGTAAAGTCATGACGCAACTGGGGTTGCATGTACGCAAGGTGTTACAAGAAACCCTGAGAAACGTGCATACGTTTTCACGTGGATTTTATCACTCGACGTAAATCGAGAAATGGGCTTCGTATAGGATAAGATCTGGTGAAGATCTAAGATACTCATAAGTCAATTTTGGTGGCTGTAGGTCACTCTTTGCTATGCGAATAGCCGTTTTATTGTTATTAAAGATTTAGATTGATCGTTGACATTTTTACTTGGTGAAAAAAAAAGTGCTCATTACTTTGGTCCCCATTGTTTTTAGCCATTTTCAGGTTTTTGAGTTTGGATATTTTGCGTCTTTTTGCAACACCAATTTTATGAAGAACGAGGCTACTATTAAAAAATGAAATGAAATCTTTTAAGTTTTATATCCCACGGTTATGCCGGCTAGGCTAAAGAGACGGTGATGATGAGAAATGAATGAAATTGTGGAATGGATAAAGTGTGAGGAAAAGGGAAAACCCCGAGAAAACTCAGGCACACGGTGTTTGTACACCACAAAGCTCACTTGGTGCGAGCTGGGATCCAACCAAGGAGCCCATGCACCAGAGGTGAACGCTCTACCACTGAGCCATCGCGACCCCCAAGAGACTACTATTAACGTGGACTCCATACCACGACCGGGACTTGAATCTGGAGCTGTTAGTAGATGCATTAGCATACAAGATCAACCATCACACATTATAGGTAATTTCCCTCCACACTATCTCGCCTCCAAGTGTCACTATTGTCAAAATATTACAGAATCGAGGGTTAAGTTCTAAGCATGATTTTCTACTAACTGCAAAAGACTACTGAGTGAAATACTCAATCTTTTTGAGATACTCCTAATTTATTTAAGGATATTTTATTTTGCTAATAAAGAACACCTAAACAGCATAAACTATTTTACAAAATAATAGTAAGTAGTAAATTTTTGTATTATTATTTGCGTTTAACGAAAAAAATTCAAAATCTGAATATATTAATCAATTAGTACTAAATGATCACTAAAGTTGATATGCATGCGTGTAAAAGCTCATATTCTCGAGAAAATGTAAGAGAACAAATTTCTTTGTAACCCTACGAGGCTGTACTAGATGATCTACATGAGACAAGGAGGAAAATGAAACACAGAATATCAGAAACAAGGACCGCCTTTGTTCAGCGCGGCACAAGCTTCCGTGTTCGACTACCTTCATCCATCTCTCCGACAACAGTTCAATCTGCTGGCGATTGAAAAATTCGCGACAGGCAGAATGTACCGTACACAGTGGCCCCCCCTCATGTCCATGACGCACCCCCCTAAATTGTCCATCCGTAGGTGTTCTTCCATGAAAAAAAATCTTTTCGATAAATTTTTACACTCCTTCAAACATATGTATATAGATTTTTACCCCCCCCCAAATATTTCAATGACGCAGTTTGCGTCATAGCCCCCCCTTGTGGGCACCCCTGCCGTACATCAACATATGATTTGAAATATCGCCCACACAGGAAATGTGGGAGAGAATGAAACAACCCGTATTCCGAAGGTGCAGCATCTGGGCTATAGGCATCATGAAGTAACAGCTCAAGACCGTCAAATTCAGCGAGGGTGTTGGTTACTCTTCGAGGCTGGTGACTCAGAGCATTGTCAATTTATGCAAGTAACTTCTTTCTTCTCGTTAATGCCAGATTTTTCCCGTTCAAAAGGGCATCATACACTCTGCGTAATTGTTCAAAATACGGTTCACCTGTTATAGCACCCTCCTGGATCAACCGCAAAATGGAGAGTCCGTTCATATTCCATCAAACATACAGAACGAGCTCTTTCCCCAAATTTGTCCTGTTTTACATAGAATATGATTACCTGTCCTCTTTTCACTTACTATTTACGTGTGTCAGGGTTTTTCAGAAAAATACCCTTCTCGTCTGTTGTTACAATAGAAAAAAAATAACAGATGATCTCACGAGTTTTGTAGCAATGTCCGACAAATTGCAGCTCTGCCCTGGCCCTGAATCTCTGTCAGTTTTTGCGGAATTGCAGACTGTTTATTGGTATAATCCATATCTTAGCGACGGTTTACTGTCGATTGGTTGCCCCAAACACTTTTCCACACACGTGTACACTCTATTATGGTTAAGTGTCTACAGCATCCTGCAGAGTATCCTTTCCGTACGAAGCTTATCCGCGAGGACTTAGAACACTTGACATGAATTTTTAAAATCAACTGGAAGCAATCGATTGATTCATCATTTCGTCGTTCTCCACTCGACAAATTTCCTCCTCTCCCGCTTTTGTTGGTAGTCTCCATAAAATTTGTAGCACTGCACGAATGGCAATTTTGTCTTCACTCATCTTGCCTACTTTGACTTCTGGGGATCACTCGCTATACACTCAGTCCTAGGGTAAAGACATACCGAAGATACATCGCGATCGAGGTCGAAGTTTTAAGTCGCTGTCGCTACCTCGATAATGGCACAAATACATGGATTCAAACGGGTAAGCGCACGCCTAGAGATCGACCGCAATGGTGAATTAATGGGTCGCGATGATAAACAACCGAGTTCGTTTTTATATCGATGTTCAGTGGAAGCATCACTGTAGCTCGTATTCTCATTGGTTCTCCCTGAAGCGCTGCACGGAATAAAATCTTCATTTGTCCATAATTTCGTCCGCAGAGAATTGTGTGTATCAGTGCTCAAGAGGTTTTGCTGCACTTTATATTTGATTATGAAAGACATATTAGTAGAACTAATGAGGAATGTTCCAGCAAAATGGGATAAGAGGCACAAACTCATAATCAACACGTTTTAAATAGAGAATGGAAGAAAATAGCAACTCAAATGGTAATGCCAGATAAGTTATCCATATTTATTTCATAATTATACTGTATCTTATTTAATTATACTGTACCTTATTTATTTCAATAGAGATGCTAGTGACTGCAGTTGATACCGGAATTGTTACATTCCGTACTTGATGGATATTTACGTATACAGTCCAGTAACTTAAACACACTTAATTCCAGTGGTTGTTCCTAAGGGAAGTCACATCGGTCAATATTACAATTTTAATCACCACAAGCTAAAGGAAAAAAAAAACTTTCCTAATGTCCCTAATGTTGTAGTCAAGAATTAGGACATGAGATAAGTTTTGCTCTATTAACTTATGGTGATAAAATTGTAATCTTAACCGACGTGACTTCCCTCAGGAGCCGCTCTTGTTTAATTCAAAACTTTCTTAGTACTATGACAGTAAAGCTAGAATCGAGAGCATATTTGAAGTCCGGGGATTGTAGTATTCTATTCATTGAAGGATTGGATTTCTTGAAGAATCGGAAGTAATGCGAGCTGCAAAAGGTGGTCGATATATCATAGGTCAAGCATTAGGGGCTCCTTTAACCAAAGTGACATGATAAAAGCTATGTTTGAGGTAGGTACTAAGTTATAAAATTGATTTTCAAACTAGTCAGTCGTTTTCCCATGTTGCTATCACAAACAACAGATAATATCGATTTTCAATGTGGCGAAAAAAAATATAGAAAATGCCCCTCTTCTCCCCTTAAAATGAAATTTCGGAAAACTCTGGGACACGTGCTCACTTATTTATAATGAATTTATGTACAGTTTAATTTTCCTTACTAAATTTTGATCCTGTTTCCTGTTAGGAAATGCATTTTAGTCAAAGTTACATGATGATTTAAAAAGAAAAGTGTTCGAGGTAGGCGATATCCCTGTTGAAAAATCCATTTCAAACTGTTCAATTCAGTTTTTCTTTTTTCGTGATTCTATCCCAAATAAGATCATTTTTTCATATACGTATTTTAGGGGATGTTCCAATCGTTTTAATAAAACAAGAATCTGAGTTATTTTTAATCATTATGTAATGTGTAACAGTATTATATGGCAATATTGAGATTCTCATATGCTGCTTGGATGTAAATTATGTGGTGGTATTATATGTTAATAATTCTTGGAGCATTAGCTGATGATTTTCCTGTTTTGTTTAACGTTCCCGTTCTACGATTATGCTCCGAGGCTAAAGAAGACGGTAATGATGAACAAAATGGTGAAATGAAGAAAGTAGGAGGAAACGGGAAAACCCACGCACACAGAGTTTGTCTTCCACGAAGCCCACGTAGCAGTTAAGTAACGATAAAGTGGTTCTGGAATTATTCCTTGATGTTATGGTAACTTCGTTTGGACTATAATTTATTCGTTGAATTTGCTACTATTTAATTGCTGCATTGTTCATCAAAAACTAACAAGGAAAACAGACCAGGAACCCTTCGCACCAAAGATTAGCGCTCTGTGTATCACTCAGCCATCATGTTGCCAGTAGTAAACAGTTGTTGAGTTATTTACCAAGACTACTACTAACTTACATATAGAGATGCGCACGAGACGAGTCGAGACAGAATTTTCCTGACAAAATTCGAGTCGAGACACAGCTCTTCCAATAAAGAATACATTTTTCGAGACGAGACATCACTTTTACAGCACATTTTCGAGACGAGACAGCCTCAAATCTTGTATCGTACGCATCCCTACTTACATAGATGTAAGCTGTATCCTTCTGTATAAGAGAAATGGCTCCTGGACCTGTTCAAAGATAGATAGCCATCGAAAATGGCTGTAAACCACAATTCTTTGCTTCACACTTTCGCTTGGCCTGTTGCGGGAACCAGCAAATCATTATTGGGATTGCGTGGTGAAGCGTAATTTCACCTTTAACTTCCCATAACCCTCCGTTCCCATCCCCCTGAACGCGACCAATTTCCCGCCTTCTCGTATAAGTCAGGGGGGTAAAGGCTATATTGCTCTGTTAGTAGCAATCACTTCGTGATATCTGTCCATCAACTTTCTTCTACCAGCTGTTCTAATAATAGTACTACTTTATTACAAGGGAGTTCCATGACTTCATTTTTTTCCCCTTTCTTGCTAAATTTACTGGAGAAATCGAATCAAGTTCCCTGGAGGTGGAAACGAAATAGAATTTGATCGATAGAATCATAGTGTGTCAGATACGTGTATGGTTAGTATCATACGATCGTATCAATTATCAAACCAATGACAGGGTTTAAAATTACTAATCAGATCTTGAAAAGTTCGTTATGGACGAAATCTGAAACGTACCGGTTATTTATCTATGTCAGTGGCGTAGCCCAGGGGTTAAGGCTGACCAACTCAATCCCCCCTTAGAGCAATGATATCGAAAATGGATTCTATTACATGCAGTGTGCTCTATTTGTAATTACCAGTGTTATGAAATTTGTTTATGATTTATCATAAAAGCATTGTCAAAAACTTTTCCCTCAGAAGTTCTGTCTTCAATCTTACACAAGATTTCAGTTACACGCATTTACGTATTGTGTTCTTCATATTACGACCTTTTACTCGCTACCTGTACTATATGCCTCTAAATTTACCTCATATATGCAGTGGCGAAACTAGTTTTAGTGCGCCCTGGATCGATATATACTAACAGTATACAAAGTTATTTTTATTAAGAAACCTAAGTGTTTACTTATCTTTTTCCTAAGTTATCACTAATGACCGGGTGTCGCCCAGTGAGGATCCAGAAAGGGGGCGCGGGGGTTCATTAGTTAGCGAACCAAATATCGAAAAATGTCTCAAGTTTATTTTTCAGATCTGCGCCCCCCCCCCCCTCAAAAATTTCTGGATCCGCCTCTCATATGGCTATTGTCAGTTAACTGTTAATAGTCATAGCGTACCTTTTGAAATGTTTTCAGACTTTTTTTTTTTGCATAAGGAACAGTTTTCCTTATTTTTTTTTTCGCTTTTGCGCCCTTTTACTGTGAGTCCTGGAGCAACTGCTCCACTCGCTCCATTGTAGTTACGCCACTGTATTATGAATAGAGAGCATTGGAAAAGGAGAAGAATGTTTGGGTTTCTTAAAAGATACTACCTAGGTAGTAAGCTCCTGCTTAGCCGAATCATTAACGAGAGCAATTTTGATGTTCGGTCTGTTGTTCTATACCTGGTGAGAACACTAAAATTTTCCCGCGTTTATCCATAATCAGTAACTAGAAATGTACCTAAATTAAGAAGTATCGAACTCAAGCCCAGTAAGACAGAAATTATAGCACCTGGGAACGGATGCACTGACTACGCATCATCCAGTTGAACGAGCGCCATCTGATCAACCATAGCCCTTCATGCGCTGTAGCAAAAGGAAATTTAGTACTTTCTTCTAGCTGTTAGCTAATTTCATCAGTATTTCATTGTCATATGGTGGGTTAGTGATAGAGCATTCATCTTTGGTGTGTGGAGCCTCTGGTTCTATTTCGGTTCGCACCGAGTGAACTTTATGGTAGACAAATACCATGTTTATGGAATTATTCTGAATTGTCCCGTTTCCTCTCACTTTCTTTATTCCATCACTTCATTCATTATCACTGTCTCTCTTAGTGTCGGTGCATAATCGAAGGATATTAACTAAAAGTAAAAAAGAAAAAGAGAAAAAGAATACTGAAAAGAATGCAATTCCAACCGGCATAATTTCAGCTGATGACGTGTAGTCAGTATATCAGCTTTCAACACCATATTTCTGATCTTTCCAGTCCAGTAGATATGAGGCTACATAATGCCACTGCTGTATATCCGTACGATACCGTTAAAAGTGTGAAATGTAATTTTACGTAAGATCTAGTTAAAATGTGAAACAATACTGGGTGAGCACAAAGTATATTTCTCTAACACACTGTGATCCAACATGCTTTGACCTGATATGTCTACAATTATACCCGAATTTCTAGGATGAAAGTAATGTAGGTAGAATACATTCTTTGAAGAGCTGTTAATAAGAAAGTAGTGACGGAGAACGTAACATAGTGTGGAATTAATTTTCTTGATAGCAAGAAAACAAACAATAGACATAATAGTTTGTCATCAAAATAATGCAAACTCTCACAGGAAGTGCCATTTACCTTATTAATACTGCGTGAGACCAACGTTAGAACCCGCAGAACAATTCTAATTAATCGTGAAATGGAGGCATGTAAGTCACGAATGATTTTTAGATGAGAATATTGTTCTGTTTCTCATGCAGTGCAGCATTCATTTCCGTCAGAGAGGGTGCAGAAGGATGCTCCAGAACTGACCACAACTGTTTAATAATGTTGAAGTCTGGGTATTGGGCAGGCCATACAAGACGATATAGTTCGTCGTGATGTTAATACAATCACGTCTCAGCAGCCCGAGAGATGTCATTCTGGAAAGCATACATTGTGATCATGTAAAGTGTATTCGTAATTACCAGTAGCAA
The DNA here is from genome assembly GCF_964235325.1 of Thermobia domestica. Taxonomy (NCBI): domain Eukaryota; kingdom Metazoa; phylum Arthropoda; class Insecta; order Zygentoma; family Lepismatidae; genus Thermobia; species Thermobia domestica. The sequence continues at coordinate 249,903,389 of NC_137457.1, read as the reverse complement.
TGTGTCTTTTGTGAAAGTAATCACAGGACTCGCAGAATACCAGCTAATTGCGTCCCACAGCTCCAAAGAGACGCTACAATATTTGACAGTAGGAAGGGAACAATTCGTAACATAAGCTTCTTCGAGTGCCTATCATACATAACAATGGCCTATTGTTCGAAATAAGGTTTGGAGACGAGTCACGCGTTTCCAATCATTAGCAGTTCACTTTGCGTGTTCTTAGCACTGTTTTCTTCACGCTAAAAAGTAGAGGGTTGTTGACGGTGATCAACGGTTCGGAAATTGCAATCCTCAACGGATGCCAGGTTATCCTATTGGGATGTGATGTTGCTATAAGCTGTTCCAGGTGCTGATTGGCTTCCGCAGTTATGTTTTCCGCATTTGCTATACAGTTCTTGGAGACAATTTTGTTCAATGGCAGGCGATCCGTGTCACTCAGGCTTCTCTTCCGTCCATTATTCTTCGCCGATATTGTTTCTGTAAGCCGTCATTGCTCTGGATACTGCGCGACACACGTAATACACTAGCCATCATAGACATACTTATGTCAACTAAGCGCACCTAGAATTTGACATTTTTTGAGCTCAGAAAGAACTCCAATTTTTGCATCATCACCTTCGATTTTTCCATCACCACCTTCTGGCCACTTCAAAGCGCATACACATTCTACAGCAGATTTCAGATGAGAAGCGGCATGGCCTTGAGTTGGCTTTACGCGGCGTCCAATTGGCTTTGAGCGGTGTTGACAATTCGCGACAAGCAGTTCTGCACGCTGACTTCTCGCGCTACTGCGAATCTTGACAATAGCAGAGGCGCTTATTAGAAATATTGTATTAGCACATTAACTGCTCACTTTACGAAGTAGAGAAAAGAATTACGAACACATACGTGAAAACTACATCTTTTTATGACAACTGGTTGTCATGATACACGCTTTGAAAGGTTTCCATATAAAACAATTAGTAAAACGAGCGTTGAGTCCCGTCTAATTTCCAGTGGATTTTTCTTCGATTTGGAAATGGAACTCAACTTTTATTAAAGGATAATCAGGGGTGTAACCAACAGGTTGTTCTAGGGGAACATTACTTTCAGGGGGAGGAAAGCTTTTCACACATTAAAAACAGAACAAATGACCTCTTTCAGAATATGAAAGCATTTAACTCACCGCATTTTAACTCAGCATGTATACTATACACATATTATGTTTTCTCGATGCTACCTTAACAAAAGACGGATCTTGACAGTACTGAAGTTGTAAAGCGGATTGTAAGAGATAAATCAATAAGCTATTCATAAGAAAACAAATGCTGTTTCTAGCAGTCTGTTTATCCGACTTTGTGTTTATGTAGGTTAAAATACTAAAAGGAAAAAACTCGAAAAAATATCAACTCAGATATTATTATGCAATAATATAGTAGTGAGAGATCCTGGGGGGACTGAGGGAGCCAGGGCCCCTCATTTTATTTGTAAATGTGCAATATTAGGCATAATTTGAATGCAATTTGTCTTAAAATCATCATATATGCTTTCTGCATCTGAATGCACCCCCCCCCCAATTTACAGAGAAATCAGCGTCCTTGTAATTAGGTACAGTAACTGTATTGATGATGTTTTCTTTTTTCTTTTTTTAAAAATCTTATTTTATTATAAACGTTCCTAATTTGCATTAACTATTAAATAAGTTTACTAAACATATACTAGATGAACCTCATTTCGGGGCTGGAAATAGTTTGGAAAGTCAAGGCCCTCTTTTCCCCCGTTTCTACACCCTTGAGAATAGTAAGCGATCGAATTAAATAACAAGCCTCTGCAATTTGATTCATATATATATATATATATATATATATATATATATATATATATATATATATATATATATATATATATATATATATATATATATATATTCGATTCCCGGCGGGAGCTCATGTGGAAGAACAGAAGGTATGGGACATTCGTAATATTGTTTTGAAATTGCCTTCATGCAAGATTCTTCCTTATTCGACAGAAGAAACGCAGTATGATTTTTTTTCTTCGTTTCAATACCTTACGTATGTGTGACCAATTACGTACTCCTTCTTTACTCCTCTAGCAGGGATGCAAAAGCACCAGGCGTCTGAGTGGTGTCATAAATTATTGTAACCCAAAACAAACTCGACCATATCGTGTTGCTTACGAATCAGATGGATTGTTGTTGTGAGACCTACATGAAGTATAAGAGTATGTTATTATAGGAACAGACATGGAAGCAAAGGAGCTGATTGTGTGTGTAGGAACGCAACTTCTCTTCTTCTAGCATAAACAGAATTCATCAGTGTCTAGGTTGCTTTCTTTCGTGGTAGTTCATTTGTTCTCCAAAATTATAGTTGACAATGTCTTTAAGGAAACCGAGTACAAGTGCGGAATTTTCTTTAAAAAAAAAAAAAGTGCTACGAAGTGAAGCTCGAAGAATTATTTTTTGTGTTTACAATTTTTGGAACTCATAATAAAAAATTTACAAGAGTCAGATTCAGACAATGGCGAAATATTAATTGACATAGACGATAGTGAAAGTAGTGTTGAAGACGAACGTTTAGCAGTTCCACTGGAATAAGTTAATAGGTAGGTTATTCAGTTGCTATATATACTTCTAGGATACACAGCCAAAATCTTTGAGTTTGCTGGAATAGTATATTTACATTGTGAATAATGTTGCCAATGTATGTGTAATAATTTCAACTAGAGGAAGAGCGAGAAGGGAAAGGGGAGTCCGAAATCCGGCAACACCGCGCGGAATATCGCACAGCATTGGCACTGCCCGTGATGCTTTACATCTGAAAAACACAATACTTCTGCTGACGTACTTTCAGTGTTACCACCTCTCACATAGGGTTGCCAACTCTGGAAAATAAAATTACCGGCATCCATTCAAAATTTTCTATGATATAAGTGCGAAGTATCTGTGTTCGGACCCATCCATTGGAAGGAAATGTTCTATCGGGGGACGAAAGTGCATTAGCACCTGTATTATGCATATCTTAGTACATTTAATAATAAGCTTAATAGAATCATTGTGCTATAAATGAGAAACTGAAATTGGCATTGATCATTTTATTGTATTTACCAGTAACAACCACTTCTTTAAAATTATTGAAACAGATGAACAAAAGTATATTAATACTTACGTAACAATTTTGAATTTACAAAATAATATTTAATCTTTAAACTTAGCAACATTTCCGGCCAGGCTGATAATATACCTACCAGTTGCCAACCCTACTCCCACATCGGACATGTTGCAAATTACAATGTTTTCATAATTTTGATAACATCTATATTATCTACTAGCAGCGTTCACCCCGCTTCGCTGCGGTCACCCCGGAACGCAATAAACTTTGTTACTTAGATAATTTTTACTTTTTCGCTTTCAAGTGATATGATAAAAACCATAGAAGATTGCAGTAAATCTTAACATTATATCGCCTGTCATTTATGTTAACCCGCCCCGCTTCGCTGCGGTCATCCCGGTGCTGGCATATTGTAAAAGTGTCTGTAAAAATAAGCAAATCAATTAAAAAATTTTAAACAGAAGATTCAAGCTATTTTCCGCTGTATATCGCCTGTCATTTATGTTAACCCGCCGAGTGACACGGTCATGCGGGTTGCATATAAATACGTTTATTTTTACCTATGATGAACTAATAACAAAGGATTTGTACGTTATGGACACTTGAATGGTCAATTATCTCAAGACACTGGTAATTAAAAATTAAAGTGATATGATAAAAACCATCTAGGGTCCAAATCCTAATAACCCCCCAAAAATGAAAGAAATTGGTTCAGCCGTATTAGCGTGATGAGCGGACAAAGGATTTTGTACGTTCTCTTTTATATATATAGATTTTTTTAAAAAAATAATAATAATAATAATAAAAAGAATATCTGACTAGTTTGAATTATTTGAATTTCATTAGCACTATGTTTTTCGACTTCCCTTATAGGTACGTGAAATGTACTTGTAAGCCATTTATTTATGCATTGCATAGACTTAATAATGAGCTCGGTATGTATATTCTGTGGGTCATTGCTAGTTGTTTTGTAATGCTCGCGTTCATTTTCTTCCATCATTTTTGGCAACAGATACATGCTATAGTATACGAGACTTCTGTTTTTCTTAAAACTCCCATAAACGCACAGAAAATACTTGCTCTCGTGGTTGAACTAAATTGGTTCAGTTGAGTATTCTTTTTACTGTTTTTTTTGAACAAAATATGAAGTGTTTTTTTTTTTTCATTGCATCGTATAACCTTAGTTGCTTTTATGGTTTTATTAGTATCATCCGGTATCCCTAGTAATTCCTGTTGCGTTTGAAATGCTGTGAAACAACGCGAAACCTCCATGGAATTCAGCAACTACCACCCTCTTCAGATACGAGACACTGGCGCGGTCATCTGCAACCACGAAATTGCGTTGTTGGTGAAGCGAAAATATTACCTAAGCTCTTGTCCATCGAATGGCTGCCTGGTTGTTGCTGAAGTGGAGACCAGCGCAATGAAAGCACCGATGCATGTACGGTATGTATGTATGTATGTATGTGTGTGTGTGTATATGTTGGGACATGCATGGTTGGTATGTGAGTGCTCTGGAAGGTCTCTTGTTTGCCTTTGTGTGACTGGTCAACAAACAACACAACATGACTTCCGGCTTCTTCAAGTGTAGGTGCTGTGGGGGAACGGAAAGTTGTTTATCCAGTGGCGTAGTGCAAAGAGTAGGAAAGAGATTTTGCGGATGATTACAAGAGGATCGTAACTTATGTGTGAGGAAGGGGGGGGGGCTCATTTAACTTCTCCGCCGTTCGAGGAGGGAGGGCACTTCAATATGAAACTTCCTTGCTCCATATGATATAATACGAAGTTGAATGTATAAATGAAGCATGGATTGATTGTCAGTTTAGCATCCCTTTCAGCAGCGAGGCAATATGAGACGTGGACTTAAAACTGAACGTGGGATCCGAACCACATGAAAATGAAGAATTGCCTCCACATCACCAAAACAAATTCTTTAAATGAAGACTTTAAATTGTGAGCCTATTGCCCCCTCAATTTAACTTGTGAAGCATGGAATGGACCTACTACCATACCATTTCAAAAAGAAATGAAAATAATGTAAAACGCCACTGTTGCTGCTACATTATCATAAAATACAGGGTGGTTCAAAAGTAAGTGTACGGTACCGTACTGATCAACTTATTGCATTTTATATCATTTCTTATTGTTATCCATCAGGTAGGCTTAGTTTCTTTATTATTTGTTTTTAATGTCTTTTTACTTATATCATAAGCTCGGAACAACCAAAGCAAATGAACCCATAAACTAAAATGTTATACTTGATCAATGCAGGGGTGTATACCTACTTTTGGGCCACCGTGTAGATATCCGTAAGATTAAGCATAAATATAATCTGGAATCCAGTAAAACTCCGAGGCCGCTAGAAGTAATGAAAATATTTATTAAGGTTTTTAAATTCTGCTGGGGCTCAAATTCCATGTTTTATAGGGGCCTGAACCTATTTTTCTAGGGGAGTTCAAATATTATTGCTTGCCCTCCAAGGAGAAGTTCAAAATTAGGAAACTATTACAGTCGATGTGAGAGTTCTTGCTACGTTCTATTGACCAAAGGATTTTTTCAAGATAGTGATAATGATAATCATCATTAGGAAGTCACTCAAAGCAAACTTTAGGATCCCTAATAAATGAAGAAATAAAATAAGACTGACAGCAAGGTCCATGGCACAGGATTTGATGAGTTGCTGTCCAATAGTATGCGCCTCTCTGGCCCGTGCATCTCTATAACTGACCAAATAAGATGCTTCCGTGGCATTTTCATTCTCAGCGTTAGACACTTGCAACGTTAATTCTTGGACCTGTAACAATTCGTCGCGCTTCCGTTGAAATATTTAATTAACCTATCTTGATGACTTTGATGACACGATTGAAAATGAGGACGTAATTTAGCAGGAAACAGGGAGCTCTTTAATAACACTTTTCTATACTTATACTACGGCAAATCGTTACAGATGTCAGTGAATCCAAGATACAAATAACTTTCATGATGCTTACGCTTCATTGTTGTTCCACAACGTTCATTTCGAGTTGTACATTCTTCTTTATTTGTATTGCCTTCTCCGGAACTGTTTTCGATAGGGATGGACTAAACCGGTTTTTAGAAAAACCGTAATCCGAAAAACCGACATTTCGGTTTTCTCCAAAATCTGCAGTAAATTCCATATTTCTTTTTGCTTGTTTCGCTGAAAATGTATAATATATTTTTTCGAGATAGTTATTTTGTTTTATGAGTTTCGTGGTTTCTTTCTTCATTACTCCCAAGTATTTCCCTTGATTACATCTTAGGGAGCCCCATGGCTCTGCGGAGCATATTTTGAAAAACCCTGCTGTGATAGATAGCGAAAAGCGTTCTTGCAATCGCTTAATCGTTCCAAGAATTCATTTAATCTCCATCCTTAACATTCTATTAAAACTGGAAGCGATAGAAATTCAGTAAAACTTTCGGTTTCAGTTTTGATATGCATAAAGCAAAAACGATAGAAACGCAACAAGCGGTTTTCTTTGGAATCGATTTAGCTTTCTAAGAATAGGCATCACCTTCTCTCTTAACCCAGCGAGAAGCAGGTTTCTATAATCAATTAAGCGTCACAAGAATGTACTCCATCTTCACTCTAACTTCGACTACTAAAGCTAGACTGATAGAAATATACTATAGATATATCACATTGACTTGACACCTAGTCTTCAGTTCTCAGCGCTGTATCGGCTGAAAGATTTCCAGTCTCTTTCACTAAGGCTCTCTCGCTTAGCAACAGCTAAACCCCTATTGGCTTAACGCATGGGTGTGTCGAGGGTGTGAGCTTTAGTTTACATATTTGCCACGGCTGAAGACATTTTGGCAACACTCGGTTTTAATATCGAGAAAATATCACGGCATACAAATAAAATTCCTTCACATGATACGTATACGTGACACTGCTACTTGTTTCACAGTAAAACGATAATCTACTGCGAACATTATGTGAAAATATTGTATTGACTCTTCGAGTTCTTATATATCTGTCCAAAGTTTCAGAGCCCTAATTAGAGGTTTTCTGTTTTAAGTGTACCCCTTCTGGCGCTGTTGTCGATGTGTGTTTTCTCGTACATCCATCGAAAGAGGAGGGACAAGTAGCTGCGGCCAAGATCTTTCAACTGTTGGATGCCGAAGCGTTGCCACAACGAATTATTTCACGGACTTTGCTGTGGTCTGTCTTGTTAGCCATTCTAAGTAAGACCAAACGACTGAATGACAAATTAGCAACACAGCGGAGGTCATTCACTTCTTTCCTCTAAGCAAAGAGAGGGGAAAGGGGAGCGTGGGCCGCGGAGATGGGGCCGAAGTATGTTTCACATATTTTCCGAGGGAATATTTGAAATAGAAAGGTTCTAGTGTGAAAGTGCTTAAAGCTCAGTTTCAAGATGTTACACTAACAAATCTAAATGTAACGTAATAAATGTATTATAATTAAAGTGAAAGAAAAGTAAAAATAAGTTTGTAGAAAGTCATGAAAGAAGTAGACAGCATATTTAATTATTTATAATGACTCGTTTTCGGAAAAGTAAAGAAAAATATATATATTTTTACTGGTAATTTGTTCCGTGGTTACGGAAAAGAAAAGTTATCCTTAACTGATTTTCACAAATCTTTTATTATAAGTACTCATTGCATTTTTTTCCGTTTAATAGCTTTGTTCCAAGTATTTCCTTCTAATTCTTGTTTGAAATAGTTTTTTTTTTGGTAAATTTTATTGAGTTGGCGTCAACTTTGATGGCCAATAGCTCGGGAACCAAAGATATGAAAAAAAAAGTGCATACTAAACAAATTAAGATTACCGCCCTCCAAGTTCAGTCAAAATCGGACGAGCTCTTTAGATTGCTTACGATATATAATATAATATAATATAATATAATACAATATAATATACCAGTGTGTCTTAACCTTTTCTGACTCATGTGTGTGACACGGCGGGAGCTAATGTGATTCGGGTTCCACGTTAATTAGCAGGTCCACAAACTTTTCTTATTCACGACACACTTCATTGAACGCTTACGCCATCACGACGTACTTGTTTGATCTTTTACTACTATTAATAATAGTACTATAAATTATAATAGTGTAGTACTATAAGTTTCTATAAAGTTCGATGTATTACTGAGAATTGTTGCTGCTACTGGAGGTGTTGACTGATATTGATCTTCTCTAATTAAATGGTTCATGATTTTTAAGGTTATTGTAAAGGAACAAGTTTTGCCGATAGATGTCACTACAGTATTCTATCTCCCCCATGTATTTTTTTTTTTTACCTTTCACGAAAATTTACAATTTCTTTTATAAATTTCAACCTAAAAACTTCAAATTTTTAGAGAAGGAACTTCATAACCTATTAAACGAAACAATCCGTGCCGATTTTTTTATTTAAAATTTTCTTCATTGTAGAAATGGCTTGATTGTTGAAATGAATATCCAAACCTTTAACAATGGAAGTATTTCAACAATGAAGAAAATTCTAAATAAAAAATCGGCACGGATTGTTCTCTTAGATAGATTATGAAGTTCCTTTTCTAAAAGTTTGAAGTCTGTAGGTTGAAATATGTAACAGAAATCGTGAATTTTCGTGAAAGATAAAAAATACATGGGAGAGATACGAAGACTGTAGGGCCATCTATCGGCAAAACTTGTCCCTTTAAACCAACCTTAAATTCTAATATTTCGCGACATACCCTATAGGACTGCGTGATAAATCCGTGTATTGCGGTACACTGGCCAGTAATCACTAATGTATATTGTATTGTCCTTTTGATTCATTTTTTTAAGTTCAATTTTCTTTCTTTTGAAAAATAACCATATAAAAGTCGTATTTATCCGGTTTCCGTCCTAAGAAAATTACTTTAAAAAAAGAAAATAAAAGAAAACAGCTAGATAGGTTGAATTGTGTAAACGTCATAGCTGTAATTTTGAACTTCGCATTGGAATATATTTAAAACATTTAGAGTGAAACTGTTCCTGCTAACTTCTTTCCAAGCACCCTGTATTTATGTGTGTGATTGAGGGAGTTATGAAAATTTTAATCTACGCTTACTTGTAATACTATAAGCTCCGTTTTTTATATTGTGTGTTAACCGCACGAGGACAGATAACTGAAATGTGCTTAGCCAGTCCCATTAAAACGAATTTTTCAGACACACAATATGTGCGAAATTATAGTTGTTGTTGTTGTTGTTCAGAAATGAAAAGAGAAAGTTCACGTGTTATTAAAAATGTATAAACAAAAACAAAAACAACAAAAAAGGAACTTCATACATTTTTTTTTTTTTAAAGCAATATTCACCTCATCCTTAATCCTTACGCCGGCTCCGCTAATTTCAGCTGTGTTGGGTATTGAAGTCCGGGTAATGAAGGAAACAGCTGAACTCACGTTAGTGTATGTATGAGTAAGGGAAAAACTGGCAATAACCAGAAAATGCTGCTTATTCCCAGTTGGGTCGTCCCGAGTATAATATTACCCTTCGGAGCTCCTGTGTTACTCACACACACACACACACACTATGGAAACAGACTTTCCTTACAGTTCAAGGAAGCCACTTTTTCGAACAGAGAAGACCGAAAGAAAAAAAGAAACAAGCGCGATTAAAAGAATGAAAGCGAAATGAGAAATGAACTAGAGCAAGAAAAACTTAAAGACAAAATTAAAACATTTTGCAGCAGACTCGACGAATATTAAAAGTTTGACCAAGTTTTCTGTGAAGCATTTTTTTTTTTAACGTGACTAAATATTATCAAAAAGGAAGTCTTGGTCCAAGTTTTATTCTGAAAGTTCTGTAAGTCTCATTCCGCCGTATCTGTAGCATAAAGAGATGAAAATGAAAAGAAGGTAACTCATTATCGCGTCTCGTCATAACCATAAAGAAACTTAAAAATGAAGTAATTTTAGTTTTGCTTATTTCATATCTTCACCTTCATCCGTGTTCTGTTAATTTCTTTTTATCCAGTTTTTTTTCTTACTCCGTAAGGTATTGTTTCTTTATATATTCTTTTTCTTTTGAAGTTGTCCTTATCCTCTCCCGTTTTGTATATAATTTGATATTGTAAGCACTTTTGAAATACCCATGCGCACTCAAAGCAACGAGGACATCTATAGTCCACAAGATTTAGCTTGAACACAGCTTTCTAGTACATGCTGTTGCCACCAGAGTTGCTAGTAACGGAGTGTTGATCATAACGGAGTCGACAGGCGTAAACGGGAGCTACTAGGTTTCGGTTTCAGAACTGGTACCGAAGAAACAATTCCGAGTGCGGAACCGAAAGAAATTTCTGAAAAATACGGTTTCAGGCCAGTGTTCGTAGGTTTCCTTAAGAAAATTTCCCTCGACTGACAAAAATTTCCCGTTTCTTATAAAATTTTCCCTAGTTTGTTTTCTTCAATTTCTATGACAGAAGTCATGGGATAAGGAAAACATTTAGCTATTAATTTAGCTATATTAAGGAGAGTGCAACCACATTTATTTTACTAATTGGCTTTTCGCTTCTATCGTTTTACTTTTTACGTTACTTTTTCTTTTTACAAAAAATACACACAAATGCACTCAGCTAACAAAGGGTGTAAATTATGTTACTTTGAACATACACACATACACACACACACACACACACACACACACACACACACACACACCCCTGTTTGTCTACCCTACAAAAGGCGTATGCGAGCTGGGCCATAGGAAAACCGAGTATGCATTCATATCTGCTTTATTAATGGAGCTATTTTCCTGATACGCTCCCAAAAGTTGCGTCATCGATAAAGCTACATTTCCAAAGGCACCAGAATGCAGTATCTCGTCCTTGACTGGGTACGTACAAGTGAGCACCCAAACCAACTGGGCATTTGCAAAACGAGTAAATGTAACAAACGAAGACACTAACAAACAAACAAAGATATTGTGTGTAAAATGTGTAAAATGCGAGTTCAGTGAGTAAATTTGAGCAATGCAATTAGAGCAATTGCTTTAAACACTAGTTAACTTTGTAACAAATGAAACACATGGATTAATGCTGTTGACTTTCTTGGGTCCTCCAATTTCCTTCCACATTTCCTTTGCACCAATTATTTCATAATCATTCACTCTCATTAATCACACGTCTATTATAAGCTATAGAGTATAACCAAGGGATGTAAAACTAGAAATTTCATTTGATTTCGAATGGAATAGCGCATTGATTCAATCTCCCGGAGAAGTTAGTTTGTGGTGGACAACATCGTTTCCATGGGTTTTCTCGGAGTACTCCCATTTCCTTCCACATTCTCATTCCACTAATTATTCCATCACCATTCACTTGCCTTAGTCATCACCTAGCGTAACCTAACGGGCATAATCGTGGGACGTTAAACTGTAAGATTTCATTTCATTTTGAAATGGAATGGCGAGACTAAAGTAGGGTTATATCTGTTTGTGTGTTTGATGAAGGTTATTGTTTCTTTCTGCACCGAGGCTGCATGAGAGGGAGACCTATAGTTTAAGGTGGAATCCGAACCACTATAATAGTTCAGATTTTGTAATTGCTTCCATGAGACAATGTGACCAAAGAGACACGTGCCAGCTACAAAGCCAGCGGGAGAACAATATTATATGCCTACAAGAAACAACGAAACAAGATACATTATTCATACCAGGTGGGAGACCCGGGTTCCCGGCGGGAGCTCATGTGATTCGGATTCCATTTTAATCAGTAGGTCCCGTCTCATATAGCCTCACTGTTGAAAGGGACGTTAAACACAAAATCAACTTAACTCAACTATTCGTACCATCGAATTTAATATTTTTGTTATAACGTCGAAAATGAAGTACTAAACGGCAAGAATACTGCAAAACAAGATATAATATAAAACAATAAAACGAAACAGGCAGTAAGTTTAAAATTGACAAGGGAGGGATTTTAAAACGTTAAGACATTATCATGTTACTTGCATTAACACTTACCAACAACTCACAAATATACTATTATACTATTGAACTAATATACTATTAGTTCATATAATATGACTAATATACTATTGAACGTCGTAATCTTGCATCACTTAAAACTTCTGTTGCTCTGGAATATTATAATTTATTTGTCTAATCGAATCAATTTACCTATTTTACTATTTTATCCGTAGTAACTATGAAACAAACCATAGCTTATTCTAATACGCAATGTTTTCAATTTTAATGCGAATGGTTAGCAATAATCTGTGCATTCACTTTTTTGACAACTTTTTTTATCCGTCTGTCATCACATATTTACAGTACTCTTACATATTTTTTTTTTCTTTTTTTACTTCGGTCTCTCCATGAAATCCATATATTTGCTCCCAAGGGATTCAACTGTTAATTTAATGAGAGAATGTCGAGACCATTGGAATCCAAAATTAGTGACCAACAAAATTTGATCCCTGGCTTCTACATATGCACCATTGTTCTCTCGGTTTTCTGTCCTACCAGCTTGCTTCAAAGACTCACTGCCCTTACGAACTATTGCGAAACTCAAATGCTACTGAATGATTCATATAAGCATTTCGTAGTTTCGATTTTTCGTAGTTGACTTCCCAACTTCATGGAGCAAAACCTAATTGCAACATCCTATTCATTAATAATAGGATGCAAGGCCTCGAAAAAAAAAACGGCTTTTTTGGGAAAAACTCGGTTTTTTCTGCTTCGCTTTTTTGCTTGGGAAATTTTGAGCTTTCTTCAAAATTCTGCTTTAAATTGATAAAGCAGATTTTGTTTCGCTTCTCTATAACACAAAAAGTCATTTAGTTAGTGGCTGATGCCGATAATAATATAAAACCTCGAAAATAAACCATGAATTTCGAAAAGATATTTCAAACAATTTTATTTCTCAACATATTTACATGATGAATTCCAAAGGATTAACCAATGTATATAATAAGATTTTTTTTAACCTCCTATATACAAAAGTAAGCAGGGTTGGCAAGAACCATAGTTGTTTTTGAAAATGCCAAAAACCCGCTTTTGAAGGGGAGTTTAAACTAGGTCTTTTTGGTTTAAACCAGGTTTTTTGGGTTTAGATATTTTGCTTTATGTATTTATATTACATATTGAGGGAAATAAGTTTGTTTTGCCTTGGTGTTATTATGCAACAACAGGGTTATGCTGGAAGAGGTCGCATAAGCTTAAAGAAGTCCGGTCACTAAATTTCTTAAATTGGGAAACTCCCGCCCTAGCCATCGGGAAAATCCCGTCATTACTCTAAATGTAAAACAATAATGGAAAAATCCTGTTATTGCTTTGCATGTAAAATTTAAAAGTCAACGTATCATAATCAATACGCTAAAACTGAGGTATTAAATAACAAATTTAGTACGTACATATCATTGAAAGTCCAATCCAAGCTAATGTTGGAAGCCACGTAGGCAATCGATAAATTATGCCAATTTCTATCAATATATTTAAGCAACCTTGGCTTCTTCATAAAATAACAGACATTCAGGCATGCAGAAATATACAATTTGGTTACGTAAAAATTCTAAAAATTACGAATGTTTAGAAAAACTAAACATTAGTAAGAAAATCTCCTCCCAAAATACTCTTCCAAATCCGCCACTGATTCTCAGTATAAAATGATCTTCAAGGTTGTATTCGGAAGATTATCGCTAAATATATAAACGAAACGAAATATTATGCCTGTACTCATAAACTTCAAGCTCCTCCCAAATAAAATTAGGACATTTTAGAAAACGAAACAATCAGAGAAACCCCTCCCAAAGTACTTTTCTCAATCCGCTACTGATTATTTGTATAAATTGGTATTCAAGATTGTATCCGGAAAATTATTGCTAAATCGTTGCACAGCTACAGTATAACAGAAATGTGGAAGTACGGTTTGACGGATATATATTGAAAAACGTACGCTTTGCCGGATATATAGAAAAACATAAGTTTAAGTTTTGCGCTAGAAACTAGAGTACTAAACTCTTAGAAATGAAACACGGATGACAAACTAAAATGATTTAGAGAAGAAAAAAATGTTGATAACTCAAAAGTTAAAATAAAGTTAAATAGCCTATAAAATTGCCCTCAAATACTACATTCTTCATGTTAGCTTTAATTCGTAAAACATGTGCTCCATCCATCTTGATGGTGAATTTCAGAGCGAAATGTGGCATTTAGGTCATGGAATTCTTATCTAACTATAGAATATACTATAAGAAAGCTATTTAGATAGAAAAATTATGAAAATGAAAAAAAGCCAAAATTTCCAAAATTCTCGTTTTTTCCCAAAAAGCCCGTTGTTTATGTGAAAAAAACTATAGATTCAAAACAGCCGGCTTTTTTGCATCTCTAGTTGCTACTGTCGTTGCAACCATAACACCGATCTGAAAATAAGCTAGCAATTATTTATTTCAAACCAATTTACGGCTTTAAACTTGTTCCAGAGGCATATTGAAACGTGTGTCGCATGGCTATTGCTCTCAATAGATTTACGTGCACCGGAATATATTCACTGAACCCTCAGATATTTACAAACCCGACTATCTCTCCGCAAACTTGATTCGTGTTGCAAGATGATACACTAGATCTACCTCTAAAGACCCACAATGTCCAACTTCATTAGAGGTTAAGGAAAATGGGGATACTTCTTGTTTGTCGTCTGCAGCGAATCCATGTTCTCCACATATGACCGACAAATCAGAATCTACTCGTCCATCAACTAGTAAAGAGCTCTCCATTAGTGAACAGTTATAATCATTGACGGAAAATCGCAAGAGACGTTTAGCGTCACGCACCAGAAGAACTGAGTAAAGCGCGATTCCATATAAGAGGCAAATTGAAAGAAAAAGCGATTTTAGCAAATGAAGTAGCAAAGTAAGGTCACAAGAAGCTAATGAACCACTACACAGACAACGAGAAAATATTAACAAGAAAGCCCCACTAAATGTATAATTTATGGTGAAACGTTCAATGAATGCTGGGTGCAGTGTGAATCCTGCGATGGCTGGGTTCATGAAACTGCACCTCAATTGAGTCGATAGATATCCATTACACGCTACCACTGTTAGCTTCGTGGATAGGTTTTCTTATTGTTCCTTCTAGGTGTAGAATATGATGTTTTTCAAACAACTTATGTGTTTGTTAGTGCTCGCCAATATTCCAAATATGTGAATTTAGCGATCTGTATTGCCATTTGTTTCTTTCATTATTTTAGCATTTATGTCGATATGTTCAGTTTGTTAATAAAGTTCACATTCCATATTTCAGGCAAATTTCGGGGCAATTTTACATCTTTTTACCAAGAGGCAGTTCAATGTGTTAAAATGTCTGGGGCTACCTCCTTTCCCCTAAAAATGTTAACTAATATTCACATGTTTATATTTCCAGGTTTACTTTCGGAAAATGCTTAGCACTCTTGAGTTAGGTACTAATTTGTGCAAAACAAAAAGTTGAACACCAGTCAAGTCCCCTCCTGAAATTGGGGGGGAGTACTCCCTTACACCTCCCTTCCGTCTTGTTACGGCACTACGAGTTTTACGAATCCTGATGCAGGGACGACCATGTTTTCAATGATTTTGTATCCATTCAGCACAGGCTGCTAGTATAGAACAGATAATTAGGCCCAAATGAAGATCAATAATACAGTGAGAGCAGCTAGATTCACTTCTTCCACTCTTGAATAAAATTCACAAAACATGGTTACTTCCCTTTCCAGTAATGCTACATGATTTGCTATGTCTATGCCTTCTGCATTGTTAAACCAGTGTACAAAGGCATTTTTTCTCGCTACTAGTGAATGTCGCAACAGATCAATGAAAGATACAAATATCTATCAGGACAAACTACATAAAATCAATAGATTTCGTTCTGAAACAATCACAGGTAAATATGGATGTTATCAATATGGTTGTTTTGCATGTAGAAAACATTTTAGATATCAATGTTCAGCTAGGAGCGCACAATGTAGGAATTGCAACGAATATAATCATCTTGCACACTATTGTCCAAAAGGTATACAAATAGGTACTTAAGAAGAATTATTGAGTTACCTGATGAAGATATTCAGAAGGAAGACAAGATCTTCATCCTTACTGAATTACAGAAGAATTAGCTGTCAGAAGCAAATACGAACGTAGAAGATGAACGAAATTTTAGTTCAATGGAGATTTTGTGTTAAGCTCCATTCAGGTAGCCAATACAGAGAAGAAAATATGTTCACTGGTAACTAATCGAAGTTAGGTGGTAAATCGAAATTCAGAGGTAACACATGAGAATTTCGAACCAGAAAATCGATAACAGAGGAATCAGGTCTGTAGACGACACACCGAAAAGCAGGTAGTAGAAACGGAATACCTTAATATGAGTCAGGGAATACCCACTAGGTCAACAATAATACAAGGAAAGAATACAAATAATAGAAGTCCAAAACAACTATGATAAACAGGTGAGAATAGAAAATAAAGTAATGAAAGAAATAAACAGAAGAAAACAATACAGAAATAGATATATAGTGGAATAATAGTAGTAGATAGGAAGTAGATAGTGGAATAATAAGAACGTGTAAAGATCAAAGAGAAAGTGAAGATATAGAGTAATTAGTCAAGAAAAAAAGAAGAGGTTGAGTTGAAAGAAAAGTTATAAAAAGATGATGGAAGTAAGTCTGAAGAATTAAAACAAACCGCTGATTCACAGGAGAAGAGTCAGAAGGAAAAAGAATACGTACAAGTTTACTTTTGGCGCACCATTAGAAACAATTGTTAAAACATAATTCTTTCACTAATTTCCATCTTATTGCCCACTAAAAGGATTCCCATGGCGACAGGAAAATGTCTCACTTGGCATAGATAAAATACAAGGATGAATAATTAAATATTACAGTGCAAAAACACAAACCAACCTGTGTTATGTGACCATTAAAAACACGAATGCTATCCACTTGGGCCTTGGCAGAATAAAGCTAGTGGGCACGTACGCTAGAGCGGGGGTGCCCACGAAAGAGCAAGCCCGTCAGCAATCGGGGCTTTGTGCGCAAGCCAGGATAGTGGAAAGAAATGGGTTTTGTCAATGGTACGAATTTCACTAGCACTTGCAATGGTTTCGTACTAGTAACGTTGTACTTGTACACACAAAATACAGGTTTTATACATTGTGCAAAAATATGCTGCTAGTAGAAAATAACATCAAATAGTACCATCTCTCAAATACACTCACTTATTATATCCGGCGTAAATCACTTGTAATCATTTTAGACTAGTAACACTACACTTGTAAACCTATAATACAGCGTATTACTTTGTATTTCATTCTGTCACCTGCAGATATTTGTTCCTTATAAACATGCCTCTTCATGCAAAGAATTAAATTTTACCTGTAAATAGTTCAAAATGTCGTGCGCCAAAGCTACACCTGACATAATAATGAGATACAGGGGAAGAAAAGGTCAAGAGGGAAAGAAGCTGCAATAATGAGAGAAAGGGAGACGTTTTTATATGATGGTTATTAGTAGCGAAAAGTACATTAATAAGTGTCATCTGACGAAGTAGAAGGAAAGAAAACAGAAAAAAGTTCTGATATAAAACAGTTGAAAATTTGTTGTTTATAGTTGAAAGATAAACTGTCGAACGTTTGTTGATTTCGACTCCTATTGCCTATTATTTCGTGTGCTTGAGGGGACCCAAAATTTTTTTTCGAATATCGTAGCTTTTGATATGTTAATAGTATTGAGTGAAGTCGGCAGAATTATCGCGAGGCTGTTTGGCTATATGGTCGACGGTTTCCCAATCGTGCTGGGCAGTCAAGGAAAGCATTTCATCTCTTGCACTTGGTGTGCAGAGGACTGGGCACTTCCTTCCTCAACACAAAAGACTTCAGGAGATCAGGCGCCGTGTACAGCATAAATGGTCTCTCGGCATCCCTTTAATACAAATAAGACAGATGACAACAGAAATAAGACATTTTTTTCAATAATCCTTGCAAAGAAATCGAAAAAGAAAACTTGACATTTGAAATTTTGGAGATTACAGGCCATGTAGGTATTCCGCTACGCCACTGAATATGAAAGCATCACCATTTTATTCTTCACACACAATTTAGTCATTCAATTTCGTGTTTAAAGTGCCTATGTGCACAAAGAACAGAGGAAAATGCCTCGGAATTATGCTCAGATAGTGACAATTCCACAAAAAATAACAGACTGTCAAACTGTAGAATTTAACCAAAAGCGTTTCCTGTAAAAGTTGTTTCTTTTTCAATAGTATTTTCAAAGAAATCGAAATTGATACAACTTTACATTTGAAATTTTCTATTTGATCCCCCGTAGAGGTATTCCCCCTACGCCACTGGATATAGAAGCAACACCA
The DNA here is from genome assembly GCF_964235325.1 of Thermobia domestica. Classification (NCBI taxonomy): domain Eukaryota; kingdom Metazoa; phylum Arthropoda; class Insecta; order Zygentoma; family Lepismatidae; genus Thermobia; species Thermobia domestica. The sequence continues at coordinate 249,884,954 of NC_137457.1, read as the reverse complement.
TTTGATTCTTCACATACGATTTCGTCATTCAGTTTTCTTAAAGTGTCTACGTGCACTACGAACGTAGAAAAACTTCTGTGCCGGGAGGACTGGTAGTAGCAATTAAACAACAAATAACAGACGTAGATCCAAACCGCAGAATTTAACGAAAAGTGTTTCCCGTTAAAGTTGTTTTTATTTCAATAATACTTCCAAAGAAATCGAAATTTATACCAATTTCCATTTAAAATTTTTGACTTGACCCCCGTGGATGTATCCCGGCTACGCTTCTGGATATGGAAGTATCACCATTTTATTCTTCACATACGATTTACTCATTCATTTTTGTTTTAAGTGTCTACGTGGAATACGAACAGAAAAATGCCTGTACCGGGTGGTCTGATAGTACCATTTCAACAAATAATAGACGTAGATCCCAAACCGTAGAATTTAACGAAAAGGGTTTCCCGTAAAAGTTATTTCTTTTTCAATATTTCTACTAAAGAAATCGAAATTGATACCAGTTTCTATTAAAAATTTTTGGGTTGACACCCGTGGAGGTATTCCCGTTACATCACATGGATATGGAAGTATCACGATTTGATTCTTCATGTACCATTTGATCAGACATATTTTGTTTCCAGTGTCTACATGCACTACGAGCTGAGAAAAATGCCTAAGACTGGTGGTCTGATACATCATATATATATATCCCCCTTCCCTACATTGCACCGTCAAACTAAAATGATAAGAGTCATCCCAAGTCCGAACTTTATCCATGTTGAAGATTTGAACGAGGTCGGTTCGGTGGTTCCAAAGTTATGAAGTTTTACTAGCATATATTTACCCGCTTCACTGGGTGAAATGAAAATTTAAATGCACAATTCCGTACATCATGTGTTTAGTACCCGTGAAATATGCTGTTTTTGTTTTGAATGGCATCGAATTAAAAGGCATCGGAATGATCATTGATCATCTCGGCGACCCGGAAAACCAAGAATTCGACACCAATATTAATAATTTTTGATCATTTTATTATCTCCCTCTCTTCCAAGTTACAGGGCTGAATTTGGTTTTAAATGGGATCAGATGTGTCATTCTTCATATCAGAGACCATAAAAAATACGGGTCAACATTAATATCGGAAAATTTTGACCATTTTATATATATCCTCCTCTTCCGTGTTGCGCGGCACGACATCGGATGTGACACTGGTCATCTCAGAGACCCCGGAAACTATGCATTCGACACTAATATGGGTTATTTTGTATCCATTTTATGTATTTCCCTTTCCCCCTCTTTTGGATTGGCTGAATTTGGATTTCAACAGCACCATTATAGAAGCAGCAACACGGATATAGAAGCAACACCATTTGATTCTTCACATACGATTTGGCCATTCAGTTTCGGTGAAGTGTCTACGTGCACTACGAAAAGAGAAAAATGTCTGTGCCGGCTGGACTATTAGTAGCAATTCAACAACAAATAACAGACGTAGATTTCAAACCGCAGAACTTAACAAAAAGTGTTTGCCGTTAAAGTTGTTCCTATTTCAATAATAGTTTCAAAGAAATCGAAATTGACACCAATTTCCACTTAAAATTTTGGAGTTGACCCCCGTGGATGTATTCCCGCTATGCCACTTGATGTAGAAGCATCACCATTTGATTCTTCACATACGATTTGGTCATTGTTTTTTTTTTTTTTTTTTGAAGTGTCTGGGTGCACTACGAACAGAGAAAAATGCCTGAAATGTGTGCTCTGATAGTGGCAATTCAACAACAAATAATATAAGTAGATCTCAAACCGTAGAATGTGACGAAAAGTGTTTCCCGTAAAAGCTGTTTCTTTATCAGTAATACTTCTAAAGAAGACGAAATTGGTACCAGTTTCCATTAAAAAATTAAAATTAATCCCATTAATGTATTCCCGCTACGCTACTGGATATGGAGGTATCACCATTATATTCTTCACATACGATTTAGTCATTCATTTTTTGTTTGAAGTGTGTACGTGAACTAAGAACAGAAAAATGCCTGTACCGGGTGGTCTGATAGTAGCAATTCAACAAATAACAGATGTAAATCCCAGACCGTAGAATATAACGAAAAGTGTTTCCCGTTAAAGTTATTTCTTTTTCAATATTACTTCTAAAGAAATCAAAATTGATACCAGTTTCATTAAAAATTTTGGAGTTGACCCCCGTTAGTGTATTCCCGCTACGCCACTGGATATGGAAGTATCACCATTTGATTCTTCATTTTTCATTTGTCATGAATTTTTTTGTTTCTAGTGCCTACGTGCACCACGAGCTGAAAAAAATGCCTAAGACTGGTGGTCTGATACACCCAATATTATATATATATATATATATATATATATATATATATATATATATATATATATATATATATATCCCTTCCTTACATTGCACCGTCAAACGTAAATGATAAAAGTCATCCCAGGTCCGAACTTCATCCAAGTTGAAAATTTGAATGAGATCGGTTCAGTGGTTCCAAAATTATGAAGTTTTACTAGCATTTATTTACCCGCTTTGCTGGGTGAAATGAATACTTAAATGCACAATTCGGTACCTCATGTGTTTAGTACAGGTGAATATGTTTCTTTTTTAATGGCATCAAATTAAACGGCATCGGAAAGATCATTGATCATCTCGGCGACCCCGAAAACCATGAATTCGACACTAATATTAATCGCTTCCTTTCATTTTATTATCTCCCCCTCTCCCAAGTTACGGGGCAGAATTTGGTTTCAAACGGGATCGGAAGTGTCATTCTTCATCTCAGCGACCCTCAAAATTACGAATCAGACACTAATATCGGAAAATTTTGGCCATTTTTATATATCTCCCCCTCCTCCTCTTCAATGTTGCGCGGCACAGCATCGGATGTGTCACAGCTCATCTCAGCGACCCCGGAAACTATGGATTCGACACTAATATGGGTTACTTTTATGCGTTTTATTTATTTCCCTTTCCTCTCTCCCAAGTTGCGGGACTGAATTTGGATTTAAACAGCATAAGAAGTGGTACTGTTCATCTCGGCGATCCCAAAAACTATAGACTCAACACTAACATTGGTCATTTTCGACCATTATATCCCCCTCCCCCATGTTGCGGCGCATGCCATCGCAAGTGTCAACATTCATCTCAAAGACCCCAAAAAATGTGGATTCAGCACAGCACTAATATGGGTCATTTTTAATCATTTCTAAACCTCTTTCTCCCCCTTCCCCAAGTTGAAGGTTTAAATTTGAATTTAAACAGGATCTAAAATATCACTGTTCATCTAAGCGACCCAAAAGACTATAAATTCGACACTGATACTGGCGATTTTCGATCATTTTTATATCTCCTTCTCCCCCATCTCCAACTGGTGGGGTTGATTTTGGATTTAAACCGGATCGGAAATGTCACTGTTCATCTGAATGATCCCGAAAACTATGGATTAGACACTAATATTGGTCATTTTCGACCATTATTATATATAACTCCCCCTCTGTAGCATTAGAACTGTCACTGTTCATCTCAGCTAATCCTAAAGCTACGGTTTCGACACTAATTTTAGTCATTTCCGATCATTTTTTAACGTTTATTCCCCTCCCCTACGTTGTATCATCCCACTCCCCCTCCCTAACTATGAGGGCTGAACTTGGATTGAAACAGCGTCAGAAGTGTCACTGTTTCTCTAATCGACCCCGAAAACTATGGATTTAACACTAATATAAGTCATTTTGATCATTTTTAAATTTCTACCCCCTCCCCCTTCCCTACGTTGCATCGTCAAAGTGAATAGCCTAAAGCAATCCCTGCCCCAAAACTCATGTATGTAGAAATTTTATTGAGATCGGTCAGGTGGTTCAAGAGTGATGAAGTCACAAAGAAGTCATTTTTATTTTTATTTTTACATATATCCCCCCTCCCCTATGCTGGCTCGTCAAAGTGACACGATAAACAACCCTCAAGGCCCGACCCTCATACATGTTGAAAATTCGATCGAGATTGATGCGTGGTTCAAAAGTTATTAGTTTTGTTAATTTTTATCTATAAGTTCTCCTCCCCTCCCCCTTTCGTATGATCTACCGTTAAAGTGAAATTACGAAAACGTTTCCAAATCCGAACCTCATGTATCTCGAAAATTTTATTGAGATCGGTCGGATAGTTCAAGATTTATGAACTTACAAAAATAGTCTCTTTCAGTCTTATATAAATTGATTTTTACATATCTCCCCCTCCTTCTCCGCCCCTACGTTGCTCCGCCAAATTTAAATCATAGAAACGACCCCAGACCTGAACTTCATCTATGTTGAAAATTTGATCAAGATCGGTCGAGTGGTTCGGGATTTATTAAATTTTATTTTTTATACCCCTCCCCTTCCCCCGTCCCTCAGTTCTACTGACAAAGTGAATAGGCTAAAACCAGCCCAACCTCGAACCTCATCCATGTTACAAATTGATCGAGATCGGTCCGGCGGTTCAGCAGATTTATAGTCACAAACATAGTGATTTTCGATTTTACCTATATAGATTTATCTTTATATATACACACCTCTCCCTCCCCTCAGTTCTAATAAAAACATTTTAGGCATAGGGTTACTTTTGCGTTATATTTATTATATCCGAGTTCTTACCGTGAATAATTCGTCTGCTAAATCTGCTAATTTTCTTTAACATTTCAACAAATACTTGATTGGCAACAATGGTGAAAGCAGCAGCTGCGAGTTTGAATTGCTCTAGTTCCTGCTTGCAATACACACGTAGATGGCACTGCGTCGGAATACACACCGATCGAGAAACGAAATTTTTCAATCTGAACACACACTTCACACACACAAACCGGCTGTATCCGTATAAACGAGCGGAGTCAAAAGAACTCGCGGGGGGACCCCTATAATGGCCCTGCACGCGTTAAAAGTAAAAAACTTTTCGAGCAACCACTAAAAAATGCTCGCTTTGCAAAAATTGCTCAGAGTGCTGCTCTGTAGACCGATCGACCTACAAAGATTGGCGGGTTCACCAACGCACACACACACACACACACACACACACACACACACACACACACAAACTATTGTTATTTTATTGTTTTATTCCTGAAGAACAAAGAACAATTTGAGCATTTATATTGGTCACAGTCAGCGGGAGAATTTCCCTTTATATTCAGGTTTTATCGAAAAATTCCCTTTTACGTTAAATTTACCTAAGAAATTTCCCTAGATTAAGAAAATTTCCCTCAAACTACAAATACTGTTTCAACCCGGTAGTGACATCGATTCCCTGAGCAAATTTGGTTTTCGTTCCAGAGCCAAAACTGATTTTTCGAGGATATTGGGTCTGTTACCGGAACAGATAGTGAAATGGAAGCAAAATTACAGAGAAAAGATCGTTTTTAAATGGAAATTATCTTTCGTAGATTTAGATGATTCTCTGAAATTATTTTACAACTGCTCAACATCATTTGCAGCTGGGAACGATTTTGATCTAACGATCTTTGCAAATTATAATGATGAAACAATTTCAAAATATAATTGAACGTGACTTTTCTTTTCGGGTACGTAAACAGAATCGATGTGTCAAAATGTATTTTGATTCTTTTCCCGAAGCACACTGTATTGAAACATGTATTTAAGTTCCAATAAAGAGGATCAAACGAAACTAAAAGCTAATAAAATTTTTGCAAAAAGAGAAGATACGGAATCTTATATCATAAGCAATCAACAATACTTTGGTGCTGTGTAGGTTGCATAGAAGGTAGGGAATGTCATGGATTTTAAACAAGAGAGAACGTTAAAATTACCGTTATGAGTACAAATGTTCACGGATTGTTTCTAGTAACAAACTTGGCAGAGATAATCGCTCTAGCTGTCAATTGTAAAATAATAATAATAATAATAATAATAATAATAATAATAATAATAATAATAATAATAATAATATATAATAATAATAATAATAATAATATATAATAATAATAATAATAATAATAATAATATAATATAAAATAAACGGATTTCAAACATTCACTTTTGAAAATAAAATCTTTAGGTTTTATGTCCCATGGTTATGCTGGCTAGGCTAAAGGAAACAGTGATGGTGAGAAATGAATTAAATTGTGGAACGAAGAAGTTAAGAAGAAACGGGAGAACCCCGAGAAAACCCATGCACGCGGTGTTTGTCCACCACCAGGTTCACTTGGCGCGAGCTGGAATCGAACCAAGGACCCCAAACAGCAGAGGTGAACGCTCTATCAGTGAGCCACCACGGTCCCTAATATTAGTTTTTGTTCGGGAATGAGCTTGTAGAGTAACGGACGTACTAACAGTACAATCTCATAACAGTACCTACTGCATAATCTTCATAAATAATGAACGAACCTAAATAAAGCGCAGTAAAGTCGACGTGGGTAACCAAATGGAAGTGCGTATTCTAAATCTCCTGCTGGTGTTGTTCTGTATGTAAATTTTCACATAACCTATTGACAGGTAATTCAATAAAAAGTAACTGATATTGGATTTGTATCTCTTAAATTGTTCATTACTTATATCATCTTTGAAACGAAATGAAATCTCAATTTTACGGCCCACAATAATGCCGATTAGGCTAAAGGAGACAGTGATGATGAGGAATGAATGCAATGGTGAAACGTATAAAATGGTAGGAAATAGGAGAACCCCGAGAAAACCCACGAACACGGTGTTTATCCACCACAAAGGCCACTTGCATCGAACCAGGTACCCCACGCACCAGAGGTGAACGCTCTACCACTGAGCCGCCGTGCCCCTACATCACGTATTATTATTATTATTATTATTATTATTATTATTATTATTATTATTATTATTATTATTATTATTATTATTATTATTATTGTTGTTGTTGTTCTTTTGTAGGTTATTTTTCTTTTTGTTAAAGTCAAATCTTGCAATTTAAATTTATGCACTTCGATACTAATTAAAGCTCTGAAATTTTGTACACACACGTAAACCCAATTAGAATGAAGTATTTCCATATAATTATCATTATAAGTTAACGTTTTACGGTAAAATAAATTTATTAATTGACGCGAACCAGGTGGTAAAGACGAACTTAAGAAAGGCTTATTTTGGAAAAATACCGTTAAACTTTCTTTATAAAAGCAAACTCAACAAAACGGTACTTTATCAATTATTATTATTATTATTATTATTATTATTATTATTATTATTATTATTATTATTATTATTATTATTATTATTATTATTATTACACAAGTGGGATTTATATAATTGTAATGTTAGTACGTCCGCTACTTCACACGATAACTCAGTGAAAGTGAATTTTGGAATCGTCTTTTTTTTTTTTAATAGACAGCTCAAGCTAGTATCTCTTGTGAACCAATTTTGAGTTCGCCCTACTGAGGAACGCCCGATTTGTTTTCTACGAATTACGTATCCTGTTACGTTATACAGCCAAAAATGACCTGGAGTTGGCATGTGGAGTATAACATGCAGGAGATCTTTATTTATTTATTTAGTTTTAAAGTTCTGTTACACATTGTGAAGCTACAATAGACTTCAAAAGGTGATTGAATGCAAAAAACAAATTTTTAGCAAAAAAGCAATAATAATAATAATAATAATAATAATAACCGTGAAATAAAGTGAAGAGATGGGATTAACACTTAAAGTTACCAACCTCAGAGAACAAAATTATCGATTTTCTTCGTCTTTAAAATTACCGTATCTTATATTACAAAATATTATCGTATATTCGTTATGCACGTAATAATTGTAGAACCTAATAAACTTATCTAGTAATCTTCAGTTTCGAACTCCAAATCGGCGTCACTGTTCTCGCCATTTTTTCAAGTTTTTAAAAACTTTTACTAACATTACTCAGAACAACAACAATATTTCCACCCTTTGCAGGGTTGCCATTTGCAAATTCTCAAATCGTTATTGATTTTAGTGGGAATGACTGTTAAAAACCTCAGTGCTTGTATTTTATAATTATTTAATGCATATCTACAATTTATTTGCACATTCAAAAATTAAAAAAAAAAAGTGTTCTAAAATTATCGTATATTCATCTATCGCAAGGGCGTTATCGTATATAGCATTAATGCTTAATTATCATATCGTGTGTTGGCAAGCCTGCTAAAATTTTAAACAGATTGTGACGCTTAGTTATAGTGGACTATAGCGAAGTGCTTAGAGTGCTGCTTATTACAATTAATTATAGCAAACCACTTTGATTTCCCAATCCTTTTATAGTCTTAGCACATTTTTTTTTTCATTTAACACCAAACAAATTTCCTTTTCTTGCGTTTTGAAAATCATTGTTTTAATTTTTTAAAAGTAAAATGATTATATGTAAACTAAAATATAATAAGGATAAATACAAGTCGTCATATTCATCCCTGATTTTGCACTAAAATAGTCTTAAAATCATTGGCTGTAACCGATTAAATTACCAAGATTAATTTTGCACTGCAAGTTAGTTGTCAACTGTGCCATATTTCCCAGTATTTCGTCGTGTCTAGCACTTTACAACTTCTTTTGTGAGTCACGATTCATTGTTTATTTTCCGATCCTGTTCTTCTGTAACCTGTATAGTACTCAATAATTCCAGTCAACTGAGGCACCACTGCACCATGCTTAGTTTACCAGAATTGGTCACTTTTTTGACAATCAATGTAATTGGAATTAGCGGTTCGTCAACAGTACACACAGCTCTACGTTGTTGTATCTAAAGCGGTTTTTCTTTTACTAGTGTCGGTACGTAATAACTACAATTGCCGTCGTATTAATTGGATCACTTGATCGAATCTTCCAGTTTGTAACATTTGTTCTTCATGCTGTTACTACGCGCCTGATGAGTTTACCTGTTATTTGTGAAGTCACTGTTTCTTATTGTATATGGTGTTATTCGGTGAATGGACTGTAGGCAGGGGAGAACTAGTAATGTTAACTTGAAACGCTATAAAATCGTATCTCGAGAGGCAAGAACTAAACATTAAAAAATGAAAATTTTGTAATAAATAATACAAAATAAATACAAATATTATTTAAAAAGTAGTTAACAAGGAACCAAGACAACATAAGTCATCAATTACCGTTCAGTTCATTTTTCTAGTCGCTGCCTTAACCTAGGGATCATAATCTGGCCACACTGTAATTTCTATGGATGGCAACACTGAAAATTCTTTGGATTCGTATTTTCGGGTGTACAATAACATTATCTATTATTATGGTGAGTTACATTTCATTATCTCTTCTCACTTACGAAAAACGGACAAAGGAAAAATGGTTAGCTTTTGTATCATTTTTAGTAGTCTGCCCCCTTAATTCACACTATTCACACTTCCTTTAATATAGCTAAATTAATCTTATCACATGACTTCTGTCATAGAAATTGGTCACTTAACAAACTAGGGAAGATTTGATAAGGAAAGGGTAAATGTGTCAGCCGAGGGAAATTTTCTTAAGGAAACCTGCGAACACTAGTCAATCAGTATGTTACTGATCCTTTTTACTGTCTATCAGTATGTCTCAGATATCAAGATATTGCTCTTGAGCTATATCCACTATTGAAGCAAAATTTAATAATCGTGGTAATTCTTTATTTTTAACACTTCCGGAAACAAGTAAAGTTTAACGTAAGATACATTTAATCTCTACTTGTGTTAATGTACGATAACTCGTCAGTTTATGATAAAATTCTCTGTTCATATATAGAACTGACACTTCCTGATTCATCCAGCATGTATTTTTGTTTCAGTTCAGGGTTCTGAGAATTAGCAGCTGTGAACCAATTTCCTTTCTTTAGTTCAGTAGATGCTCTTTTATTCCTCAGCAGAGCGCCGACTGGTTCAGTTTATTTTTAGGACTTATAAAGCATTTGCAGTTTTCACATCGATAAGTTGGGGTTGTTGTTGTGAGAAGTATATTGACTGTCACGTGTTCTGTTATGGACATACCACAAGTGCTAAGCGCGTCATGTTACAAGTAAAATTCTAAATTTGTGGCAGAATACTGTTAAAAATGGTACTCACACTTACAAAATATAAAATACACTTAAATAGAGATTGTTAAAAAGTTAGTGATAAAAATGTACTTCAAACCTCGAAAATTGTAGTCGAATTTGCAATTGAATTATTTGGTTTGCTTAGAGTGTAGCATCCCTTTTTCAGCACAACGTCTAGGGTATATGTGAGACATGGATCTACATCTGAACATGGGCTCCCACTTTAATTCAAACAGGATCTCGTGCACAATTAAATTTATACTTAACTCTCATTGTCATCATTACTAGAATATAAGTTACTGTACTGTTAGGGATATCAGTTAATTTACGGTTAGTAGTATTTCGGTATGTCAGGAAATAACATTTTCAGTCAACTGCGGGCGAGTTAGATATACACCACTATTGCTCGGTGGTGTATACCATGGTACTGATATACCAGTGGTATGCCATGCCACTGTTGCTCGGTGGTGTATACTATACTACTAATATACTAGTGATATACAATGCCACTGTCGCTCTGTGGTGTATACCTTATCACTCATATTCCAGTGATATACCATGCCACTGTCACTCGGTGGTGTATATCATATCACTGATACCATGCCACTGTCGCTCGGTGTTGTGTATCATATCACTGATATACCAGCGATATACGATACCACTGTTGCTCGGTGACTCCGCAGAGTTGGTAAGGTGAGAATGGTGGAATCATGGATTACACATGAATTGACACTGGCCTGCAAGCACAGGCGTCTCTGACGGAGGGACGCGTCCCTCCAATATTTTGAAATACAAAATTATCAATATTTTATTCTAATTTAATTTATTTACTAACGACAGAATAGCATATAAATAATGATAATTATATTTATTTGGAATATACCAGTAATATTCAGGCTGTAAAACGATGATAACAGAGTTCTTGATGTCTCACGGGGTCCATGAAGGTAAACAGAAAGATAACAAATGGAATCGAAGAAGGTAGTACCATTTAAATAACTTTCTTTGATGCCTCCTCCCCCTTAAATTTTACATGCCAGAGACGCTAGTGCCTGCAAGGATCGCCATTTGAAGGTGTGCGGAATAAGCGGGGAGGTTTCCTGCGTCAATTTTTCACTTGGAAAAGAAAGGAAGGAATGGATCTCTCAACAGTGTTAGACGGGCAGAACAGTTCATCGCTTGTGCCCAATATTCAGGAAGGTTTCCCAATTCACTTCTTCAGCCGCAAAGATCGAACTGGTGTCTTGAAGCATGGTAAATATGATCTATCAAGTCATTCTTCATCAAGGGGAGAAAATTACTGATCGTTTCATGATAAACTTCATGAAATGTGTAAAAGTTAAAAATAGGAGGTTCCTGTTTTGAGCGCCAAATTTTGTATATAACGGTTAAAGATATGAATGAGGGGGTGTTGGGTTAGTGTCTGGCTTCCATAATTTATTTTATATGCACCACCGTTGAAGTCACTGTTCTCGAAACTAAGATAGTGTGACTTGATATGCCACTGTATCCGATCTGGGCATGACGTCACACAAGCAAATTAAATGAAAGAACAAAAATGAGGATGTATTCCTCTATACTAATTAACCAAACAAAAGAGTGAGCTACATGAATCGCTGGGTGTTTAAAAAAATAGTTTTTACACGGAAGAATGAGATCTTGAAAGGGAAAGTGAACTACTTGGGTTTCGAACCCATGACCCTGTTAATTAAATGTTTAATGATAAAGAAAATGATGACTGATTTCACGGTCATGAAATCCTATCTTCCCGCGGTATCCCAGGGGTTTAGGAAAATAAGATCTCTCTAAACCGTGAGAGCAAGCGAAAATTTATTTGTTTTACTCTTGTAGCGTATTTATATTATCACATGCTGCAATGCTGAAAAAGAATTAGGCTCTAATGTTTGATGCATACGAGGGTCACTACGAAAGCTTTGAGATACGCATTGTTGTGGCACAGTATTTGAATTCCAACAATTGCATTCGGTAGTGGTATCCAGAGCGAGAACCGAAGCAAGTTTTAACTCGCCTCGCTTATCGACGTGGCCGTATCGCCTTCACTTGTTTGTTGATGTGAGCAGTATTCGGCTGTCTAGAATGGAGCTCGAAAGGGAACATTTTCGGGCAATGATCCTTTACGATTTCAAAAGTAGTTTGAACGAGACACAAAGCCTTGACCGTTTGCAGGGGGCATTTGGCGATCTTGCTCCTTCCCGTGCTATAATTTTTCGATGATTTGGTGAATTCAGAAGAGGCCGGACATCGCTTAAAGATGAAGACAGAGCTGGACGTCCGTCAACAGCTGTGTCAGATGAAAACATTGCCGCTGTGGAATAAATGATTCGAGAAAATCCTCGGACAACTTTCAAGGACATTGAATCTACAGTGAACATTGGATCGCCAGCAGTAACAAAAATTCTTCATGATCATCTTCGGCTCAGGAAGGTTTCATCTCGTTAGGTGCCTCACACTTTGACTGAACAGCAGAAGCGCATGCGTGTTAAATGGTGTGAAGAAATGCTTGCAAGATTTGATGGAGGCAATTCTCGACGCGTCTCTGACATTGTTACTAGTGAGAGACTTGGGTCTATCAATTTGACCCTGAAAATAAACTCCAATCTACAGTTTGGATCTTTCCAGACGAAAATCCACCCACAAAAGTAAAGCAATCGCGAAGTGTGGGGATTAAGATGGTCGCAACTTTCTTCTTCAAATCTGGGGATTCAGATGTTGCAACTGTTCCACTTGAAGAACAAAGGACTGTTACTGCTCAGTGGTACACTAGCGTTTGTCTAACAAAAGTGTTCCAGAAGCTTCGGGAACGGCGTCCAAGAACTAGATTGCGTGGGATCCTGCTTCATCATGACAACGCGTCCGCACACACGGCCAACATCACAACTCAGTTTTTAGAATCTACGGAGGTCAAACTTATGACTCATCCACCGTATAGCCCTGACCTGGCCCCGTGTGATTTTTTTCTGTTCCCCAGGATCAAAGATCGCATGCGTGGGAAGAGATTTTGCAGCCCTGAAGAAGCTGTAGTGGCTTACGAGAATGAACTTTCAACACTTGAAGAAAAAGACTGGCAACACTGCTTCTAAAAGTGGTTTTCGAGGATGCAAAAGTGTGTACAGTCACAGTGTAATGGTGAATACTTCGAGAAAATGTAAGTGTTGAATCGATTTTAAGTATGTTAGTTATTTCACATCTCAAAACTTTCGTAGTGACCCTCGTAGAGACGAATTAGACTAACTTTCACTTTCCATGAAAATTAGAATAAACAAATTTTGAAATAAGTAGACAGATATCGTAGACTCAAATTTTGACTGAACGTCCTGAAAATCAGTTTAATTCCGTCCGTGATAGATTACACTGGAAACTTTCTGCATTTCCTAACATTTTGACCTAACAAACCCTCATAGAAACGGTATTATTATTATTATTATTATTATTATTATTATTATTATTATTATTATTATTATTATTATTATTATTATTATTATTATTATTATTATTATTGAGGTGAGGGATGCAATAAGTGGCTTGCAAAATAAAAGTTTACAAATTTAGGTTAACAGTGAATAAAAACTTGAATGATTAAAAATAAATGCTAAAAAAAATCAAGTATAACGAAAGAATAACAATGAATTTTGAAAATATAATCATAAATAAAATAAAAAAGAGAGGATAAGGCATAAGGCCTTAGCACCAAAATGTAATCTAGTCAAACGTATTACAATTTTTCTCCTTCTTGACCTTTGACTTGAATTAGTTTCTGAATGCTTTGACATACTTGAACCAGACAATGACATAGTTCTTCGTAACAAGTTTTAACTACATTCATTTTGATTTATTATTACACACTGAGTTCTTGAAATTAAGGATTCAGATATAATTAACTTATTAACCTTACATTGACCAATATCGATTGACATATTTATAAAGATTAACAGATAATTGCTGTTGATCAGTTGATACATCATTTCAAGATTTATGAAATTGAAACGAATGTGTAGAACTTCTCTGGAATCTGCCTTTGAATACCAAAACTTAGACTAAGTAAATCAAGTAAATTAGTAGAAAGAGTGACATAAGGAAATAGAGAAGTCATGACTTTTAAAGAAAATTGATAAGCAATTTTGAAAGAAACGTGGGGCTGCCTAGTAAGAAGAATTGAGTGATAGCTGAGTTTTGATTTTTTTTTTTTTATACAACTACGACTAAACCTTGGGGCCTAGCTGATGCATATTTGCATATTTCGGTATTAGCAATAAACATAGATTATATATCAGTACGAATTGCATTGTCATTTTAGCACACATAATACATATTTTAGCACACACAGAAATATACTAACATACATACATATGAATGAGATATTGAATGCATACACAACATAACTACTACATGAATATTATATATAGATCTAAATATTATATATAGATATAATGCAAAGACGTCTGTTCAAAAGGCTTTGGGTAAATTTAGTTGTTTTGTGCAGTTTATTTATTATTATGTTGCAACTTTTTTTCTGACCTGGTCGTTAATCGTTGTCTATGCGCATAGATCTTGATCTCCCTATTGCTTAGGAGGATCAAGATAATTAGTTGATTGCGGCTTTGCTTAGCCTAACGTTTTCATGATATGTAAATAATTATTCATTTTCTAGAATACCATGCCTAGCCAACGGGTAGCGTATCTCTAACATGACTATCTACAAGACTTATGTATTTCATTTTTCTAAACAATGCTTCTCTATTTGATCTCTCAATTCCACATTCTTTCAACTCTCATAAGAATACTAATTGAAGTTAATTTTCATTTCACAAATATCTACTAGAAAATGTTATTAAATGTTAATATTAACATTATTTCATACCAACAAAAATATTCACTGCATGACTTTACGTATTATACATACAAGTAATGCTTGGCCATAGTATGCTTTGGACATTTTTAAATAATTCGACATAAAAAGAAATAAAATCATAGCTTGATCGCTGGCGTTACTTTCTTAACTAACATTACATACTTAACATTATAAAGAGTATCTGGAGTTTTTAGCAGTTACATCTGGTTCGTTTCTTTCCAAGAACAAGTTTTAAGCCACATCTTGTAGAAGCAGTTTACTTAAAGATTTCTTTAAGTCAACAGAAAAAAAAAATAAAAGTTTTCAAGATTGTTCAGAATCGCTATAGTTTCTCGAGAGCTAATATATATATATATATATATATATATATATATATATATATATATATATATATATATATATATATATATATATACAGGGTGACCGCGTGACTATGTTACAAAATGTAAGGGATGATTCCTGACACGGAAACAAGAAAAAAAGTTCAAATAAACTTTTGTCCAACGTACATAATTTCGGAGTTACAAGGTGCCGAAAGCGTGGGAAAATGACATTGAAAGCTCTATAGCGCGACTATGGTGAATGATAGAGCTAATGCGGCATGGTCACGTCAAAGACACCGAAGCTGCTGTATTCAAAAATGCTTAGGTCGAAATCGTGCAATTCGTGCACAAGGGATTCCCCAAAGGAGCGTAGGGATTCCCGGATAATCTGTTAAGAAAGATGGGTCGAAAAGGATACGGATGAATAGCTGTCCCAACTGCTAGCAATAATGCGTCTGTACTAAGTCGATATCTCGCACAAGCACAAAATGGCGAACAGTTTTATACGTGCCATGTGTGGTTGCATAACGCGCACTAAATAAGAGTGGGAAACATGAAAGGAAAATGTGAATAATTTGGTACAAATAGTAAATACATGATATTACGCTGTCCTATCATTGAACAGACGCTTTTAATAAAAGGTAATAGTCATGAAACGTACTAAAATGTTGTAAAAAGGTCATACTATTAAAGTCTTTTTTCCATGTAGTTTTGTCATTGAAAGCAAGTAAAACTAAGGGGGAAACCGGGGGATATAGGTGCTTTCTTCCAGGCACAAATCTTATTTTATTTGATGATACGAACCGAGGATACTTTTTTACGAGAGGGGGATTTTTCCGCCATCCCATGTTAATTTGACCACTGCCAGAGGACAACAGTAAAATATCCGTTTCTTATCATTAGCCGTAATGTGCGTTACCCGAACATTGAAAAAGAACAAGGAAAAACAATTTATCAGGACGTTTTAGTCGACACTTCCGCTGGTTTGCAGGACTGATTCCGAGATTTTGTCTAGAATGCATAACATGTCGTCATATTGTTATCGTTTAGAAGATATTTTATTTTCACAGACGGTGTTATCGCCTGAAGTACGCCACAGTTTGCAAGTTCGATCACAAGCATTTGTTCTTCCTTCTGTCGTAGAAAACAATCGAAGGTAAGGAAAGTATAAGACAACCCTACTAGAAGGCGTTGTGGAAGGTGGAAGGTCATTCTTCGTGTGGTTTGTTCGTAGCGTACGAGTTCCTTAGTGCAGTTTGTGCTTTGCTTGTTCGAATGTGAGATGAAATGGAGTATTCGATAGCAGAACTTGCGGAAATGACATTTGTATACTGTCAAGCAAATGGCAACAGTTGAGAAGCTGATAGGTTATATCGACTGAAGTATCCAGAAAGAAGACATCCAGCCCATACTATGTTTGCCAGACTTTTTCAACGCTTACGAGACACGGGGAATCTACAACCTCAATACTGCGACCAAGGAAGACGAAGAACCATAAGGACTCCGGACTTTGAAGAACAAGTGCTTGATCGTTTCGCCCAAGACCCAACAGTAAGTACCCGGAAAGTAGCACGTGAAATGGGAGTAGCACAAGATATTGTTTGGAAAGTAGTACACGAGCAACAGTTACACACCTATCATCCGCAGCGGGTTCAGGCCTTACGTCCAACTGACTTTCAACCTCGCGTTCGGTTTTGTGAGTGGTTTCTCCAACGCTCTGTAATTGATCCGCAGTTTGCTTCGTACGTGCTTTTCACCGACGAAGCTTGATTTACAAAAGTCGGGATATTTAATAGTCACAATAGTCAGGTATGGGCAGATGAAAATCCTTATGCAATTGTGGAAAGGGGCCACCAAGACCAATTCGCCATACATATGTGGGCGGGTATTATCAGTGATCAGATAATAGGTCCATATTTACTACCACCACGATTAACTGCACCAGTGTATACGAGATTCCTGCGAGACATACTTCCAGAGTTATTAGAGGGTATCCCTCTCGGTGTTCGTCAACAAATGTGGTTTCAACATGATGGCGCCCCAGCCCACTTTTCAGCTAGTGCTCGAGAGTATTTGAATCAAACGTTTCGTGACAGATGGTTTGGAAGAGGCGGTCCTTGTAATTGACCTGCACGTTCCCCAGATTTGACTCCACTTAATTTTTTCTTGTGGTCATGTCAAAACACTTGTCTATGGAACGCCTATAGGCTACGCAAAAGAACTATTAGCACGAATACTCGCTGCCTGTGATACTATAGGAACAGATCCCGGGTTGTTATTGCGGATGCGTCAGAACTTACTGCGGCGCTGTAACACCTGTGTTGAAGTAGAGAAACGCCATGTCCTTCACCTATTGTAGGATAATTGGGAGATTTGTCTCGTTTACAGGTAATTGATGACGTTCTTGGCTGCATTCAATCCTGCTGTAAAATGTTGATTGAAGACATTATTCCCATTCTTGTGACTTTTGTTTTTAGGACACAACCTCTTTTGCATTATGGTTGTTTCACTCAGTTTTGTTTATTTGTTTTCAATGACAACAATACATGGAAGAAAGACTTTAATAGTGTGATCCTTTTACAACATTTTAGTATGTTTCATGACTATTACCTTTTATTAAAAGCGTCTGTTCAATGATAGGACAGCGTAATATCATGTATTTACTATTTGTACCAAATTATTCACATTTTCCTTTCATGTTTCCCACTCTTATTTAGTGCGCGTTATGCAACCACACATGGCACGTATAAAACTGTTCGCCATTTTGTGCTTGTGCGAGATATCGACTTAGTACAGACGCATTATTGCTAGCAGTTGGGACAGCTATTCATCCGTATCCTTTTCGACCCATCTTTCTTAACAGATTATCCGGGAATCCCTACGCTCCTTTGGGGAATCCCTTGTGCACGAATTGCACGATTTCGACCTAAGCATTTTTGAATACAGCAGCTTCGGTGTCTTTGACGTGACCATGCCGCATTAGCTCTATCATTCACCATAGTCGCGCTACAGAGCTTTCAATGTCACTTTCCCACGCTTTCGGCACCTTGTAACTCCGAAATTATGTACGTTGGACAAAAGTTTATTTGAACTTTTTTTCTTGTTTCCGTGTCAGGAATCATCCCTTACATTTTGTAACATAGTCACGCGGTCACCCTGTATATATATATATATATATATATATATATATATATATATATATATATATATATATATATATATATATATATATATATATATATATATATATATATATATATATATATATATATATAGGGTGTTTCAGATAAAACGTCCAGTGCTTATAAATCCGAAATGGCTGAGAATAAAAAGATGAAACAAAAACTGAGATAGGAAAATGTTATAGGGCACATCACATGGTGTTGTCGTGGTGACCCACAGGGCCCTCCTTCAAGGGGGCCCAGGGGCCAACTTCAAATTTTCAAATGGGAACATGCATTGAATCATACCTCATTCAATAGTACTTGAAAAACGAAACAACTTTTGTAGGAAACAATTTTCGATCTGGGCCACCGTTTTCAAAATGGCCGCAAAAAATGTCCTGTATCAGATAAAACGTCCAGTGCTTATAGGCCTAAATCAGAAACGGCTAAGAATAGAGAGATGAAACAAAAACTGAGATAGAAACGATGATAAAGCATATCAAGTGGTGTTGTTGTGGTGACCCTCAGGAAACTCCGTGAAGGGGGCTCAGGTGTCAACTTCAAACTGATCCAGGACTTTTTGCGGCCATTTTGAAAACGGTGCCCCAAATCGAAAATTGTTTCCTACAAAAGTTGTTTCGTGTTTTAAGGACTATTGAATGAGGTATGATTCAATACATGTTCCCATTTGAAAATTTGAAGTTAGCCCCTGGGCCCCCTTGAAGGAGGGCCTTGTGGGTCACCACGACAACACCATGTGATGCACCCTATGACATTTTCCTATCTCAGTTTTTGTTTCATCTTTTTATTCTCAGCCATTTCGGATTTATAAGCACTGGACGTTTCATCTGATATAGGACCCACTTTTTGCGGCCATTTAAAAACGGTGGCCCAAATCGAAAATTGTTTCCTTCATAAGTTGTTTCGTTTTTCAAGTACTATTGAATGAGGTATGATTCAATACATGTTCCTATTTGAAAATTTGAAGTTGGCCCTTGGGTCCCCTTGAAGGAGGGCCCTGTGGGTCACCACAACAACACCATGTGATGCGCCCTATGACATTTTCCTATCTCAGTTTTTGTTCATCTTTTTATTCTCAGCCGTTTCGGATTTATAAGCACTGGACGTTTTTGCTTATTTACGTCCAATGTCCGAAATATAATACTAATTTTGAAATGATGAAAGCGAAGTTAACGTCTTTCCAAATATCAGTTATTCTGGCACTAGTGTTTACGTAGCAACGTCTTGCATTCCTATTTAAGAATGAAAATTTGTCTTTGAACACCTGAAAATAAAATAGATTGGTCCTACCTTTCGCTGCCAGTGCTGTTCTCACCACACACACAGAGGTCTTCGCGGTTCCTGGGTTGGTGACCCTTTGACGACACTTTGACGACACTGAATTGCAGCTAAGGAGAATTGCTGGGCCTTCATCTCTATCTGTATGAGGCGACGAAACCTAGACCTTCCTTCCTCACTGTCGGGATCCACTTGGCACTTTCTTTCCTCGCTATGAGTATGCGAATTATAGCACTCCTTGTCACTGCACTTCACTAACACCATTTTTGTTATCGCGGGTGTGTGAGTGTTTCAGAAAAAGTTTCTAAATAGTGTCTGTGAATCTAAGTTTCGTGCTTGGGCCACAATGTTGTTACTGTTGCACTATTGTGATCACTGAGTCCCGATAGGATGTAACGAGAGAGTCAAATAACTTTTGTTTTCCTTAACTCCAAATTGTAATATGTAATGTACAAAAAATATATAAATAACTTGATTCTTGTTACAAGTTTGTGCCTTGCTAAAGAGTGATGCGTAAGTAGCGTCTAGGTCAGTACGTGTTGTGGAATTTGGACACTGCGGCTATGTGTTAAATAGCCTGCCATCATTGTTATGATCAACTTAAGTGTGTGTATATACTAATTCTATGTGGTGTTGTATTAAGTGTAAGTCGAAATGTTGTGTTCTACACCATTGATGAGTTCAGACTGTCTTGAGGTTTTTAACCAATTTTCCTGATGATTTGGATCCGCCTGTAACCTATTTTCTGAAATTTTCTTCTTTCTGATTCGTCCAGTGGATTTTGCTTGTGTTTTGGATTTTAATTAAGATATACACCCCTTAACGGTGCTGGAGCTTCTATTTTCCGAAAAACGTGCTTTTTTTTCATGTCACAATTTGCTTTTAAAATTTTCTGGAGTTTAGAGTCGGCGACGTTCTTTCCTGTGTGTGACTGTTAAAGTCTCAGAGATGTGTAAAAAGTTTCTCTCATCTTGGTTTGGAGACGAACCGTCTGAAATGTGCTCTTCGCAAATTTACAGGAATTATCTTCCATTCCGATTCCATTCAATTTGGGTAGATTTGCCGTTTCCTTGCTGTTTCACAAGATGATGCTAAAAGTTTCTCGAGTTCCTTGTCCCTTTCTTCACTGGGTCGGCGGTTCTCTGTGTGCGTGTATGTGGTCGGATGAGAGACAACGGCGGACAGTATTGTTAACCCTTTCTATTGAAGCTGTTGCTCAGGTAAAAAAAAAAAAGTAAGGCACCTTTTGCTTGAACTAGGAGGAAAACTAAAGAAAATTGTGATCCTATTTGCATTGTCTTTTTTTTTTTTTTTTAAATACACACACACAAAATTTCAAATGATATTTACTTCTAATAAGATGTATATGAATTTAAGTGAAATTAAAATTAAATAACAATGAACATAGATAGCAATTGTTACAAATGTACCGCAAACTTGTTCACAAGCATGCAGCAATGGTCAACAGACTTGTTCGCATGTTACACGATAATGCACGTCCACATTACGCTGAAACGACTGTGAAGATTTTCCATTTGTTGCGACGCTAGTACTCCTTCCACGGGCTGAACTTGCTAAGAAAGCAAGTGTGTTAGTCAATTGTCACGAAGAAGAATGAGTAATACTTTTATTGCTGACTGTACCGTATCCTTAAATAATCTTCTCCAATAGCTTAGCCTTCTTTGGAATATTTCAAGATAATTCGGATCGGGTAATACTTTTGTTTCTGGCTGTAGTATGCAATGATCTTCGTGAATAGTTTTGGATACTGTTTCCTTGAATCGGATAATACACTCATAGCTGGCCATAGTACAAGATAAATCCTCCCGGATATTTCAGCCTTGTTAGAAAAATTTCTGCTTCACCATGCGTACATATTTTATTCATGCACATTTGCACGTTCAGGCAAGCAGCACAAACCTAGTTTCGTCCGCTTGTATCAATTTGCGAAGAAAGAGGAAAAAATGACTCCGCAAACGATACGTAGATATCACGCCTTGCATGCATCTTATCGAAATACAAAAAAAAACTTGAAGGAAGGAGAAAAAAGCAGCAGCCCAAGTGTACAATCAACCTGTATTGTCGCAGGTGTTGCCTTTCACCACTTTCTTCCTACGCATTCTCATTTTGTTCTTACACGAACAGGAAGTAGGAATGTTATCTCCCAAATATATATACGAATGCATCTATGCATAAGGAATATATACCTACTTCCATGTTTTATGCATTATTTTGTTGTTGTTGTTGTTATTGGTGGGGCAAACATATGCAACGAGAAACCGTGAATGGAGACTAAAAACACGTAAAGACGGCGTTGAATTCAGCAATATACAACGGAAATAATGTAAAAGGGAAAACGAATTTTTTAAAGAGATATCCTCACGCCTCCAAACAAGATACTCAGAATTCAGACACGCGATATTAGTAGGTCTACCTTTAAGAATGCTTTCTAGAACATAAATTTTAAGAGGTAATACTAGACTATATGGAAGTAATTTGTCATTATTTTGGTTTTAGTCGTTCCGAAATATTTAGTAATGGGTATCTTACCACTTATTCACTTCATGGCTTAACGCGAAATGAAATTTGTAGTTTTTCGTTGCACGGTTGTGCTTTCAGGATAAAAAGAGACGCTTGACTAATGAAAGCAAGTGATTATGAAATAGTTGGTTGCAATAATAGTAATGGAGGAAACAGGAGAACCTCGAGAAAGCCCACGGAAACTATGTTATCCACTACAAACACACATGGCCTGGGATCGAACTGGGAACCAGTCGCGTCAGAGATGAGCACTGTATTATTGAGCCAGCGTACCGTGACCCCCTACTTCATAGCTTGAGAGCACCACAGTTCATCACCATGGAAAGAAATGTCTTAATGGATAATAACATTTGACAATTAATCCAATCACGATTCTTATTAACCTCCTTTCGATATCTTCCTTTATATCACCGTTTCACCTTCGTGATCTACAACTTCCCAGGGATGGATTAACCCGTCTGAAGGCCCGGGGATAGAAAAAAATGTCCCCTACTGACTTCACCTAATACATTTTTGTGAAAGTATAGTAGGAAGATTAAAGGAATGCACGTAGTCTATGACATCAACTATGCCATGCATTACATGATATACCTAATAGAACTTTCGAAATGCATTAATAAAACACATAAAGTTACTCTGTGCGTCTGTACAACTTTTCGTCCGGATTGGGACTGGATATTTTATAATTACACGAGACTTCAGAATACTTCTATTCAACGAGAAGATATGAGTCACGATTCTCATTCACTATATTCGATCTTCTTTTTCAAAACTGATTTATGCGAATTTATTAAGACGGTGGATATAAGAAACGAAAACATTTGTTTCATACTTTTGGTCATAATTTTATCTAAAGATGATTGTATCGTGTATGATCCTTTTTAGACAGCCAGTTTAAATTTTGGTCAGAGCGACTGGGTCTACAGGCCCCGTAATCTTCCCTTAATCCGACCCTGCCACTTCGAAGTCATTTCTCACTGGATGCTCTATAACGTCACAGATAAATGCTCTCCTTTTTCACTAAACTACACAAAAGAAGAAGGAGCAGGCAGGTAAACTGGTGCTGGATAGTGGGGATAGGGAAACAAGAACAGCATCGGTAGCGTAGTCGATGGTTTTTGAATCGATTACTATGATCGGTTACTATCGCAGGCGTATACTACTTGTGAATCGATTACTATGGATAGTTGCAAACATGTGCTTGTTTCATTCTTCTACCATATCCCTCCCCCTCCTTTTCTCAATGTATTTCTCTCGCTTGCTTTTCTGATTATAAAAGAGCGCCTACTTCATGCATATCTCGGTTGGAAATGGCCAGTCTATCCTTAAATATTTTTCCCAAGAGTTTTCGAACTATAATTTTCATGTAAGCAACCTATCTCACCTTTCAGTCTAATTAGTTCCAATACATTTGCTGATATATACATGTTGAGAGTTCTATGTTGAGTAATATCTCCAGGTATCTATTTGTTCATATATGTTACTTTAAAATATTCCTCAGGTGTTTACTTTTAAAAAAAATCTATGCACATTTAAATTATTCTACCTAAATTCCTCTATTATTCCGAATAGAGTAAATATTACCAAATTTCCTTTTGCGTATAAGACGGCAAATCTCTCTTGAAAAAATCTTTTTAAGAAAAGTGAAGGCAAAGTTAGCATAGCATAACTGGCCGTAAATTCAAAGGACTCCATGCAACTTACCGTACGAGTTATTAGCTTTAATAACGTCCATAAACAACACTTATTCTTCTCCTGTCGCCCTTGTTTTTCTTGTGCTATACTTTCTACTACGTCTTGTGAATACAGTTTCTTCAACAACAATATCCCAAACACTTTTAAAATGCATGCTCTTTCTGAGCCTGTAAACTGGTCGAAATTGTTTCTTATCGTTTCACGCAAAATCGTAGCGATGTTAAGGTGTAGAAAGCACTGTAGAATGTTATTTCTGAACATAATCCAAATTGTAATTTCTGCGAGTTTCATTAATTGTAGAAAGTTAATATTTTAGTGTAGTTTTTCGTTGTTGAAACCAATATAGTAATATTTATTTTACTAATGCAAACAAGTTTAACAACACTATTTGTAGCAAAATTGTAAAGGCCAACACAAATGCACACAAAATATATGAAAAATATGTATATCTAAATATTATAAAAGTCTGCAAAATTACTGGGGGCGCGGTGGCTCAGTGGTAGAGCGTTCACCTCTTGTGCTTGGGGTCCCGGGTTCGATCCCAGCCTCCGCCAAGTGAACTTTGTGGTGGACAAACACCGTGCTCGTGGGTTTTCTCGGGGTTCTCCCGTTTCCTCCCACTTTCTTCATTCCACCATTTTCACTCATCTCTCATCATCACCGTCTCCTTTAGCCTAACCGGCATAACCGTGGGACGTAAAACTTAAAGATTTCATTTCATTTTTTTTTCTTCAAAATTACTAATGCATTTCATATCACAAATGCCCAATGTAGAAAAGAATGCTCTACGTACCATTATACGCATGCATATTGACGAATCCGAGCGAATCTTTTTTTTTTCTCAGTATGCCACAAACACTGGGAAAAAACAAAGGAAATCATACTTTATACTGTGGGCGTCAGGAGGTTAGGTTCGAATATTCACCTCAGGACTTTATTTTCAAATATTTTCAATCTGCATTCTTCCCTTAAAGTAAACGACCATGTTTTGTAACCATGCTTGCTTTTATTTATCTTTCACGTTTTATATTTACTATCTACAGATCGGAAAGTAGCCAAATGTTTTATTGGCTCCTCCTCTTCTGTAGTTGCCTCCTGATCACCCTTACCTGGAGTTCGAACTCTGTGGCCGGCCGCTCGGATTAAATAGTTTTTCTAAGGTTTATGTCAGTCTCATTACACGAATACTAAAATGGTATCTTTAAACATATGATTTTCTTTCACAGTTCCTTTCTAACTTTCATCCTCAATACATCCAGTGATAAATGAATCTTGGCAACTGTATCTGAAGTTCGTTTCTGTCGAAAACTAGAATTTAGAATAATGGGGCAGCTATAGGCCCCTACTCTAATTCTTGGCCCCTCCAGTGCTTCACCCCTTCTGGCCTGGTTACTAAATAAAATATTGAAAAACGTTATACAAGTCGACAAATATTTTGTGTATTCTAGAATTGACTACTATGATATTTTTAATGCATTAGCAACTACGGATAATTCCTAACTGGTTACACTAGAAAAAAAAATGCTGTAGTAGGTATGGAGTGCGATGTTCGTCATAAAACTATACAAATTGTGATTCTTATATAATTTATTTTTTTCCGTTGAAAAGTTTTTTTAAAACTTTTTAAAAATGAAATAAAGGCAATGGTAGTTTCATATTTTATTTCAAGAAAGAAAATACTAACTATATGTAATGGAGCTCCGCCACTTGACTGGGAAAACTTCAATCAGAATGATGAGCACGTTTCGAACCTAGGGCTTCCCTAACGCCAGGAGGATGTACCAACTGAACCACGGCCACTTTATACAAATAGCATAGTTATTTTTCATTTTTCCACAAAATTTAAATTTGAATGGGCCCTTTGCAGTGGCCTCTCGTAAAAAGAAAAAAAATCTTGCTACTCAGCGACTACGAGTTTCGTAGGTTAAGGAAATTCTATAACAGAAAAGCGTAACTTTCGCAGATCCAGAAGAAATATCGACCCAAAATTGTTCTGTGGATAAATACCATATCACATCCCCTTTTCATCCTGCAAGTGATTGATATATTGCAAACACGAAGCCTTTCTCCTGGTCTTTGTAATTTTAAGTGCCTTTATTTTTTATTTTTTTAAAAAAAATCTTTCTTCTTTTGTATTACAGGAGTGAATGTGGTGGCAGGAGAATTTACAGTGACCAATGAAAAATTTCTTCCGGCATTGAGAAATACAGCGTCCGAAGACTTCCGGCAGCTGGCGAAACAGCTTACATCACAAGTAAGTAAAATGACGATCGATCTTTCTTGCTAATTATTACATGGATAATATTGTAGTTAATCCATTGCTATTTGTGCGCAGAAAAAAGAGAACAAAATATATGGAAAGCAAATGTTAATTAGGGGGATCAGAAAATGGAAGTTAAATGAATATATTTGCATAATTGTGTTCTGTATCACGAAGAAAGTGTTGTTCATGCCAGCTCTTGATTTCCATAATTACAAGATAGAAGCGCCAAGCTACACGATTATCTATGCATTAGTTCAATCTACGTATGAAACAAAAAAGAGTGAGAGAGCACTTACATACTGTAATTGCATTTGTCGACTTCACGTTTGCAGTTTCGATAACAATGCTACTTCACTGGTGATATTAGGAGCTATTTCCCACATGCACGATCTATAACAGCAATTGCGGGTTATCCAGATACTCTTGAAGATGTTGTAAAGGAAACTACTTTTGGGAGTCGTGATTTCATCAGTTATATTGCAATAAATGTGTATTGCCATCTTGTGATTGTTATATTTGAATTTGGAGGAACTTGAGAGATACAGTTGGTATTCAATGATTTGTCATTATTACACCTCTAAACCCATGCTTTGGATAACTATGGGAATCCATATACGAGGAATGTTCAACAATTATTGTCCCTGACATAGAAGAGCTGTCATTTTTCCACATAGTCCCCCCTCACTATAATGCACTTCTTCCATCTAAGTTCTAGAGCAGCTTTAAAAAAAAAAAAGAAAAAAACTTGATGGCTGTGCTAGAAGCCATTCTTCGACAGTCTTCGTACCATGCTCGTCATTGGCAAACTTTGTGCCTCGCAAGTGCTGCTTAAGCTAGGAAAACAAGTGAAAGTCACTTGGGGCCAGATCTGGAGAGTAGGGAGGATGCTGAAGTATTTCAAGTATTTTATCAGGAATAGCGGCGGCGATAAGGTGACTTCTATGAGCAGGAGCATTGTCCTCCAGTAGCAGCACTTTCCTGTGTAGCATCCCTCTACGTTTCTCCTTGATTTACCTCGCTAACTTTCGGAATAAATTGTGAATAATAGACACCTGTAATTGTCTTTTGGCCCTGGAGATAGCCAATGAACAATACGCCCTTAATAGCCCAAAAAATCGTGTCCATAAACTTGCCAGCTGATGGCATTGTATTGAATTTCTTGGAGGGCGGAGAATCATGGTGCCTCCACTGCATACTCTGTTGTCGAACGCTGGATCGTAAAATTGCGCATAATTGTTGGTGTAAAGTTGTGTCTATTGAACTGAGTGCCAATCTAGTAACCTTATCCAACCTCTGCACAGTAAATAATCTGTCAGCCATATATGAGAAAAGATTTTGTTGATGGTTTGAGATAAGTGGGACGATCATTATGAAGTTCAGAGTATTTGTGGCATTTTTGCTTTCCATTTTTAATATCTTCGGTTTAATCCCTTTTTTTTTTTGTTTGTTTGTTTGTTTGTTTCAGCACCTGGTTTAAACCAGTCAATCCTGCCTCTATTGTAACCAGAAGTTGCATGAATCTAACGTTTCGGTTTCAATTTTAATAGTTATAAAGGAATAACGGTAAGATATAGCCTGAAACGATTTCTTTATGAATTTACAGCCCAAGGAACAAGTTAAATCTCGGCTGTAATACGTACTTGTACATAATAGAAAGCTACTACCACTTTTGTATTCAATAATGATCTCCATAGAGCAAAAACACTATAAAAAGTTGCGAGAAATTGTTTCAATTGATATGAATTTAGGACCAAATAATAGGTTTAATCTTGGCTTCAATTTATCTCTCTATTGAAACAGGAAGTTAAAGAAATCAGTCGGTTTCGGTTTAAATGGTAAGAGATTCAGCAGGGGTGCCCACAAAGGGGGGCTATGACGCAAACTGCGTCATTGAAATATTTGGGGGGGGATAAAAATCTATATAAATATGTTTGAGGTGGTGTAAAAATAAATCGAAAAGATTTTTTTTTCATGGAAGAACACCTACGGATAGACAATTGAGGGGGGATGCATCATGGACATGAGGGGGGGGCACCACTGGATTCAGCATCCGAAGAGTAAATTCTATCTTCCCCTTTATTCACCTGTTGAAGCCGAAACAAATAAATCTATCAGTTTTATAGTTAGAATATTTTACTTCTAAAGTTCGGAAATCTGTCGTACTTTCTCAATGTAACACGAAACTCACTTGTCACGCTACATTACAATAATATATTTTCTTATCTCATGATTCATTATAATTCTATGATGATCTGGTGCCAGTTTATGTACTACTAGTTTATTGTAATTTTAGTGAGCAGTTTTTGATTTTGTAGGATAATTTTATGCATTTTCAATCTTTTACGATTTCGATTTAAGCCTATAAATTTACAAGACAATACTGAAACTTACATGAACTTAAATTTCATATCTGGAATTAATTGTGTTCATTGGGCATCACTTTACAACATCTTTTCGAGATGAGACAGCTTAGTTAAAAGCCGTTAAAACTAAACAAAAATCTGGGAAAATATGGTTCTATTAGATCCGTGTTTCTTAGATAACCTTTACAGCTGATCGTTTCTCATGAATATCTTGTGTTTTATTTGTTAATATCGATAATCGTTTGCGCTTTTTATTTATTTATTTTTTTTTAAAGACAGCCTTGGTTTAATTTCTATTTCAATTTGTGGCATGTTTTCCATTTCATTTGGAAACTGAAAAATATAAGTTGGGAGGAAAATATAACGAAAAATCACTAGCAATTAAATATCCCTGTCCTGAAACAGACATAGACTAAGCAGGAATTACTGTTTCGTCTTCATATAGTGATGTAAATTAAAGCAGAACTGTAGGCGAAACAAGAATGAATTCCGGAACGGTTGGTCGACGTTTGGGTTTAGCGTCTCTTCCTGCAGCGAGACTATATGAGATATGGACCTACACTTTAACGTGGGATTTGAACCACATGTGCTTCCGCCAGGAATCGAACCCGGGTCTCATGCACCGGAAACTCATAACCTAACTACATAGCCACAAGGAAACTGAAGTTCAGAACAGAACTTCAATAAATAAATAAATAAATAAATAAATAAATAAATAAAAATCGGGACCGTAATAAACGTTTTTTACTTTATATCCAATACTGCTGCTACAAAATATTCGGTTTACATTCCCACTCCCTTCCACTTAAAAAAATGAAAAGTATTAATTTTCAGCCTGTCAAAGTGGTGCTTTAAGTGAAGGAAATGTGGGTGGGTACCAGGACGCCAGTGAATCCTTTTATATACTGAATATACTGATAAACGTACACAAATAGGGAAATAAGGTGGGAAACACGCAAAAACAATTTCTACGAATATTTTCATTCATTCGTTCTGTGTAAGTTCCTCTTTTTCATTATTTAATAAAGGGAATATCGCGGTCGCATTACTATTTTATTTTTACCGAGAACTTGACCCTGCTAGTTCCTTTTTATTCTTTTTCTCTTAAGAAATCCATAAATGATTTCGAAATAGGTAAGTAAAGTGCTTTCAACCCACACATACATTTATAGCACGCGTGTCAGTACTATTTTGAATTAAACAACTTATATGTAAGGAGACAATGTAAATCCTTTGTGATGGAAACAGCAATTATTAACAAGTGTTTTTTTTTCAGTTATGAAAAAAAAAAAAACGTACTTCGTTGACTTTTAAAAGCAAATCTCGAAATTGTTTTGCGAAAATGTGATCAAATTCATACCGCAAATTTGATAACCCATAACTCGATATCCGAAGCCCTTGACACCATAAGATTTCACAAGCTTGTGAAGCATGTCATGGCTTAACACATGTCAAGTTAGATTTAGAGCGGATGAGTTTGATTGATTTTGTACAGTACACCGTATGCTGTTATATATTGGTTTTTCAAGAGTAAAGAGACGGAGAAATTTCTTGTCCTTTTCTCTGTCCGTGAGGTCGAACATAACTAAGAAAAGGAAGGGGCTAATCTTCTGTTTCTTGCGCTTCGAGATAAATATTTTATTTTATTTGAACAGAACAACAATATTTGAAAATAAGCCTACATAATCAAGACGGCATTTCGGTAGGAGGTACAATGATTAGATGTATATAGTTGCAGATGATATGGCGCTTGCTGCAGAATCTGAAGAGAAAATCAAAAAGATTAAGGAAGGGTTGTGTAGAATATGGAATGAAAGTAAATGTTAGAAAGATAAAAACATTGTGATTGGAAGGAAGCGGTCGATGTCAAATATAGAAGTAGGAGGGAAGAAAATAGAACAGGTCACTAGTTTTCGATACCTGGATAGTATTTGTAGTGGTGATGTGAGGTGCAAACGTGAAATACAAGCAAGAATAAGAATGGCAAAAGAAGCCTTTAGGAGGAAGAAAAGTCTATTTTGTGGGATCTTGAATAAAGAATTGAGAAAAAGACTCATAAAATGCTTTGTGTGGAGTATTTCACTATATGGAGCAGAAACACTGACATTACGCAAAAATGATGAAAAATGACTGGAAGCTTTCGAAATGTAGGCGTGGAGAAGAATGGAAAGAATTAGTTGAGTCGACCGGAAACTAATGAGAGGGTGTTAGCAATCGTGGGGGAGGAAGCGCAATTTTAGATATTATTAAGAGAAGGAAAAGAAACTAGTTGGGACATTTACTAAAAAAGAACTATGTCATGAGAAATGTGCTAGAGGATATGGTGGAAGGAAAGAGCAGGAGAGGGCGAAAAAGACTACAATTGTAGACTGACTTTAAAATCCGTACTAAGTGCCAAAATGAAAATGTTGAGTAAAAAAGCACAGATTTTACTTCAGAACTACTTCAGATTTAACCCACGCCTTGGCGATTATTTGAACTACTTCCACAGTGAATGCTAGATAGCCCGATTTTAATTGAGCAGTGTTAGGCACATAAGCCACATCTCGACATTAAACCGATCTTTTCCATTTTTGCCACTTACTGTTAGCACGGATTTTATTTTCAGTCTACAATTGATGAGCGATATCAAGAGAAAAATCGTTCGTGAAGACAAAGAGGTTAGCGGAAGACCATGGAGCGTGGAAGCTTCTCAGTTGCAGCAAGTGACCTGCCAATAATGGCGGAATGCCTATGATGATAATGACAACGATGAACACAACAGAAAGAATTATACAGTTAATACTAGTGTTAAATCATCTAACATTAATGTTACACAATTAATAATATGAAATCTATCAACAAGTAAAGGCTAAATATTTGACTGACTCGCTTATTTCACCCTTTCAATGCGTAAATCGACTTCTGTTGACAGAAAGAAAATTTCCCTAACCAGCGAATGTCCACTATAGTCAGTGTTTATTTTTTTTCTCCGTATCTTGGGCTTGTCGAGGGTAGTCGTCAACGAAAAAAAAAAAAAAAAAAAAAACACCTTTGGCGACTACTATTGGCAAGCCCAAGATACGGACAAAAAGAAAAAAAACACACACACACACTATAATCGACATTTTCTGGTTCAGGTAATTTTCTTTCCATCGACAAAAGTCGATTTACGCAGATAAAGGGTTCAACAACAAAAGAGGAAAATCAACTGATCCAACAAAAACTTCATTTTTCTATTTCTTTTTTTTTAAAAGAACAACATAACAAGACGCACATTAGACAACAGACGAATCAAGGAAAACAAATTGAGATGCTTGAGCCTAAATTTTGATGCATAAGTTTCGAGAAAATCGAGAAATGCGAATTTTTAAGTCGCTAAAAAGCATGTAGTCCGTTGCTAACAATAATTCATAATTTTATTATGCTCGAACAGATTATTTATCTTCTGTGTATTTAAAAAGTATAGGCCTATACTATTAAATAGAACAATATACACCTATCTTATTTTTTCCTAACAGAAAGCACATAGTACTTGTAGATTTGATTTTAAAAATCTTTTATTATTTTAGAATTTTATTCTTTTTCTTTTTTTGATAAAATTCTGCATAATGTTTAAAAGCTTGATCATGTAATACGTTTGCGCGCGAATCTTTTTAGTAGGTATTTTAAGTACGTCCGTGAACCTGGCCCCCCCACTTTGAGCACTAACGATAAAATTAGTGTCAATCGTTAGTGCATCGTTAGTGCTTCTTAGTGCACCAACCCCTAACGTTAGTGCTTAATTAGTGTAGGAGCTACAAGCAAAAAACTTTTGGGGGGGCCAAGTTCACGCTGCCCCCCCACTTCAAGCACTAACGAAATAACTAGTGCCATTCGTTAGTGCATCGTTAGTGCTTCCTAATGCACCAACCCGTGACGTTAGTGCTTCATTAGTGTAGGCTCTGGAGCCAAAACAATGGAACACGCTGGCCCCCCCACTTCAAGCAATAAGGAAAAGAATAGTGCCGTTCGTTAGTGCATCGTTAGTGCTTCTAGAAAATACTAAAAGTTTCGTTAGTGCTTCACTATTAGTGTAGATATAGCCAATTATAAGTCACGAAACTCCCATAAGAAATGCATGGGGAATTTTTCATTGCGTTGAATTACCGCCAAATTCCAAAGCACTATTGACCTCTTCTAGTGCAATCGTTAGTGCATCGTTAGCGCTTCTTACTCCAAAAACCGCAAACGTTAGTGCTTCATTAGTGTAGGAGTTATAAAGAAAAAACATTTGGGGGGGGCCAAGTTCACGCTGCCCCCCACTTCAAGCACTAACGAAATAACTAGTGCCATTCATTAGTGCATCGTTAGTGCTTCTAGAAAACACTTATAGTTTCGTTAGTGCTTAAATATTAGTGTGGTTATGACTTATTACATGTCACGAAACTCCCATAAGAAATGCATGGGGAATTTTTCATTGCGTTAAATTACCACCAAATTCAAAAGCACTAATGATCTCTTTTAGTGCAATCGTTAGTGCATCATTAGTACTTCTTAGTGCACCAACCCTAACGTTAGTGCTTCATTAGTGTAAGTACTACAAGTGAAAAACCCTTTGGGCCTAGCGTGAACTTGGCCCCCCCACTTTGAGCACTAACGAAAAGATTAGTGCCATTCGTTAGTATATCGTTAGTGCTTCCAGAAAATACTTATAGTTTCGTTAGTGCTTCATTATTAGTGTAGATATAGCCAATTGTAAGTCACGAAACTCCCATAAGAAATGCATGGGGAATTTTTCATTGCGTTAAATTACCGCCAAATTCAAAAGCACTAATGATCTCTTTTAGTGCAATCGTTAGTGCATCGTTAGTACTTCTTAGTGCACCAACCCTAACGTTAGTGCTTCATTAGTGTAGGAACTACAAGTGAAAAACCCTTTGGGCCTAGTGTGAATTTGGCCCCCCCACTTTGAGCACTAACGAAAAGAGTAGTGCCATTCGTTAGTATGTCGTTAGTGCTTCCGGAAAATACTAATGATTTTGTTAGTGCTTCACTATTAGTGTAGATATAGCCAATTGTAAGTCACGAAACTCCCATAAGAAATGCATGGGGAATTTTTCATTGCATTAAATTACCGCCGAATACAATAGCACTAATGAATTCTTGTAGTGCAATCCTTAGTGCATCGTTAGTGCTTCTTAGTGCACCAAGCCTAACGTTAGTGCTTCATTAGTGTAGGAACTACAAGTGAAAAACCCTTTGGGCCTAGCGTGAACTTGCCCCCCCCACTTTGAGCACTAACGAAAGATTAGTGCCATTCGTTAGTATATCGTTAGTGCTTCCAGAAAATACTAATAGTTTCGTTAGTGCTTCATTATTAGTGTAGATATAGCCAATTGTAAGTCACGAAACTCCCATAAGAAATACATGGGGAATATTTCATTGCGTTAAATTACCGCCAAATTCAAAAGCACTAATGATCTTTTTTAGTGCAATCGTTAGTACTTCTTAGTGCACCAGCCCTAACGTTAGTGCTTCATTAGTGTAGGAACTACAAGTGAAAAACCCTTTGGGCCTAGCGTGAACTTGGCCCCCTCACTGAGCACTA
Source organism: Thermobia domestica (assembly GCF_964235325.1). Lineage (NCBI taxonomy): Eukaryota > Metazoa > Arthropoda > Insecta > Zygentoma > Lepismatidae > Thermobia > Thermobia domestica. The sequence goes on along the minus strand of NC_137457.1, from coordinate 249,850,864 downwards.
ACAAAAAGATTAGTGCCATTCGTTAGTATATCGTTAGTGCTTTCAGAAAGTAGTAATAGTTTCGTTAGTGCTTCACTATTTGTGTAGATTATGCCAATTGTAAGTCACGAAACTCCCAGAGGAAATGCATGGGGAATTTTTCATTTCGTTAAATTACCGCCAAATTCGAAAGCACTAATGACTTCTTGTAGTGCAATCGTTAGTGCTTATTAGTGCACCAACAATAACATTAGTGCTTCATTAGTGTAGGAACTACAAATAACCACCTTTTGGGCTTAGCGTGAACTTAACCTCCCACTTTGAGCACAAACGAAAAGATTAGTGCTATTCGTTAGCATGTCGTTAGTGCTTCCAGAAAATACTAATAGTTTCGTTAGTGCTTCATTATTAGTATAGATATAGCCAATTGTAAGTCACGAAACTCCGAGAAGAAATGTATGGGGAATTTTTCATTGCGTTAAATTACCGCCAAATTCAAAAGCACTAATGATCTCTTTTAGTGCAATCGTTAGTGCATCGTTAGTACTTCTTAGTGCACCAACCCTAACGTTAGTGCTTCATTAGTGTAGGAACTACAAGTGAAAAACCCTTTGGGCCTAGCGTGAACTTGGCCCCCCCACTTTGAGCACTAACGAAAAGATTAGTGCCATTCGTTAGTATATCGTTAGTGCTTCCAGAAAATACTAATAGTTTCGTTAGTGCTTCATTATTAGTGTAGATATAGCCAATTGTAAGTCACGAAACTCCCATAAGAAATGCATGGGGAATTTTTCATTGCGTTAAATTACCGCCGAATACAAAAGCACTAATGAATTCTTGTAGTGCAATCCATAGTGCATCTTTAGTGCTTCTTAGTGCACCAACCCTAACATTAGTGCTTCATTAGTACAGGAACTACAAGTAAATAACACTTTGGGCTTAGCGCGAACTTGGCCCCCCCACTTTGAGCACTAACGAAAAGATTAGTGTCATTCGTTAGTATATCGTCAGTGCTTCCAGAAAATACTAATAGTTTCGTTAGTGCTTCATTATTAGTGTAGATATAGCCAATTGTAAGTCACGAAACTCCCATAAGAAATGCATGGGGAATTTTTCATTGCGTTAAATTACCGCCAAATTCAAAAGCACTAATGATCTCTTTTAGTGCAATCGTTAGTGCATCGTTAGTACTTCTTAGTGCACCAGCCCTAACGTTAGTGCTTCATTAGTGTAGGAAGTACAAGTGAAAAACCCTTTGGGCCTAGCGTGAACTTGGCCCCCCACTGAGCACTAACGAAAAGATTAGTGCCATTCGTTAGTATATCGTTAGTGCTTCCAGAAAATACTAATAGTTTCTTTAGTGCTTCATTATTAGTGTAGATATAGCCAATTGTAAGTCACGAAGCTCCCATAAGAAATACATGGGGTATTTTTCATTGTGTTAAATTCCCGAACGTAATAGTAATCATTACACTAATATATTGTTATTAGTGCTTTTAAATTTGGTGGAAGAATTTTAGAGAGTGGAAAATGCTACGTGTCTAAATTTAGCCCCGCACGCATCTCAAATACTAAAGAAACGTTTGACATGTTTAGTGCAATCGTTAGTGCATCGTTAGTACCCATTAGTACACTAAAATCTAACGTTAGTGCTTTGATTCAACTCTATATTAGTGAACATTATTTGCAAGACTAAATTGAAATTTTTCTAATTCTACAATTATTGTCCTACAAAGGTGAGATAGACGTCAAAAGTTAGTGCATCCTTATTGCTTCCCGAAACACGAAGCATTAGTGTTAGCGCGATTATAGTTTAAGAGTTATAAGTGAATAACTCACTCTGTGCTAAATTTAATTTTAGCAAATTTTACAATAATGGCCTCACAAAGGTTGAATAAACGTCAAAGATGAGTACATCGTTAGTGCTCCGAAAGACACTAAGCATTAATGTTACTGCTATCTTAGTTTAGGGGTTAAAAATGTATAACTCGGGGGGTGGAGGGCTACTTTAGATCTTTAAATTTTGTACAATTTTACGCTAATTGTCTGACAAAAATGGACCAAACCAGCGTTTAGTCCTCTGCTGAATAAGCACTAATGCGAGTGCTATCTTAATTTAAGTGTGATTAACGAATAACACGCACGAACCTAAATTCAAATTTGTCGAATTTTACAATAATTGTCAATCCAAAGGTAGGATAATCGGTAAAGGATCGTGCTTTTTTAGTGCTTCAAAATACTAAGCATTGACGAAAGTGCTATCACAGTTTAGGAGTTATCAGTGAATCACTCGGACGGATCTCAATTAAAATTCATCGAATTTTACAATAATTGTGTAAAAATTGAAAAACCTGAAGTTAGCCCCGCTCGAGTTATTTGGTAAAACTCCTAAACTGTGACGGCACTGCCGTTAAGTGATTAGTGTTTCATGAAGCACTAACAGTCACTAACCTTCGGCGGTTATCTTACCTTTGTGGGACAATTAGTGTGAAGTTCCAAAATTTAAATTCAATCCTATCCGGACTATTCATGAAAGCACTAACGAGAATTCTTAATGTTTTATAGCTCTAGCAATGCAGTAAGCGCTTGTGTTTGTCCTACTTTTTTGTTACAATTAGTGTAAAACTGTTGAGGTTGAAAAACCTAAAGTTAGACCGGGTTGAGTTTTCATTAATAAGTCCAAAAATATGATAGCACTAACGTTAGTACTTATTATTTTTTGAAGCGTTAAGGATGCTATCCTTTAAAGTTTGTCCTACCTTTGTGAGAAAATTAGTGTTTTTCGATACTTTTAAACTCAGTCTCGTCCGAGTTATTCATTAATAATTCCCAAACTACAATTTCACTAACGTTAGAGATTTTTGGAGTATTAACGCTGTACTAACCTTTGACGATTATTCGACCTTTGTGAGACAATTATTGTAAACTTCGATAAATTTAAATTTAGCCCGGAATGTGTTATTCACTTATAACTCCTAAACTATGACAGCAATCAGTGTTTAATAGGGCTCTATTAATGCACTACCCACTGGTGTTAGTCCCACTTTTGTGGCACAATTACTAAAAAAAAATGTGTAAAAGTTGAAAAATCTAAAGTTAGCCCCGAACGAGTTATTCATTAATAACTACTAAAGTATGATAGTGCTATCGTTACTGTTTAGTGCACTAATGTGAAATTACTTAGCACTAAACATGTAAATAGTTTTACTAGCACTTGAGAATCGTGCGGGGCTAAATTTAGACACAGCATTTTTCATTTTGTAAATTTCCCACATATTTAAAAGCACTAATAACCACATATAGTGTAATGGTTATAGTATAGTGTAGTGTTAGTACCTCTTATTGCAGAACTCCAAACATTAGTGCATCAACAGTATGGACGGTAGAAAATAAAACTTAAGGGGAGCCAACTATACGCTAGCCAATAAAAGCATTCACGATGAGAAGCATTAATGTTCGGTCTTGGTGCACTAATGTTACACTGACTAATGGTGCACAGAGATCACTAGCAAGCAATAACGAAACACTAACGATGCCACTAGAAGAGACAACTACTCCATTTGAATTTCGTGAGAATTTGACCTAATGAAAAAATCCCCATGTTCTTCTTATGAGAGTTTCGTGACTTATAATTGCCTATATCTACACTAATAGTGAAGCACTAACGAAACTATTAGTATTTTCCATAAGCATTAACAATGTAATAACGAATAGCACTAATCTTTTCGTTTGTGCTCAAAGTGAGGGGGGCCAAGTTCATGCTAGGCTCACAGGGTTTTTACTTGAAGTTCCTACACTAATCAAGCACTAATGTTATTGTTGGTGCACTAATAAGCACTAACGATTGCACTACAAGAAGTCATTAGTGCTTTCGAATTTGGCGGTAATTTAACAAACAGAAAAATTCCCCATGCATTTCCTCTGGGAGTTTCGTGATTTACAATTGGCTATATCTACACTAATAGTGAAGCACTAACGAAACTATTAGTATTTTCTGGAAGCACTAACGATATGCTAACGAATGGCACTAATCTTTTCGTTAGTGCTCAGTGGGGGGGCAAAGTTCACGCTAGGCCCAAAGGGTTTTTCACTTGTACTTCCTACACTAATGAAGCACTAACGTTAGGGCTGGTGCACTAAGAAGTACTAACGATTGCACTAAAAGAGATCATTAGTGCTTTTGAATTTGGCGGTAATTTAACGCAATGAAATATTCCCCATGTATTTCTTATGGGAGTTTCGTGACTTACAATTGGCTATATCTACACTAATAATGAAGCACTAACGAAACTATTAGTATTTCCTGGAAGCACTAACGATATACTAACGAATGGCACTAATCTTTTCGTTAGTGCTCAAAGTGGGGGGGCAAGTTCACGCTAGGCCCAAAGGGTTTTTCACTTGTAGTTCCTACACTAATGAAGCACTAACGTTAGGATTGGTTCACTAAGAAGCACTAACGATGCACTAAGGATTGCACTACAAGAATTCATTAGTGCTATTGTATTCGGCGGTAATTTAACGCAATGAAAAATTCCCCATGTATTTCTTATGGGAGTTTCGTGACTTACAATTGGCTATATCTACACTAATAATGAAGCACTAACGAAACTATAAGTATTTTCTGGAAGCACTAACGATATACTAACGAAGGGCACTAATCTTTTCGTTAGTGCTCAAAGTGGGGGGGCCAAGTTCACGCTAGGCCCAAAGTGTTTTTTACTTGTAGTTCCTGTACTAATGAAGCACTAATGTTATTGTTGGTGCAGTAAGAAGCACTAACGATGCACTAAGGATTGCACTACAAGAATTCATTACTGCTTTTGTATTCGGCGGTAATTCGACGCAATGAAAAATTCCCCATGCATTTCTTATGGGAGTTTCGTGACATGTAATAAGTCATAACCACACTAATATTTAAGCACTAACGAAACTATAAGTGTTTTCTAGAAGCACTAACGATGCACTAACGAATGGTACTAATTTTATCGTTAATGCTTGAAGTGGGGGGGCAGCGTGAACTTGGCCCCCCCAAATGTTTTTTCTTTATAACTCCTACACTAATGAAGCACTAACGTTAGCGGTTTTTGCAATAAGAAGCGCTAACGATGCACTAACGATTACACTAGAAGAGGTCAATAGTGCTTTGGAATTTGGCGGTAATTTGACGCAATGAAAAATTCCCCATGCATTTCTTATGGGAGTTTCGTGACTTATAATTGGCTATATCTACACTAATAGTGAAGCACTAACGAAACTTTTAGTATTTTCTTGAAGCACTAACGATACACTAACGAACGGCACTATTCCTTTCCTTATTGCTTGAAGTGGGGGGGCCAGCGTGTACCATTGTTTTGGCTCTAGAGCCTACACTAATGAAGCACTAACGTCACGGGTTGGTGCACTAGGAAGCACTAACGATGCACTAACGAATGGCACTAGTTATTTCGTTAGTGCTTGAAGTGGGGGGCAGCGTGAACTTGGCCCCCCCAAATGTTTTTTGCTTGTAGCTCCTACACTAATTAAGCACTAACGTTAGGGGTTGGTGCACTAAGAAGCACTAACGATGCACTAACGATTGACACTAATTTTATCGTTAGTGCTCAAAGTGGGGGGGCCAAGTTCACGGACCTATTTTAAGTTCATATTCCATCTCTGCAACAATACAAATTATATTAGATTGTGGCTGTACGCTACGACCCTCCTCCTCTTTCAGTTGGAAACACTGTTTGAAATAATAAATGCTTTCGCGCAAAAAGCCATTTTGCCGTCATTTTCCCTTATAATTGGTAACGAGCACACTTGGTAAGTAAATGGTAGGATATATCCCTTTATTGTTTCCGTTAAGTACGCTCAAGCTGTTTCACCAAGAGCTTTTGGAAAATCACATTTTGCTGCCAAGGAAAGAGAGAGAGAGAGAGAGAGAGAGAGAGAGAGAGAGAGAGAGAGAGAGAGAGAGAGAGAGAGAGAGAAATAGAAATACTCAAATGTGTTATAGAAGTCCTTATTTTCTTCTTATTACTATTTTTTATTTTCTTTGTTTCTTCTTTGGTTTCATTTTCTCCTTCTCCCGTTGGACACAGTAAGTAGCCGAAGCCTGACGCAAAATAGATTTACGGTGTAATTTCTTCGACTAGGAAAAGGAGCTTGAACAAGATGAAACTCTTGGCCTTTTGTCTGCCGTTGAGAATTCTCACACCTGATCAACAAAAGACGACAAGAAGAAGGAAGGAAATAAAATAGCATCTGATTTTCAATTCGTATGGTAATAAATTACCCTCCAGATGGAGTTAGTTGTGTTTCTCATAAGATGGAAATTGTGTGGAGGAATATAATTCAATTTAAGTGATAACGGACGAGTTGTTCTTCTTGCGCTGTGCAGAAAAAGGGAAGAAACAGACTACTTGAGTTCTCAGTCGAATACGGCACCGAAAAAGAAGTATTGTAGTCTTTTCTCTTTTAATTTGTAGCAACATCGTCACAAGTTATTGCTAGGAGAGTTTACTGTGATGAGTTATGAATTATCACGACATGTCTTGGATACTACAATGACTTCCATAAATTCTCGGCCACATCCTGATTTTTTTTTTTCGATTTTTAAAAAATCTATTAAATATAATAGGGTCTATATAAAATTGCAAGGGACTATGTGACTTTATATCTCTTGAACCACCCGACCGATCTCGATCAAATTTTCAACATAAATCAGTTTCGGGTCTGGGATGGTTTTCATTATTTCACTTTAACAGTACAACATAGGAGGGGGGGGGGAGAGATTAGCCTATATAAAAATAAATAAATCATAATAACTCTTGGATCACGAGACCGATCTCGATCAAATTTTTAAGATAGATGAGGTATGGGCTTGGGATTGTTTTTATCATTTTACTTTGAGGGTGCAACTTAGGAGAGGGGGAGGAAGAGAGATACTTAAAATGATCGAAAATGACTGATATTAGTATCGAATCCGTAGCTTTTGGGGTCGCTGAGATGAACAATGATACTCCAGATGCTGTTTAAAAAAAAATTCAGCCCCGCAACTTGGGGGAGGGGAAGGAGGAGATATATAAAAATAATCGCAAATGACCGATATTAATACAGGGACGAACAGTGTCGCTGAGACAAACAGTAATACTTTCGAAGCCATTTAAATCCAAATTCACCCTTTTATATCCAAAATGAAACGTATTCTCCCCGTGCGAAGAACACGTATTGTGCTTGTGCTTTATATTGTAGTGATAATAGTCGCTGCAGCCAAGCCTTTGGTTCTTCAAAGTACATAGATTAACACCGTGCTAAATTTAAAAACTAATTTTTTACTTGACCTAAGAACGAACACCAAAGCACGTTCATATTTAGTATCGTTTATCATTAGCAATTTTCAAATAATTAAATTGAAACCTTACTGTAAAAAGGCAATGTTAATACCTAAATCTAAATATGATTACGACCCTTCTTCTATTTTGAAATAATTATATTGATTAGAGGCCGGACATGACGGAAATCACACGAGTAACAAACAATATTTTCGCTTGAAACTAAAGGAAGAAAGATTATCCAGTGTATACGACAATTAGATATTTAAGAGGCCTTATCACTGCGAAATTAAAATACCGCTAATTTTACAGTAATTATACAGTATCTTCAACTAGATAAGAGATAATCAAAAAGTGGAACAAGAGCTCCCTAGACAATATTATTTTACATGAGATACCGTTATCACGACTTACTTATCTCCTTTCGATTTCCAGCCGTTTAGAAAATCGGCATTTATTTTCGCGTTTCTAAGTGGCTGCCAACGGAAAGCTACTAAGTGACTCGCGATAACTTATTTATTTATTTATTTATTTCAGAAAACAACAGGCGGATGCCTAATTACAGTTTTCCATCATGATAATATAATTTAAAATACACTTATGATAACAAGCAAAATAATATTCTCTAAAGCGATCTTGTTCCACATTTTGATTACCTTTTATCTGTTTGATGATATCACATAATTACTGTAAAATTAGCGGTATTTTAATTTCGCAGTGATAAGGCCTCTTAAGAAAAAATTCTTTTAGTTTCAAACGAGGAAAGTTTAATTTTTACGGATGTGACTTTCCTCACGAGCTGCCCCTGAGTTAATAGACGGTTAAGAGGGGAGATGGAATGTATTCTTAGGACACTCAATTCATATACCTAAGTGTGAAGAAAGAGTGGTAAGAGTTGCTCTGCCTTCACTTGCAGAGTGATAGGTGCCTTGCCGTCACTTGTCAATTCACCATGCATAATTGCTCAGTGATTCTTGTACAGATAAGCATATCGTATAACACATATTGTAGCAAAACACCGCGTCCGTTGAGCTTGTCATAAACCTAGTACTTTTACTAGATTCAAACGTTTGATATATTTTTTTTTTTTTTAAGCAGATACCTTGGCACTAAGAAGCTCTGATTGGCTCACTCAGTATCTTCTGTCATTCTTTTGCTATAACAATATGGAAAAACTTTCATTCCTTTCTTAGGATCACGTCAGAGCTCCTTCGTGGCTAAGCGGTTAGCGTGCGCGCCTTTGGCGTGGGAGACCTGGGTTCAGTTCCCGGCGAGAGCTCATATGGTTCGAATTCCTCGTTAATCAGTAGGTTCACTTCTCATACCCTCGCTGTTGAACGAGATGTTAAAACTCTCAATCAACTCAACACTCAAGATCACGTAATGAGAGTAAGATTGAGTTGTTAGTCCGTCTGTCCGTTATTTCGCACGATAACTCTTAAATGCATGCCATTTTTTAAAATGTTTTTTGGGAACAGATAACTAGAATAATTACCTTGCCCGAATTCGGTAGTGTAATTCGGAATGGAAGAATTGAATTAGCCTTTAATAGAATAATTCACTTTGTAGAGATGTAAATTTTGGTTTGTTACTTTGCACCAATTTGTTACCAAGTTAATGGTAACGGCGACTTTAATGGCGATTATCTATATCTCATATCCCATGTATGCAAGCAATTTTTTGCAATATATAGCTGGAGCGATTAGCACGGCCAAGTTACGTTAATAGAGTCAGTCCGTTAATATGTTAACTAGGGATGGGCACAAGCGAGTAGGAGCGAGTTTTCTTTGAAACTCGACTCGACTCGAAACATACATCTTTGAGCTGGACTCGAGAACTCGGCTCGAAAAACTTTCTCCAACTCGACTCGAATTCAGATTGAATTTCGAGTCGAGTCACGTTAAAATGAGCCAAATTGAGCTAAATCCTATGTGTAGTTTCAAGTACTCTCTTCAAGTATCCTGGTCGGCCCGTGTTTAGGGTTGTCATCGGCTCAAGCGGCTCGGCTCACAGCTCATTCACTATCGAGCCAAACCGAGAATTGAGCCGATTCGAGCCCTCAGCTGAATTAAGCTGTACCGAGCCGATGGCTCATCCAAACCGAGCTGGCTCGATCGAGCTAATGACTCGCCTGAGCCGAATCGAACCGAGCTGATGCCTCACCCTAACTGAGCCGGCTCGATCTATCGGATCAGTTGAGCTGAGTTGAACAGATCCGATGGACTCATTTCAACCGAATGGCTCGAGCTGGTGGCTCACCAGAGCCGAGTTTGTGGCTTATCCCAACCAAACCGGCTGAAGCAATCAGCTCAATTGAGCCGAACCGATGCTCATCCCAACCGAGACGGCTCAATTGAACCGAACTGATGGCTCATCCCAACCGAGCCGGCTCGAGCTGTTCGCTCAGTTGATCCAAGCCAAGCTGGTTGACATCACTACCCGGTTAGGCTTCTGCTTGGGCTCAAAAATTCGACCATGTAGATCTCAGCCATGATGGTAGAAACTATAGTATAAGTTGGTGCTTACGACATTTGAGGCTGTCTCATAAAACTTATTGTTGTCTCTTTATCGAAACGAGACGAGAAGCGAGCACTTGAGCAGTAGTCTCTCGAGAGAGCAACACTAAATGTTTTTCACATTACTGCTTATATTTCTCAGGGCATTCGCTTTCCAGTCCAATCTGGCCATGATATCAAAAAGAGTTAAAACGAGCTGAACGAGCGAGCCATTCATCAAACTCGACTCGAAACTCGACCTCAGAAACAGTGACTTGGCTTGGAACTCGATTCGAGAAAATTACGTTTGACTCGACTCGACTCGAATTCGAGTCGAATTTTAGCTCGATTCGTGCCCATCCCTAATCTTAACAGGTAACGTTGATTTTATTAATGGCTGTTCATTTCTCATACGTGTATTTCACGTAATCCTTTCTAGTGTCTTTATATGAGTTAATAGGTTTTTGTATCATCCGAAAATAGATTTAAAAAAATTGCTAATAAGCGCAATCTTTAACACAAACTTCCACACTGGGACATAAAACACAAGTATCATCACAATAGATGTACGAAAATATAGGATTATCTTATTCTTAATAAAATCAAAAGATATATTATCTACTTTTTCGTCCTTCATTTCGTTATATGTTTTTGAACTTGTCTCAGCATCCCAACTCCTTTGACATCCTTGTTTACTTTGTTTTCCATTTTAATGCCTAAAATATTCAATGTATTCTTGTTATTATTCTGCTCCTCCAGTGTATTCTTTCCATTTTCCTCAAGCTACAATTCACTCATTAAAGGATCATTTCCTTTTTAGTTTCTATATTGTCATAGCAGTTCTCCCTTACTACGCATCTATTTACATTAAATTTACCTTCATATATATTCCTTTTAAGGTCTTTGGAAGAATTTGTACCATACTAGTGTTTTATGGTACTTTACGTTATAACTCTCATATTTGAGCTTTTTCGTCCGTTTTTTTTTTTTTTTTTTTTCAGTCTAGAGGCATTGTAGAACACGTTACGTATGGCTTCACGCCTTCCTGCTTCGAGACGTAGGAGGTGATGACGTCGTAACTAAAAATATATTTTCGTTTGTTAGGCCAATTTTCATTATTTTTTGGCGGGCTTACTTTTGCACCTAGAAGATTGAAATTTTGCACAAACATTCAGTCCACCGAGTAGTATTTATAAGATTTTTTCAGATCTCTGCGTTAAAACAATGGGGGTCCAGAGGGGCAGAAAGTTTAAAAAGAGATATTTTAACCAAAAAATCCCTTTCTTCGGGATTTTCCCGCCTCAGATACACGATGGAGACATCTGAATGGTACCATTTGAAAGGCAGTTCTATTCTAAAGAAAATGATGGACGAACCATGATTCTAGGATGAATATGGATGTCTCAGGATTTTTTTTTTTAATCTGAGAGAGTTTTTTGCGGTAATCTGGGGCATTGTGTGGATTATTGATAAATATTTTCCCGCCCTTACTATTCAAGATAAAAGTTTGAAATTTGGTACACATATTTAGTCTACCGAGTAGTATTTAACAAATTTTTTTTTCAGATCCCTACGTTCACACAGGGCCGTTCCAGAGGGACCCAAAGTATGAAAAAAATTCCCCGGCAATTTCCCCTTTCCCCTAAATTTTTCCCTCTCCTGGTATATGGTATGGGCATGTAAGTAGTACCATTTGAAAGCCAGCTCTATTCTGAAGAGAATGAGGTATGAACCATGATCCTAGGGTAGTGACGCAGTAGCTGCTTGACAAAGTCTAAAAAATACCCCAAAAACCCAAGATCTTAAAAGGGATATTATTCAAATTTCTTTTTCTTTTTTTTATTATTATTCCTTTTGACACCTTTACTTCTATTGTATATTTTCTTGTCTTTGTAGATTTTTCTTCTCAATTCGCAGATCAACTTTCTGTACAGTCTTTTCCCTTCTCCAGTCTTTCTTCGTAATGGAATCCAATCGTTGCTGCAAAAGCAACGAGGAGTTTTGTGGCTCCAGCCGAAATTACTTTGACTAATCAAGAAGGGTAACTGTTTTTTTAAAAAAAAAAAGAAAAAAGAAAAAATCATTCCTTAAATGTGACACACGTCAACCGGACTTCTCAATCACACCAACCTAATACTTAAGAGTCTTCATCCCGCGAAATTAAAATACCGCTAATTCTACAGTAATTATGTGATATCTTCAAATAGATAAAAGATAATCGAAATGTGGAACAAGAGCGCCCTAGACAATATTATTTTACATGAGAAACTGTTATCACGACTCACTTATCTGCTTTCGATTTCGAGCCATTTTGAAAATCGGCGTTTATTTTCGCGTTTCTAAACAGCTGAAAACGGAAAGCCACTAGGTGACTTGTAATAACGGTACCTCATGCAAAATAATATTGTCTAGGGTGCTCTTGTTCCATATTTCAATTATCTTTTATCTATTTGAAGATATCACATAATTACTGTAAAATTAGCGGTATTTTAATTTCGCCGGGATGAAGACTCTTAAGACAGATATAACCTTCATTTGTTCTGCCTTTCTTCCATATAGAACTAAATACTTTCAGCATTGATCCATTTCATCTATTCCATAAAATATTGGGGGACGCGTCCCCTTTGTCTCCCGCCAGAGACACCTGTGTGTCATCTTAGAAAAAAGTGAAATGAAATCTTTGAGTTTTGCGTCCCACGATTATGCCGGTCAGGCTAAAGGAGACGGTGATAATGAGAAATGAATGAAATGGTGGAACGAAGAAAGTGGGAGGAAACGGGAGAACCCCGAGAAAACTGTGTTTGAGCACGGTATTTGTCCACCACAAAGTCCACACGGCGCGAGCTGGGATCAAACCAGGGATCCCAAGCACCGGAGATGAACTCTCTACCACTGAGCCACCGCGCCTGCTCATCTTAGAAAAAGATTAACAATAATATATACACAATCTGCTAGTTAATCGTTACTTTATTATTATTATTATTATTATTATTATTATTATTATTATTATTATTATTATTATTATTATTATTATTATTATTATTATTATTATACAGGAGATATGTAAATGAACAAGTGAGTTTCGTTTCACAGTGTAAAACTACGGTAGACTTTCAAACTATGCGGATTCAGTACTCAAATTTGAAGATGGACGAAGAGACAGCAGTGACGACACCAGCTTTAAATTCTTGTTGGGCTATTAGCGTGACTGTTATTAAGAATTAAACTGGCGCACTGAGACGTTTGCCTTTCTTAGTGAAACCTAGATAAATGGGACCTGGATAACTGAGAAACTTCTGTTACTGAAATTTTGACCGTTATCTCTGTGAGACATTGGATTTTTCAACTTTCAAGTAAGAAACTTGGTAACAGAGATATGTACACCCATGTGCAAAATTATTGTCGCATGTCTATAAATATGTTGTAGGAATAAACTTAATAACGAATTCGCCCGTTATTTCTTGTAATGTTAGTATGTGTATAAACGGCAAAGACATGTATGTGGCAAATTTCATGTCAAAAGAGCAGTAAATAAGAACAAGAAAACAAAAATAAAACTTTCCTGTCCATTTAGCAACATTTTGTTTCACACATTCAAATTTTCGTATTTATAATTCTTTTCCTATGAAATTACGAGAAATATACATTTTCCGATTATACACATAGTATAAGTATTAAAAGTACCCTACAAAATCATTAGCAAATTATATTCTTACAAGAAGACAGTTGTAGATATGCGACAATCATTTCGGACATGACTGTACCTCTGAAAGTCCTTGGTGATCTCACTTATCCAGGTTTGACTGTATAAATAGGATTATTATTATTATTAGCAATATTTTCTGGTACGCAAATTAAATTAGAATAAATAGTATTTTCTGACGTAACATTTTGTTCTTTTGTTCCGTTTCAGTTGGATTCGTTATTCTCGTCAAGTGCCCTCTCATCTAACTACAACCATTCGCACGTCGTAGGCTTCCGTAAAAGAGATCCCCGCTCTTTGCTGAAAGACAAACGAGGAGTGATCGTCGAGTGTAGACTGATCCTGCGTTCAGCGCCGCCACACGGTGAAGCTGCCAATGAAGTGGGACTCGCTTTTCTCCGTGGTCTGACACACAGACATGGGAAAATGTGGCTTGGAGGGTTTGAAATTGATGTTCAGTCTATTGGATTTACAGGTAAAGCTCGCCGTATTTTATTTATTTATTTATTTGTTATAGTTTCTCAAAATATCTATTAAAATTAATCTATTATTTGATTGAAAATTCAAAATGATCCTTTTTTACTGTTCGTGCAAATTTTTGTGCGATTACAATTCATTTGCCCTGAAAAATACACGAGGGGTAGTTCATTCTTGGTGTGAGTTTTCCCGACGATTTCTTCAAAAACGTCTCGGGTGTTTTGTTCATATTTCATAAATCCGTGTGCATTGGTCTTTTCGAGGTTGAATTTTCAAGAGTTCGATATCGTAGAAAGCCACTTTAAGGTTGGATCATCCACAAAACTTTACCAATGAAGAATGTAGATTTTGCATAATGATACAGTTTTCAAAATGTTGGAACTGAAAATTTTATTTTTATTTAACAAATTCGTATATGTTTCACGATACCTTTTTATTGCGTTACTTTTCTGTTTGTTAGTCAAATCTTGCAACTCAACATATATATATATTTCTGAATCGAAGACGAGATTTCTTGCCCCAATTTCGTGCTCAAAAATATTGTGAAATTTTTCTTTACTTAAGGAAATCACTATCCCTCTCGCCTACCACTTTAGCTGTGAACGTTCGGATATTCAATGAGCCCTTTCAGTGAGAAAGAGTAAGAGAGTTTTGTATTTGATTTGATTTTTAGTATAACTTTATAGTAAATTCTGAAAATATACCAAGTATGTGCTATAGATGTATTTCTTTTTTGTAATTATTTTTTTTTTTAATGGGAGTAGTCTTGGATTCAGAAGTACATAGTAAATTTCTCGTACTTCCATACTAACTAGTACTCTGAAATAATGTGCAGACACGTAAGCCAAAAGACAATAGAATATTTTCACGTAATTTTCGCTGTAGCGTATCACTTTACGATAAAACTAATTACAGTAGGAAGTTGAAAATCTGAACTAATTGGGACTACAGGTAGTTCGGATTTTCAAATTGTTCGGATTTTCGAAAATGACCATGAAAATGTCATTTAGGCTTACATATACTGTACGGTATGCTGTTCTATCGATACAGTGGTTATTCAGTACATACAGTAATTACAATACCGTACGTAAGGCTACTTACATTTAATGTTTCTGAAGAACCTGCTCGTACACTAAATTACACTGATCTTGTAAGTCACACTTAAAACTTATAGGCCTAAGAGAAAATAAAAATAAAATATGTATGACAAACAATAACATGAATGAACTTTTGTAGAAACACTGACTTCACATAACGTCGACAGATACACTATTTTTGTTTATGGCTAGCGTTAAGACAAAATGTAAAAAGCTTCTAGGGACCGCGTTCGGATTATTATCGTCGTCCTACTGTATTTAGAAATAATTATCGAGCGCCTGATGGTTATACAACCCGAACCATCACGCAAGTATGGCTGGTTGCAAACTACTAGGTGTTCTATTTTGATATCGAGTTTGAGCATATTTATTTTCGTAATAATAGGAAAGACACTACAGTCAGTCTTCGACTTACATAAATAGATCGTTCCAGAACACTTTAAGTAAATCGAAATTTACGTTAAGTCGAATTGATATAAATTTCGCACACGCAGCGTATTCCAACATGTTTCCTACAGTTTATGACATGTGAAGTGTGCCAAATCAGCACGTAGTTTGACTTACTCTCTAGATGGCTCTCCAAATAAAATTTAGAAATTCAATACTGCTTACTTCAGATGTAAGTACCATTTGTAAGTTTTACTTATATCAAAAAATTCTAATGTAAGTGTGAAGTTACATATGTCAAATTTACGTAGGTTGTGAATTGTCTTTATAGCCTTTCAAAAATTCAGTTCAAAATGTTGAATAAAGAGTAAAAGATAACAAAACAATGAAAATACTTTTATAAAATTTTGTGTGTGGAGGGTAACATGAAGAAATGGGACTAAAACAAATAGCACTGAGCATTTCTCCTAAGGATGAGGGCTAAGGAAATTATTTATGAATACTGAGGAAACGTCACTTCAGACATTCAATCGTCTCCAGTGCTTTTAGTCTTAAACCAATTTCTTCATTTTACTGTACAAAAAGTTCTTTAATGTTTTTCTACATGTTTGTTAACACTGCAATACCACTAAATGACTCCACCGAAAAATCTTCTTTAGTTCATTTTATAAAAGCATAAGCAGCCCTGTTCGGTTTTCTCACACGAAGAATGTTAAATCCAAAATATTTGAAATTAAAGAACTGAATAGAATTAACGACGATCAACCCATTCTGCGTTTCTCATCTGAAATGTCTATTCTTTGCACGGGGAGAACAGGCTATTTGGAAATTATTTAAACCCTTCGTCTAGTTGGATACACATTTAAATAGAAGTGTTACCCTGTTATGTAGGCAATCAACATCGTTTCAAAAGTTACGACGTGTTGTCTAATCGGTTAGGAGCTGCTATCTTTGAGGGACAGAACTCGCTCCCTACCCCACCCCCTAGAGGTGCTAGGGATATCTTAACCCACTAGGGGAGACTTGCCCAAGATGGGACACTTTTCAAATAAGAATTTATTTAAAAGATACAAATGTAATAATAAGAAAGGTAACACATGCATTCAAATGTATGGTCCTTCTGCTCCACGAATACAAAGTCCAAGTGGCATGCCACAATGCTAAACATTACTTTTGTAAAGAAAGAAAAAGGCTTGTGATTGTCCCGTCTTAAGAAATAGTGCGCATAAGTTGGGACAAGGCAGTTCCAAAGATGGGACATCCTGCAGATTATAAAAGTTATAACGTAGGTTTTGTTATGAACTTATAAACTGTTTATCACAAGCACAAGTCACTACCATAGATTACTGTAAATTGATATCAACTCAAATTCAGCTGCAAATACACAATATTTTGATCAATTAGATAATTATGATAGTAATATCAAAATCTGGAATACAAAGAAAATGACGCAAAGAGAAACACACAAAGAAAATTAGGCTAGACATGAAGATACAATTACAGAACACAAAAGTGTAGGTACTGTGCGACACAATTTGTCATAACTAGTTTATTGTGATTATTATTAGCAAAGAACGATTCATAGTTAGGCACTACATTAACTGGTATCTTTCACTAATGTACCTTAGATACGCCTTAATCCCTGAATTATGTTCACAATCGTCAACACTGTTCACTCCTAATCATTGCACTCCGCACAATAATACACACCATTGGTTGCAGCTGAACATGATTCATGAGCCCACCTCTTACAACCCATACACTGAATCCAGCCTACAGTTGAAGTGAAATAAGGATTTCCGCACACCAAACAATACCATTCCTTTTTGTTTTTGACTACCTTTCCCTTCTTGGTTACTCCAAAAGTTAAAGTTTGAGTAGGTCCCAGCTGGAGTTTCCTTTTGCACCACTGTGAGACGCTTTTGCAGCCTGGGTAGGGCGAACATATGACACTTTTTTTCGAATAAGAGTTTTATATGGAGTAGAGGTTAGTATAGTCGCTCCTATTGATGCTGTAGGTTTCTTTCCTGGACTGCTTTCTTGAGAATATAGGCCTAATGTAGGAACTAGGTTGATGTCTTCTGGGCTTACATTAGGGTGGAGCGAAAAATTTTTTTTTCGAAATTCGATTTTGGATAGGGGGCAAAAGTTGCATCATATTATAGTACTTTACCATAGAAAATTTCAATTCTCTAAAATAATTTTTAGCCGGGGCGCAAGGGGCCTTAAATTTCAGATTTTGCAAATTATTTTCCGTTTACTATGTAAATATTTAGCAAATCTTCGCTGAAAGTACACTGTAATTTGTATTGTTGATGCAGGGCAAAAGAAGTATCCTGTATCAGTAAATAACAACAAGAATTTTTAATTCTCTAAAATTATTTTTAGCCGAGGCGCAATGGCTCTGAAATTTGGGAATAAGAAGAAGAAAAGTGATCAACTATAAGCATTTTGCGACTTTGTCATAAAGAAGCGTTTTTATGCTATTTGATAACTGTTTCCTTCTGATATTCTATAGTGAACTTGTTAATAGTTTTGTCAGTAGTATAATATTCTGGGGGGTGGTGACAGTGATGTAACTAAGGGGGTATGGGGGGCTTGTGCTCCAGGCGACGAAATGGGGGGCACAAACTTGGCAAATATTTATTTTCACTATAAGGCAAGGACATAAGTTTTAGCAACTAAAAATCATAAAATAATACCCTAGAACTTAACAGGAGAACTTAGGATCCCTATCCATAGAGCATAATTATCTTTTGAGCTTCAAAGCAATCATTTGAGGACATTGTAAGAAAAACCTTTGCAGCCAAAAAGCCTGAAAAGTTAAATTTTAGTTCCAGCTTTTTGTGTTTTCATTTAACTTATAGATTTAAGAGATTTGCAAAATGTCCGTGTATAATACTTGAGACAACAGTTTGACTGTTTGTCTTAATTAAATATTTTATTCTAAAGCAACATATTGTTGATTCATTCTACACATACACACGTCACGATATAATTCCAGAAACATTTTGATTTACTGTTATTATGATAATCTCTAGAATATGTCAAGCTTGCTACTCTCAAATTATTTGTCAATCAGATACTAATTAGTTTGGTGTTTTACCTTGTACTAAAAAAAAAATTTGTACTGCAGTTATGAAGTCAAGCTTTACCACTTGAAGGAAAAATGAAATAAGAAAACTACTGTATGATGCCGATATCAGTTATAGTTGGGGAGCGTTTTGGTTGGTTGATCAGGAGGAAGGGGGGCTAACCGAGTTCTTGCCTTGGGCGACAACTAGGCTAGTTGCGTCTCTGGGTGGTGTGTGAAAAAATGACACTCGGTTATATTAAAATTACTTGGACTGAAAGCCAGCAAGCGATCTTACGGTGAAGCTTTTAACCAGAGTATTATACTCTACCAGTTACATTATCAATCTTCAGATTCCTCTTCATCATCGGAAACAAGAAAGGAAGGCAATAAAGAACACGTTGAAGCTGGAGGAGATCCTGATTTTAGTTGTTGGTATTCTTTGAAGAAGACAAGAAAGCAATCACTGATTGGATGCACACAAATGAGAAAATTCCTCCCAAAATCAGCAAAATTGAAGGAGAAAACCGGCGTGACTAGGAGAAAAATTGCAGCAATTGCTACTGCAGTTTTGAAAGAGTTTAATATTGTGAGTCCAGAGCAGTCGCAAAACATAATTGACAGAAGTAAAATACAAAGAGAATCGAAAAGTGTAAAAACTAAAGAGGCTGCTAATAAAGTGCCATCTATTTTGATGGGAAGAAAGGTCAAACAATCATGATGTCCGAAAGTCACATAGATATGAAGATGGACGAACTTTATTGTATCCTTGAAGAACCACGTAACGATTTTCCCAGACATGCCTCTTTGACCGGATCAGCATCAGCAAAGAATATTGCTAGTTCATCTGCCGCGAAATACAAGAAAATAATATGGACCTATCAGATGTGGTACCTATCGTCTGCGATGGCACTAATACTAATGTTGAGTCAAAAGGAGGAGTGATTAGGAATGCTCGAAAAACATTTAGGGAGGGTCTTGCAGTTGGGGATATGCTTATTGCATTTCATTGAACTACTACTTTGTTATTTACTAAAAGAAATCGATGATGCAACTACTGGTTCTTACACTTTCTCTGGCCCTATTGATAAATCACTTGTGAATTGTGAAACAAATCCAGTGTGCGGCTTCGAAAAGATTTCTTCAGAACTTCCTACATTCCTAAAATGTGCGTGATTTCAGTTATGATCAAAGGTACTTTATGAAATATGACAATCTGTCATAAGACGAAACTGTGAAAAGAACCTAGCAGATAAAAAAAACCAGGGAAACTTGCGCATGCCCGCTGGTTAACCATAGCTTACAGACTTGTGTGTGTATACAGTATATCAATACCAAATCCTTCAGAGGAACTCAAAAGTCTTGCAAAGTTCGTGGTAAAATTATATGCACCAGTGTGGTTCAACATGAAACTGAAACATCTCGTCAAATATGGATGTAAACATTTGTTGTTGAACACAAGACTTTCGCGAATGTTTGCAAGAACCATACACGACTTCTGTCAATAACGTCATTTTCAGAAATGCATTCTATGCGAATCCTTAGAATATTCTCATTGCCATGATTGGTGACGACAGATCAGCTACACGAATCCTTGCTGCCGATAAAATCCTCCAATCCAGAAAACAGTGTAAATCTTCTGAAATTCGTTTCTTCCAAGTGCCAGTATTAAATTTCGTGGCTATTAATTACACAGAAGTTTCAAACTGAAATCAGTGTAACATAACAGAACCACTAATACTGACTCATGTGACAGATGGCAAATTGCAAGAAATTTGCTCTTCAGAAAATACATGTGTTGATATCCCAGAGTTACCATGTCATACGCAAGCATTGGTAAGATTAATGAAAATAATTAGTGAAGCTTCTTTAAGTATGTGGGGCTCGAGAGAGAGATTTTCTTATTCGTTCCAAAACTGACTCGACAAAATACATGGTTACTTTCGAGACAAAGTGGCAGTATTTTGCACGAAGACGTGAATGAAACTTATGAAACATTCAATCTAATGTTGGCGGGCGGTTGGGATTGAACTTGACGGCAGCCACCTCTTAGTGGTGAATTCTGGGTTGATGTATCCTGTAACATTGAATATGAACTTCGATAGCTTTAGAAATCCATCTGGCACTACGATGAAATCCATCTGGCAACACCCTCAAATTACAGTCTACTTCAAGCAAAGAGCTGCCTAATAATTACATAAATACCAAATAAACATGTATTTGTTTACAGAATCTATGAAACTTAAGGTCGTTGCGCCCCGTCTAAAATAATATTTTAGAGAATTAGAAATTCCCATGATAAAGTACTACGATATTATGCAACTTTTGCCCCATATCCGAATTCGAATTTAGATTTTCAAAAAATTGATCTCTTTTCACTTATTTACAAAATCTATCAAACTTAAGGCCCTTTGCGCCCCGGCTAAAAATTATTTTAGAGTATTGAAATTTTCCATGGTAAAGTACTACGATATGACGCAACTTTTGCCCCCTATCCAAAATCGAATTTCGAAAAAAAATTTTTTGGGCCTCTTTTCACTCCACCCTAGCTTACATGCGATGTCTGAGGTGCAGACGTGCTAAGAGATGGTGTTTTGGATGTAGATGGAGAACATTATCTTGGTTGACTACTGGCTGATTAGCAAGTGGGGAAAGGGTTATGTCATCAGAATGCGTAGGAACGGGAGGTTCTGCACCGTCGCTGATATCTCGAACATCAGACGTAACATGCTTTCTAACCACAGGTTGAACTACAAATTCATGGTCTTCAAAAATATGGCGGTTGACAGGCCAGATTCCTGTTTTACGAAAACCACTTGAAGGATTTGCCACAGTAGCTGTTTTACCATAAGCTGTTGTAAACGCTTCCGCAACGTGATATTCAGTAAAAGACCTTCCAGGATGGTGCCGAAGCCAGTGTTCCACCGCTTGATCATAATAAAGTTCCAAAGGACCAAACACGCTCACATCTAACGGTTGGAATTTGTGGGTACAGTGTGGTGGTAAGCTCAAAAGCACTATACCGTTTTCTGACGCATAATCCAAAGTGGAAAGGTTCTTTGTATGCGAGGTGTGGCCGTCAACAATCAATAGTACCGGGTTTTGTTTGCTTGGTCTAACGTAAGAGGCAAAATGTTTGAGATACGCGAGAAATACTTCACTTGTGATCCATCCATTGGAACTAACAAATTGGACACAGCCTTCTGGATCTTTGTCTTTCAACTTAGGATTTTCCTTCTTTCGTGCAAATATGAAAGCTGGAGGGACATAATTTCCACAGGCGTTCACAGCACACACAACTGTAACATTTCTACCGCTTTCAGCGGACGTTAGGGCACCAACCTGCTTCTTAACCTTCTTAGCAAGTACCTTTGAAAGTTTATGCATGGGTAAGGACACAACTTGAGATCCTATTCAGTTTCTCTTTTCTCCTAAGACGGGACATTGTCCCGTCTTAGGATTTCGCGCTTGTCCCGTCTTAGGAAATACACTTCCGTTACAGTTTTCATCACCTTTTACAAATCACCTTGGCCAACGTGGCACTACAATGCTTTGTCCATTTCTTTAGAAAATGACACATGTCTGTGCAGACAAACATTTTTTAAAAGTGTGCCTGAGTAGTAGAAAACAGGTTTTGAATGTTTCAGATATATTTTAGAAAATATGGTATATTCTTACATGTTGCTTCTCTTTCTTTCGTTTTGTCCAGCTATTGGTCCTTTGTCACAGTATGTTATCCCTTCTTGAGTACTCATCAAACTGACGCCACAATCACGTGAGCCCATGCTTTCTCTGAAGCAGTGTTGCCACTGTCCCGTCTTATGACCTGTCCCATCTTGGGCAAGTCTCCCGATTTTTTTCCAGATTGTAAGTCATGTGTGTACTTAGTTTGGTTGAAATTGGTCCAAGCTTAGCAGAGTTAAGGTGGAACATACATACATGCATACGTTTATACTTGCAGTGGCGGATCCAGGATATGATCAAGGGAAGGGCTAAACCATAATTTGCCGTTTTATCCAGTGTAAAGCAGAATTTAAGCCCATTTTATCCAGTGTAAACCTGAGTGTCAAGGGGGAAGGGGCTATAGCCCCTTAGCCCCCCTTGGATCCGCCCTTGTATACTTGTATGTAGATATTTTAAAAAAAGTTTCTTTTATTATTATTATTATTATTATTATTATTATTATTATTATTATTATTATTTTATGAAGGGCACTCATAAACTAGAAAGTCCTATGAAGTGAATTGATATATTTTTGGTTACTATTCGCCTTCCCACCAGTTGTTGTTATGCGTCTCAACAAAGGACGAGGAACTCCATTGAGAATGTTTTAAATGAGTAAATTTATTCCACGAAGAAGAATAAGACCTCCCTTCCTGCTGCATAAGTTTAATTTTCTTCCCGTGGCTTCCACTCATCTTCCACAGCGAATAGAAAACAGTTGACTGCCCTTAAAATATATAGCTTCTTCGTTTAGCATAACTGCTTATATGCATATTATCTAACGTTGGCACTGGGTAGACGTATTGGTCCCTAGAAACTGTACGATATACCTCCTCGTATAACGTCACGTTTATCTATAATTTATTCAGTGACCTTGCTGCGTTTTCATGAATGGGATGAATTTACCTGTTCATGACTTGACTTCCGAATCGATAAGCACCTAAAAACCTTTTAATTAACCTCGGGGCACTAACGTTGAGAGAGTTACTGCAGTAATATCAAACATTTCTTGTAACCACTGGTGGTTTCAGAATATGGTCCCCTGAAGGACTGTCAATACCGAGTTGGTGTAAAGAAAAGTATGAAAAATAATGTCCTGCAGCAATTCTCGCAAAAATTGTCATTCAAAAAAAAAAAAAAAAAGATACATATACATAACTCATTATGAAACCCAGAAAAGCCGAGAAAGCACGTATTTAAAAGCCTGATGTTTATTTGTAAAGAAAAACTGTTTTACGTCCCACGTTTATACCCGCTAGGCTAAAAGAGACAGCGATGATGAGAAATGAATCAAATGGTGGAATGAAGAAAGAGAGTGGAAACGGGAGAACCCCGAGAAAACTCACGCACTGGTGTTTGTCCATCACAAAATTAACTAGGCGTGAGCTGGGATCAATCCAAGGACCCTATGCACCAGAGGTATTTATTTAAGAGAGTTTGGTCTATCAAAAATCCCTTTACATTTTTACTCTGTCTGTCTGTTTGTCTGTCCGTCGGGAGATAACAATCTCAAGAACAACTTGATGGATTCCCGTCAATTTTGGCCAGGATGTACATAGTCAAACTTTAGGAATCGACTTAGTAGATGGAGGTGATGTTCAAGCCGGAAGTGATAAAAATCAATCATTTCCGGTATTAGCGTTGATCACTATAGACCAGAAACGGAAATAGGTAACGAGAAAACTGTTTCTTGTTATCGATTGAGCGTCTCAAAAAATACATTTCATTTCCATCTTTAACTCGACTAAAACCAGAAGTGATAGATATCTAGCTACTACATTCCAGTTTCAGTATTGATTTACATAGCGCAAAAACAGAGATGGTGAGAAGTGGTTTATTGGAATCAATTTAGCATTCTGGGAATAAGTGCCATGTTCTCTCTCTCTTAACCCTGTATTTAAGCAGAAAGAGACAGAAATTAACTACTTCTCTGGTCGCTGTAGAGCCCGAGGAATATATTCCCTCTTGATTCTAGTCTCTCTACTAAATGGTAGAAAAGTGGAAATGATAGAAATATTCCAGTTTCAATATTAAGAACATCACATCATACATATCAAACTCCTTGACGCAGCGTATATATATTCCAATGCTACTAATTTTGCAGCAAATGGCCAACACGTCGACTAGCAATCATGAAAAGTAGCTCGCGGTGGTCTGGATCATACTATTATATCTATTATTATTATTATTATTATTATTATTATTATTATTATTATTATTATTATTATTATTATTATTATTATTATTATTATTATTATTATTATTATTATTAGTTATAATTCTCTCTAGTGAACAAATAAGCAGATCACCAATGGTTTCTGAAATGAAAAGTAGCCCTTAGACATAAAAAGGTTGACTACCCCTGTTATATGGCGCAAGTTTTAAGTTTTGTAAAAGATGGGCTGTCGGTCTGAATGCAAATACATTTGTATTGTTAATTGAAGGGCACAGTCGACAGTACTGATAACTCATATTAAGTAAATAGGCTTATATAGAGTTGTTGTTCATTTCTTTATTCATACAGTTGACAGCTGACTCACTCAAGCTACGAGGCATACTTTCGGAACAGACACACTTTGCTCATTTTCCTTTTCCCGTCCTAGCTAAGGTAAGTTGCGATTCACTCTAGTGCAGGTCACGTCCTTTAGCATGTAATATGAAGAGAACAATCGGCTAATTCTACACTCTACTTGCAACTGGAGGAAAGTCCACATTCGCGAAATTTCAATATTGTATGACTATCGCATCCTCATGCAAGGTGGTGTGACGAAATAAAAAAAATACAGAGAATAATCAGGAAGAGAATTGCGCAAGATGGAGAAGAGTTGAAGAGACTTTCATCCAGCAGTTGATTAACAGATGTTGACTATGCAGATACCGTATATAAACTCGAAGACAATACAGTATTTTACATCATTTTTGTTCTAGTTTTTTGCTTTACTGTAACTTAATAATTACATAATGTTCTCTACTGACCATATTCTATTGCATTATGCAACTCAAAATGCCAGGAAGTTGGTATAAACAGTATAACATCCAGGAGAACTCCGAAAGTTACTTTTAACATTGTGAAATTAGGATAGATTTCAAAAGCTGATTGAATGTGAAAACATCTTGTGGCAAAAAGTAAAAAAAAATCTAAAACCTACGCATTTTAAGATACTCAAGAAAGAATTTTTGTGAAATAGAAAGAAGAAATTCCACTAAGACTGTAAAAGCATCGGCTGCGGTTGATTATAGCAAACCACTTAGAACGCTATTATAGTTTCAGTTCCATGTTTTCACTTTACTCCACAGAACCAATCTCGGTTTTTGTACATTTTATAATAGCACTTGACAGAATTTCCGTTCTTCGCACGAAAAGAATGTTTATGCATATATATTTGAAAATGAAGAACTCAGTAGAATAAATAGCGCCGACCACTGTCTTTGGCGTTGCTTCTGTCTGGAATGTTCGTTCTTTGCACGGTTAAAATACGTTTAGAAAAGTATTTTAATCTGTTTCCCCCAAATAAGTGTTACCCCTGTTGTGTAGGCAACTAACATTGTTTTAACTTACGAAGTATTGCCTAATCTGTTAGGGGTTGTTAAAACGTAACCCTCTTTCCACCCACATCTGTAGTGATACTAACCATACCTTACCCTTACAATATTTGTTTTTCAGATTGTAAATTATAACAAATTTTCTTGAAATTGATTCAGGCGTTCTAGAGTTATACTAGAATTTATATACATATTTTTTAAATATGTAGATTGTTTTTTGAAATTTCTTTTTAACTGTTATTATTTCTATGCTTGAATTTAGCATCCTTTTCCCGCACCAAAGCTATATGAGACGTGGACCTATAGCTTGAAATGAATTCCGAACCACCGTAATATTTTCAAATGTTTAATGCTCTTTCACCGGGAGTTAAACGCGGAACCTCGTGCACCAAAGGCACATGCTAGCCACAAGACCAGAGGGGACGGAAAGATGGTGGCTATTTATTGATAAAACGAGAGTGGAATTCAGTCTTTAATAGCATCCGTCGTCATGTAGAGGACCGCGGTGGCTCAGCAATAGAGCGTTCACCTCTTGAGCGTGGGCTCTCTGGTTCTATCTCAGTTTGTGCCAAGTAGGATTTGTGGTGGACAAACACCGTGTGTGGGGGTTTTCTCGGGTTCTTCCATTTCCTCCAACTTTCCTCATGTCACCGTTTCATTCATTTCTCATCATTATCGTCTCCTTTAGCCCACATACTATAATCATGGGATGTAAATATGAAAGATTTCATTTAATTTTTTTTTACTGTCATGTAATTGGGTGCTATAAAATTAATGACGGTACTAGTAATATTCTTAAGGAATACAATCATTGATCTACTGCACTGAACATACAGTTTATATAATTGTATTCAAAATACATGTGTGATACTGGAATATACAACAAGAAACGAAATCAAGATATAAACATTTATTTTTGCTAAATAATGACAGTGTTGCCACGTTTTGCCTAATCCTCGTTTCGCCTAACCAATTATCTGACACTTTTATGACAGATAAATGATAAGATTTCAGTCCGCCATTTTAGGCGAAAAAAGGATCCTCGTTTGGCCTAATCCTCGTTACGCCTAAAATGGCGGAAAATAAAAAAAAAACACGGAAATTCAAGTAGAGGGAAATTACAAAACAAAATTCCCTAGAAAGAAATGCAATTTTTTAAATTGATATTATATTAACCTGTGGTCAATATTTTCAAGCAGTTAGGATTAGCAATACTCCTTTATGTATTTACCATGTCCGTATATATAATATGTGTGTGTGTATCTGTATGAGAGAGAGAGTGAGTCCGCCCGGGAGAAAAAAAGATCACTACTATGCAATAAGGATGTTAGGTTCACTATTTTGCACACCAGTTAAATTTGATTGTATCATGCGTGTCTTCAACTCCAGATTATCCTTAACTAGTATCATTAAAATTTGTTCAATTTTTAAACCATCTCCGAGACGTAGCAATCTTAATCAGAGACTTATGCTATGGGCGTTCCGGTAGTATGTCAAACGAGTGAAATTTGAATTCAAAAGTTATAATTTCACCTATACAAATAAAAAATTAGTTGATTAAGTGCTTTGAGAAAATTCAAGTTGTAATGTATTGGGACGACAAAACTATAAATGAAGCAGAGACGTATAAGATACGAGGGCTGCTATATATATTTCTGGCCTAATAATGAAAATACGAATATTTATCAACGAAAATGGTTTTATTGTTTTTCAAAATATTCTCCATCAAGATTTATACACTTTTGCATGCGCTCAAACCAATTTTCGAAGCACTTTTTCCACTCCGATTGAGACACCTCCAAAACATGGTTTTTGAATGCTTCAACAGCATTTTCTGGCGACGAAAATCGTTGACCACGCATTTTTTTCTTGATGTGTGGGAATAAAAAGAAGTCATTGGGTGCCAAGTCAGGGCTGTACGGCGGATGACCCATCACTTCGACGTTTTGGCCGGTCAAAAATGCGCTGGTTTGAGCCGATGTGTGAGAGCTCGCATTGTCATGGTGCACAATGATTCGTCTTCTCTTGTTCATTTTTCGAATTTCTCCGAAGACTTCAGGCAAACAAATGGTGGTGTACCACTCAGAATTGACCGTCCTACGTTGCTCAAGCGGAACAGTCGCCACATGACCAGTTATGCCGAAGAAACAGGCGACCATTTGCTTCGAAGTGCTTCTTCCACGAACAACTTTCGTTGGATTTGGCTCGTCTTGGAAGACCCACACGGTCGATTGCTGTTTTGTTTCGGGCTCATACGCATAGATCCATGATTCGTCACCTGTGACGATCTTATAAACGTCTTTTGAAGCACCGCGATCGTATTTTTTCAGCATTTCTTTACACCAATCCACACGAGCTTTCTTTTGAGCGATTGTCAAATTGTGCGGGATCCAACGAGAACAAACCTTTTTTACGGCCAGGTGTTCATGCAATATCGAATGTATGCTGGTGGAAGAAATGCCTAGGCATGCCTCTATCTCACGGTAAGTCACATGACGGTCTTGCATTATCAGTTCACGTACGGCATCGATGTTTTCTGGCACAACGGCTGTTTTTGGACGACCTTCACGGAATTCGTCTTTGAGCGAGCGTCGGCCACGATTGAATTCGTTGTACCAGTTTTTCACAGTGCTATAGGATGGTGCTTCGTCGCCATACAAAGATTTAAGTTCATCGATGCACTCTTGTCGTGATAATCCACGTCGAAAGTTGTGAAAAATGATCGCACGAAAATGTTCACGAGTTAATTCCATTTTTTTGCCAAGTTGATTTCTTCAAGTACCTGTAAAAGAAAAAAAAATTGTCGTAAGTCAAAAAGTTCTGAGTACATTTATGCTACAAAATGTCAAACTTTCCAATGGAAATGTCAGATTGCACCTGGCAACACTTAGTGTTGCCTAGGCCAGAAATATATATAGCAACCCTCGTACTGCTAGAGTATAAAGAATACTTGTTTATCTTGAGCTCCTTTCGGATGTGTTCTTGCACATCTGACTTTAATGTACTTCAGAACATTTTGCAATAAAAAATACAAATGTTGGAAGTAGTGGAAGGGCTTTGTAGTTATTTCCTGCATTCGAATTTCTAAGATTTGAGCAAATGCTGTACTGGGAAATATTCCAGTATCATATGAAATTCACTTGCTACAAAAAAATCTATAACGGAACATCATATGACTAAATAATTACACAAATAGCAGATATGCTTGAACCGAATGAAATACCATGTTCAAGTTCACGTTACAAATTTTGTGTAAGGGTTATCTTGGCTTCATGCGTTTCATTCCACTTTCCTCACCCCACCAGTTTTGTTCATTGTCATCATCACCGCCTGTCTTAGCCTTGGAGCATAAAAATGAGATTTAAGCCAAAAGAAAAAATAAAATATTACGCTTATTTTCAGTAGGGAATTCTCAGAAATGTTGAAAGGAAAATGAGAAACCTATTATTTTTTTCAGAATGAACGTTACTTTTATTTCCCAAAATTTTATGTAAAATGAGTAACTAAAAAATAAAGTTTGCATTAAAAGTAAACAAGTAAAACACAACTTAGCATTTCAGTCATCTAACATTCTAAATGAATGCAATACGACATAACATCCAAATAAGAAACTAACTAACTCTATGGCTTATGAGACTCGGAGGTTCAATGCCGCGGTCACAAAAGCTCTCCACCGACCTCTATCCTTAGCCAACTGGTTCCAGTTTCTACTTTGTATTCCTATCTCTGCGAGGTCCATCTTAATATTGTCCTCCCATCTGCGCCTAGGTCTTCCTAATGGTCGTTTTCCGATTGGTCTTCCAGTTAAGACTTTCAAAGCGTTTCTATTTTCTTCTATCCTAGCTACATGACCTGCCCACTTAAGCTTCCTAGACTTGATGACCCTAACAATGTTTGGTAAACCATATAAATTATGTAGTTCCTCGTCATGAAGTTTCCGCTATTCTCCATTTCCTTTCCTTTTTTGTCCGAATATTCGTCTCAGGATCTTGTTCTCAAATACTTTCGGTCTATGTTCTTCTCTCAGAGTAAGCGACCATGTTTTGCAACCATATAGAACAACAGGTATGATTGTCGTTTTATATATTTTAAGCTTCAAATTCCTCGACAGAATTCGCGACGACAAGAGATTTTGAAGTGAATAGTAACACGAATTCCCTACTTTTAATAGACATTTAATTTCTTCGTGAATATGATTTTCATCTGTTAATATTGATCCTAGATATTTGAAATTATCCACTTTATCAAAAGTATTATTTAATATTTTAAGGGATCCATAATTTGCCGTATTACGGTCCTGACTCACTTCCATGTATTTAGTTTTCTCTGCATTTACTTCTAAATCCATGTCCATGCAAGCTTTTAATAAAATCTCTGCATTTCTTTCTATTGTTCTCCTGAAATCCCCTATTAAATATACATCATCAGCATATGCCATAACCTGGTGAATACCGTTTAACTCTAGGCTCTGGTTGCTACCTTGATTTTCCTTATAGCGTGTTCCAGAACAAAGTTGAATAATAATGGCGACAACGCATCTCCTTGTTTCAGGCTATTTTCGACGTGAAAGCTCGTGGACAAAAATTTTCCTACCCGGACTTCAACTTGGGATTCGTTTAAACATGCATCCAAATAAGAAAATAAATAATAGTATCATCAGTAATTGATAACATTGCTTTTAAAACTTAATATTATTTTAAATAACAATTTCTACAATAAATACTGTGTATATATAACAAATCTTTTTCATAGATCCTAAGAACAGTAATTAAGATTTAAACACAAATATAAGGATTATTTATAGAAAAGTAAAAGGACAGTTACTTGAATAGATGATAGGCACGCCAGAAAGATGTAAACAAATACTTGCTTCTGATTGGCTAAAACTGGAAATTGTAAACAAATCCTTATCTGTGATTGTGCGAATGCCTATCCACGATATTTGAAGGGAATGTCTAGGAATACTTTATATATATATATATATATATATATATATATATATATATATATTGTTTATACAATTTTATTTCCTTAACAGATTTTCAATAGCTTTTTCCTAATGGTTACTTAGAATTCAAATGTATTTTTATTTTTTCTTTGTTAGTAACACATTGAGATATTTGGATTGTGGAATTATGGAAAGATCAACTTGCCAGTAGAGCGATTTGTCCAAATTACTCATTTCAATCACAGTTGTCCATTTTTATGAGTTAATTTAGATATCTCTTGTCAAATCTAGCTCGAAATGTTTACAAATTTCATATTAATTAAAACAATATAGAATCACTATAGGATCTCTTATAATGGATTAACAGTTTTAAAAAAGCATTGAAATTGGAATGAAATCCTCTGAAAAACCAGCAAACCTACAATAATATAGCTTCTGCATTCACATTAGTACAAAACAGAAATATAAAATCCATATTTTCGTAATACTCATGCAACTATATTTCCTTTAAGATGCCTATTAGCAGTACCATTTGACAATATCAGATATTTGGAAACAAACTGCAAACTAAAACACTCACCTTTAAACGAAATTAATAATAGGGAATAAAGTATGTGTAACTTGATTTTCTCTCATCTGAAATATAGCCACTATAGATGCTATGAGGGCGTTAAGTTTAAATGAAAGGCATATCGAATGTTAATGTTCTCAAAATGGAAAGGAAAAATAACCATAACACAAATGTCGATGCATTTCCCCTAAAGCAAATGCTCGTACTACAAATTAGTTTTGTGGAAATAAAATATTTCTCAGTTCTCCATATAGTAGGGAATAATCTTTCGAAATTTACCTCCAGTCTTACTTCCGCGATTTTTTTTATAGTCCGCCATTTTAGGCAAAACGAGGATTAGGCCAAACGAGGATACTTATTTCGTCTATAATGGTGGACACAAATCTTATCATTCATCTGCCATAAAAATGTCAGATAATTGGTTAGGCGAAACGAGGATTGGGCCAAACGATGCAAGATCGATAATGACTGAACTGCAACTGTACTTTTATATAATGGACTAATTTTACTTGGTATTAGCCATCTTACCGGTAAGAAACCCACATTATTAATAACGATATATACACAATCAGGAAATAGTTAATATTGTAACACTTCAATATTGCTAATGAATATCCTTGTTCCAAACCAGTAGACGAACGGAAACGCGACACTA
The DNA here is from genome assembly GCF_964235325.1 of Thermobia domestica. Taxonomy (NCBI): domain Eukaryota; kingdom Metazoa; phylum Arthropoda; class Insecta; order Zygentoma; family Lepismatidae; genus Thermobia; species Thermobia domestica. Next base: position 249,818,897 of record NC_137457.1, on the reverse strand, counting down.
ATGTACTAGTAATTACGTAACAAGTATTTTATGATAATATAGAAATTTCATACCTTACCAAGGTTTACTAAGTTATTTCTTACTCTTCAATAACATTGGTATTAAAAAAATGAGCTACGTGATCATAGACCAACACGATGTTCTGATGGGCTCTTCAGGAATATAATCCAAACGTACATACCACCAGAGTTCATTGATTTCGTGCAATTGACAAAATTTAAAAAAAAATAATAAATAAATAAAAACTTGGACACTGGTGAGTTGACAAGAGGGACGGGTTATTGCCTTGATTTTCTGATTGTAAATAATAACCGGGATCAGATTGTCACTTCGGATGAAAAATTAATCTACTATGACAATTGTAAACGCACAGGACAGTAATTGGATCGTGATCAATGTCCAGGACGGTTTCCAAAACCATCCTACCACCATTGTTTGCTGGTATGGTGGTATATGGTGAAGAGTGATTCGTCACGTCTTTCTCCGTCAAAGGAGAACCATCACTCCAGGTCGTTGTAGTGCTGGACTCCGTCAAAGACACCACAAACTTGTCCGCAAGCACGCAGCAGTGATTAACAGACATACTGTTCTCATATTGCTCTAAGGGCGTAAACTCTTCGTGATTTGCACCATGAAACCTTCCTTTCTAACCGTATTTTCCCGATATATCTCACTGACCAGAGGTAAAAGTGAGGGGTAATGCGGAGAAATGCCTTTACACCACTTCCAGAAAATATCTGTGGCATCCCTCCACTTAAAAAAAAAAAAAAAAAAAAAAATGCAACGAGCAAAGATTTTCACGGGAAACGGCGTGACGTCATGCGTCCCCTTACCTTTTAAAAACTACTTTTACCCCTGCCATTGACTATCACTCTTTCAGTATCTCGGTCATTTCGTTGCAAGGAAAAACTTTCCTAATGATCCGGCTGTGCACGTATGGTTGAGGAATTCTTCGCATTTCAGACTCCCCAGACTTTTTGGTCGTGGAAGCTAGTCGTTGGCTGAACAATAGCAAAATTGTGTTGATGTAGGGCCAGATTACTTTTGATTAATCATATAGCGTAGTTTTCTCTCGCGCGAATATAAGCCGCATCTCAAATTCCAGTTGTAGTTTGTTCGAATGAGTCTCATATTATTAAAATATGGTAACAAATAAGTAATATCTGTATAAAAATGTAACTTGAAAAATCAACTTCTACATTGTGGTCTTCAGATAACGGATAATATACGATATTCATCACCCGGTTCTATTGATCCGAAAAAAAAATATCAAATATTGCCATGCCTAAGGGGAATGATTAACTAAGGAGATCAATTCCAGTACATTACAATTAAGAATATAACTTATATTTACATTACTAATTAGTTTTAAATAAATAAATAACGTAGTAAGTTAGATTAAAAAAAAAAAAAACTAATTCCTGTTTATTTGTTCCAGCTGCCGTAGAAATGGAGACTTCTTCAAATTCTCCAAGAACTCCAGATCCTGGTTTAATTCCTCGTTGGTCGACGTGGTCTTCTTGGAGTGAATGTCACAACCCGTGTCTCCCTGGTTCTACAAGGACTCGAACGAGGCTTTGTCGCTTGAATCGTGGCAAGGGAGAAGCGCTTTCCAGCATCGAGCCCTGTCTCATCCAAGGAGGTGGTGATATGGAAGTCCGAGACTGTGAGTGCACATCAAGTCAAGTTTCTGTATCGGAAACTGCAATGGCTGCGGCTGCTACGACTACTTTTATAAACAAGAAGCCAGGCGCGGGTGAGTTATTCATTCTCAGTATTAAAAGGAGTCAAGTAGACGTTATTATTTGCTACAATCTACTAAACTTAATCTGTAACTTCTCACTCGTGCGAATCGGGTGTGAAGGGGATGTATCCCGAACTAGCTTCATGAGGTACTGTAATAATTATAAAAATCACACTCCGATAACAAGTACAACGATACAGATCTATTTGTCTACAGACAACTAGCTGCACTGCCAAAATCGAAGCATAAGGAAGTCCTGGGTTTAGATAGGGAACTTAACTTCACAGCGATGCATTTTCCAAAGCCGGTCTATAATTTAAATTCAATAATTGATAAACTTTTGCAAAACGTTACACATTTCTTCCTCGTCCTCAAAGCACTAACGAATTGTCAGACAAAATTTTCTGAGTTGAACTAGATAGTAACGCATTTAGAGATCTTTTGGATTAACCGCTTACCAAACGTTGTTAGTCACTAAGTCTAGGAGGCTCAAGTGGGCAGATCATGTAGCCAGAATGAAAGAAAGTAGGAATGCTTTCAAAATTTTACTCAAAATCCAGTCGGAAAACAACTATTAGGAAGACCTAAACGCAGATGGGAGGATAATATTAAGATGAATCTCGTAGAAATAGAAAGTAGAAACTGGATTAAATTGGATAAGGGCAGAAGTCATAAAGAGCTTTTAGGAACGCGGCATTTGAACCTGGGGGTTTTATAGGCCATGGAGTTAGTTAGTTACTTTTTGGATTAAGGGATAATTAAGTCTAGTTTAAAAAGCTAGAAATAGCGACAGTAGGAAACAGGTGTGGTGACCACGTATCTACGAAATAGCAGTTCATCTAGTTCAGTGGTTTCCAACCTGAATGGGAGGGACTTCAACAGGTGGGCTGTGTGCTATGTACTAAATGAATTTAATACTGTTTATATTTTTGGTATTGTTTAGTTTTACGTTCCCTGTAGGCGAGAGGAATCTCATGCTTAATGAAAAATAATAATTATGAAAGAATTAGAAGAATGAGAATGTGGTATACGAGATCCCACGGACACGATGCTGTCCATCACAACCTCATATGACTTGTAATCGAACTAGGAACCTCTCACCCCAGAAGTTGGACCACTATCACTGAGCTATAAGTTCTTAAAAAAATGTGTAGGTTTTCAGTAGATATTCAGTTAGTGAGAGAAAGGTAGGGTTGAACGACATTCTTGAATGCTTTTACAACTTGTCTATTTCCTATAAGTGATTTGTAATTATTATTATTATTATTATTATTATTATTATTATTATTATTATTATTATTATTATTATTATTATTATTATTATTATTATTATTATTATGCAGTATTCAAAGCTGTTTATTTCCTGTCGTTCGGGTCATTATTCCGAAATAATACGAGTAATATCAATAATAATAATAATAATAATAATAATAATAATAATAATAATAATAATAATAATAATAATAATAATAATAATAATAATAATAATAATAATAATAATAATGTGGATTTTACTTTGTCTCTAACTGTAATCCTTGAAATTAGATACATCGACAGCTTCGTTTGATGGATGTAATAATAGAGAAATTTATTTTGGTTATGTCTGTTTATAGTGAGTTACTACACACTATAGTATGTTTTCTATGCTAATTAAGGTTAGTACATTACAATAAATCAAATTTCAGGCAAGGGAAAGAGTGTCTTTTAAGAGTATTTCTCACTACTATTCACCACGTTTATTTTTAGACTTCCAAACTGTGCTACACATAACTGTCGAAAGTCTCATAGAACAGCTATGTCCGTCCGTCCATCTATCTGTCAACAGGTAGCAGAGCAAAAACTGTAAGAGAGATCAAGAAGCGGTTGTTTTTGAATCGATTCAGCCTCCCAAGAATAGGTTGAATCTCTTTTGTTAACACCAGGGGGATCCAGGACCGACTTCCTGGGGGGGGGGGGCGGTGGGTTTTCATACTGCTACATTTAAGGGCACCAAACTTTGAAATGAGTTTTATTTATATATATATAAAATAAGAAAGTTTTCCTCTTCTGTGGGGGCAATCGCCCCGATCGCCCCCCGGGATGCGCCCCTGGTTAACACTCTATTCAAACTGAAAGTGGTTATAATTAACTATTTCTGGTTTCAACGTTAATCACCGTAAAACAAAATCGGTAATAGATAGCGACAAATCATTTTCAGCATCTCAAGAGAACATATCATTAGTACCCCCCAACCCTATACCAAAACCGGAAGTGGTTGAAATTTACTGACACCTCCGGTTTCAGTATTGATTTCTGTAGAGCAGAAACTGTAACAGAGATCGAGAAGCATTATTATTATTATTATTATTATTACACAAATTCAGCGTCCCAAGAATAAGTTATGTCTGTACTGTTATCTATCTATTGGAACCAGAAGCTTTGAAAATCTACGATTTTCTGTTACAGCATCTCCTATTAACGGATGAAACGGAAATGGATACAAACAAGCAGTATTTTTTGTATGTATGGATTCAGTACCACAAGAATATTGTAAGGATCCCCACGTTGCCGTACCAGGCAATAACCACGTGTGAACTACATGTGTTGTTAATAAACACAAACAAACAGACGACGTTCCCGAAGAGGAGTCGATCACCATCGCCAACAGTCGGAAGGACGAGAATCGACGATGGAAGCCGACAAGACAGAATAAAAAGGACTTGCACACCTCGACCAACATCAATATTCCCGGATTGATCACAACACCTAAAACCCCTCTCACGACGCTTGGTCACCGGGTTCCTTTCCTCTTTCTCACGACGCACGGTCACCGAGAGAGAGATACCTAATCTACACCCCTCTCACGACGCTTGGTCACCGAGAGTACCTCACCTCAAAGCCCACGACGCTTGGTCACCGGGCTCCTTTCTAATCTTACCTAAATATTAGAGGAATACTTATTATAATTTGTGTACATAAAACTTTTGTAATAAAAAAGGTGAAGGGAAAAGTCCAAATCCCGAGTACTTTTATTGCTCTACCCGAGAAATCTTTACAATATGTTTCACCTCTGGTTTTGTTCCTTTATTGCAACAGGAAGTGATATGCATCAATTAACACTTCCATTTCCAATATTAACCTCCATAGAGCCAGAGCAGTAAGAGACAGTATGTAATGGCGTTTTGATATGGATTCAGTGTCCAAAAAAACAGGTTCTATCTGTGATATTATTCCTCTATTGCAACAAGTAGCTATTGATGTACTTTTTCAAGTTTGAATGTTGAATTCGCATAGTTTGAAAGTCTACTATAGTTTCGCATTGTGAGACGAAACTCCTTGTTTATTTATATTATTGTTAGGAAACTGCCGTTAAATAAAGAAACAGTAGTTTAAAAGATCTTTCATGAGATATGGAAATGTGAATGCCCGACAACTATGATGCAATAAAATAAATTTTCAAGTTTCTGACCTAAAAGAAGGAACTTGACATTAGTTATGTATTTAATAGCATTTTGCCATGTTCTGTTTTTTTATATTCTTTGTTATTATTTAGTGAGTTCTTAAATAATAACTATGGGGAACGTACGGAAAGCCCGTAAGTTCGCTGTCTCGTTAATTTGATCGTTGTGCAGCCATGCCAAATTACAGGGTAGTGCAAGATTATCCTGCCCAGTTTAAAAATAGTTTTCTCAGCAATTAAGTTGTGAAATTTGATGAAACTTCAAGTGACATATTATGTGCGCTTTACAGTTCAACTTAAATCATGTACTTCAAAGCTAAATTCAGCTATAGAACGGGAATTGTTTGCCATTTTAACGAATGTTATTTACAAAGTCCTGTCGTAGTTTGAGAAATCGGAAAATCGTTGAAGTTGAGGAAAAACATTTACCATGTCTGCAGGTCCGTAGCTAGGGGGTAATCACCTTGTAACCTTCGGTTATTTGTTGGTATGTGTGTATTATGAATGTGAGGTAAACCCAAGTCAACCCCCCAAAATGATCTCGCTGTCCCCCTACCCCGTCTCTGTTTCTGGCTACGTGCCTAATGTTTGTTTTTGTTGTGTTTTTAATTTGCTTTGATGTTTTGCGTTCCTTTCAACACCAATTCTATATGAGGTGTGGACCTACTGCAACTTAACGTGGGATATAACCACATGAACTCTCACCATGAATCGAACCCCGGTCTCCAATGCCAAAGGCGAACACGCGAACCACTTAACCACGAGGGAGCTCCATTGCATGTTGGTAGTATTAATGGCTGAATATATAACCACAACTAAAATTTAAATTAGAATTCAATGTACCTTCATTCAGTAGTTATTTACAATTAAAGTTGGTAGCCAGGTATTGTCCTCCATATTGTATTACTCTATAAGTTGACATTCATACAAGTTAACATTTTCTGTAAAGTGTAGTGCAACAGACCTAAGTTTTACTGTAGCCACTATTACAAATAGACTTAATCTGAAAAGTTGTGTAAAATAAATTTGTAAAATTGTTCCTTTAAAAAAAGGGTCTAATGATTTGTTAATTGTAACTTTTCTTTACTATTAACTCTGAATACAGTTCAGCATAAAACATGCGAAAGCATTGATTCAGCTTGCTAATGTATGTGATTGTAATTCTCTCTCTTGGTTAACTTTCCAAATCTTTAGGTGGAACACGACTTTGTGATGACTGCATCAGTGGCGAAGTGTGTGTGGCTTTATCCAATGAGGAAGTTCCTACGTGCAAACACCCCATTGACCCTCAAGACCCAACAGGCTGTGGTGGACTGTGCCACATCAACACCGAATTGTGCCACAAGTTAGATGTTGATGCATTTAGGTAAGTGATTAATCTTCATACAATAAGTACCATGTGTATTCGTTTATGTACTGTATGATAATCGTGTATTAGAAAAATAAATTCAGATCTCTGTTTTCTTCGATCAAGAAAAATATATTTTTTAAAAAATCCAAATAAATAATAATTTATTTATTAAATGATTGATTTATACTTATGTCCTCTATCAGCAGCAAATGAGTATAGAGGATGATACCTACAGCTAAAATATCTCAAAAATTGAAAACAAACTATACTCGTAATCATACGTTGGTTAGTTAATACAGTCATAGAGGACAGACAATACTGATCCAAGTTCATACAATTACATTCATTAAAATTTATTGGATTTTTGCATTAGCAGATTTTATTTTAGAAAATCTAACATGCTAAGTACCATAATGAGAATATATACAGGTTGTCCATAAAGTCTTTTGCCACCCCTAAAACTCGGAAACGGTGAAATATGTGTCAAAACGAGAAAACACGTATTTCATCATTTCAAAAGTACCACGTATTGAGGGAAACAAAGTTGCCCCAGGGTCCCTCGGAGGGTCCCAGACGGGGTCCAACTCAAAATTTTTAAATAGCAAGGGGGGTAAACTAGTATATCGTTTGAAAGCTATTTACAAAAGAAAGACGATGGAATAAGTTTCGATGCTTTATAGTAAACCTGTACAAAATGACGGCAGATCAAAATGTTAATACAGTTTGCATTGAAAAGTCTTTGGCCACCTCTAGAAATCTGAAATGGCTCAACACGTATCAAAATGGATCAACGCAAAAGTTCTAAATGGCCGTTTGAAAGCAATTGTTAAAAGAAGGGAGATGGAACAAGTGAAGTGGCGGGGGAACCCTTTGTGAAGTGGCGGGGGACTGAAAATGTTAACAGAGCCTTGTAAAGCAAATTGTAGTAATACTAATAATAGTACTAATACTTGTAATAGGAATACCAGTAATAACGTCAGAAGTAGTAGTAGGCACACTTCTACCTCTATTGTCTCAATTAGTAATCCAGACATTGCATCCAGTTCATAGATGTTCATTTTACTTCGACCTCACTCCCCCTCCCCCTCGCAGTAGCAGTTGGCCCTCGCCCTCGTTCACCCTCGCCCTCGCGAATGGAATTGTCCATCGCCCTCGCGCGCCCTCACCCTCGCTGTCGAAACTTGTCCTCGCCCTCGCGCACCCTCGCCCTCGCCGTCGAAGATTGTCCTCGCCCTCGCGGCCAAAACTTGTCCTCGCCCTCGCGCACCCTCGCCCTTGTCCTCGCCCTCACGCACCCTCACCCTCGCTGTCGAAGCTTCTCCTCGCCCTCGCACACCCTCGCCCTTTTCGTCGAAGCTTTTCCTCGCCCTCGCGCACCCTCACCCTCCCCATCGAAGCTTGTCCTCGCCCTCGCGCACCCTCGCCCTCGCGATAGGGGTTGTGCTTTATCCTCGCTCGCCCTCGCTTTCGTGCTCAAAACTTTTCCTCGCCCTCGCGCACCCTCGCCCTCATATCATTGAGGGTGAGGAGGCCTCGTGAGGATCAGAGCATTCTATTTGTTGAATTATTTCCTTATCGTCAGTGGCGGATCCAGGGGGGCGATAGGGGCGATCGCTCCCTCCCAGAAGAGGAAACTTCTACGTCTATAATATAATAATGAATAGAATAGTACCTGCTGTGCCGCCCCGGGATATTAAGTGTGCCCCCCCAGATCATTGTTTCTGAAAGAAACACTGCTTATGAAGAACTTTTTTTTCTGCGAAATGTTATCTCAATTAGTTCCAAAGCGGCTGACTAACATATCGAGCCCTTGTAAGAAGAAATGAATATGAAAGTACACTTAGATAGGTTAATTTTTGAGCCATTTTTCGTGGCAATTAAAACGCAACTCCTGTAGCTTTCTTAACTGCACGGGAAGACAACTAATACGTACTCACGGAACGGCAAATATTTTATGGCACCATTTTCATTCTATGAACCTTAATACATACAAAAACTTTATATTTCCAAATGAAACTATATAGCGATATTAATGGGTCATTTCAAAAGAGTGGGGGGTAACTGTCCCCCTTTGCCCCCCTAATCGCCGCCCATGCTATGATGTGTGGCACATTTGTGCGAAATTAATAATAATATGATTAAACTGTTTACCCACAACAAAATCCTGCTCGTTTTGCTGAAGTGGCTTTTCCTAAGTTTTATATGTTTCATATATCCTAGTTTTTTTCAGGCCTTTTTTTTTTTAATTTGTCCAAATTTATATTTCTCCTTTTACCACACAATCGTTCAATACTTGCACTGCAATATTTACAATCAGTATATCATCCTGTAACGTATTTTATTCCTAATAAAAATCATTGAACAACACAACATACAAACCCTATCTCACTGGCTTGCACGCGAACCTTTGGTGCATGGGGTCCTGGGGACAATTGAGGCGTATAGTTTCTAAATCCGCCATCTCCTTCATGAAATATTTCGAGAAAAACAGGAAAAACCGATAACTCAGAGATTATGTGAGATCAAATTTTCATTTTAGAAAGACTTTCCTGCTTTCTGGACATTCATTATAACTACCAAATGATAAAAATCTCTCTCATCGTGTCGGGCATGGAAAGGAATACCAGTAAATCTACTTATCTAATTTTTTTTGAAAATTGGAGATGGCGGATTTAGAAACTATACGCCTCAATTCCGAGTGGGAGAACATTGAACGACAGTGGATCGAATTCCGCGTTAAACCTATAGGTCCACTTCTCATATAGCCTCGCCGACGAAAGAGGACGCTAAACGGCAATCAGTCAACAGTTGCAAATTTCGACTGCATAAACAACTTATGTCTTGTGAAACATTAAATTTATTTTGTTAAAGCAGACTTTTAACAAAATTTCAGTATTAACGTGTCAGATATTTCTATTTAAGGACAAGAAAAAACATATTATTTATTTTGTAACTAAATGATAGCTCTACCCACGTAGATTATAAAAGCAGAAACAATGAAAATCGATACAATAATGACTGACATTATTTTAACAAATATCGATTCAGATAATAGTTTGGGTTGTCACGAAACTATGAAAAGTTAAAAATTCCGATTAATTGTAACAACTTCATCAGTGGTGGACATTGGAGGAGGATGTATGCTATTAATCAGCCCATTTCATGGGCATCCAAACTCACGAGCCCAACGCTCGCTAGCTCGGCATTCGCGCTCAACCGTTTTCGGGTTCAATAATTAAGTGCTACCCCGAGCGCCAATGAAATAAGTCAGCGCGAGTCCAACTGAGGGAAGTGTGCCCGAGCACGATTCCCAAAGGAATAAATGAGCGAGAGCCCAGTTGAAAAAAATGAGCCCGAGTCCGAGAGAGTCCAGAGCAAAATGGCCATCTATGAACCAAAGTCATTCCATCAAGTCTTTCTCCATCTGATCTACTGCATTCTGATGGTTCTCTCATTGATTGTGTTTGTTCAGATATCAGCGCTCTTGTCATTTACTGCTGAATGACGTGAGTGACTGTCTGTCTGTCTACCAACACTCTTTAAACATGACAGAGTAGTAGACACTTCTTATCTAAAACCTCTCCAAAACAGGGAGGGCAACAATGAGGCACACTTACTTCTTAATGTAGCGCTATTTCTACCCGGAAATTTTCATGGGAAAAAATCAAATATTATTCTTATTTGCATTATTATTCTTAATAATTATGTACGCACACACGAGAAATTGTCTACTGCAATTAATTGAAAGGCAAAATACGATTAATGTATAACCTTGCTGTGACACTAAAAGAGGTCAAACAGCAAACTCCAAAACAGTTGCTTTTAAGGAAGCTTGTCCTCCTCCCTCGCGTGCCCTCGTTCTCCTGAAGGAAGTTGTCTCTAGCCATCGTGCACCCTCGCTCCCGCAGTAACACTTGGCCCTCACCCTCGTTCACTCTCGCCCTCTTCGTCGAAGCTTGTCCCCGCCCTCGCGCATCCTCACCCTCGCTGCCGAAACTTGTCCTCGCCCTCGCGTACCATCGCCCTCTTCGTCGAAGCTTTTCCTCGCCCTCGCGCATCCTCACCCTCGCCATCGAAGCTTGTCCTCGCCCTCGCGCACCATCGCCCTCGCTGCCGAAACTTGTCCTCGCCCTTGCGCACCCTCACCCTCGCCATCGAAGCTAGTCCTCGCCCTCGCGCACCCTCGCTCTCGCTGCCGAAAGTTGTCCTCGCCCTCGCGCACCCTCACCCTCTTCGTCGATGCTTTTCCTCGCCCTCGCGCACCCTCGCCCTCGCGGCCAAAACTTGTCCTCGCCCTCGCGCTCCCTCGCCCTCGCGCTCCCTCGCCCTCGCGTCACTGTGGGCGAGGGAACTTGAGGGTGAGGATGCCCTCGAGAGGGCCACCCTCGCGAGGGTGAACATCTTTGATCCAGTTAATTAAGCATTTCAATAAATGTGACTGTTTACATATCTCTCAATTCACCCAATCCCTATTCTTTCGGACACGGTTTGCATAGCTGTTCCGAATTTGTATCATGTTCATTCTTTTACCGATAACTTTCAAACAATATGGTACTTGACCCATTTTCTATTCGCAAATTTTAAGTTGGACCCAACTTGGGAACCTGCAGGAATTCTGGGACAAATATTTGTACATCGAAAAGCTGTATTTTACAAATAAGGAAACACTCCTTTTAGCGTTTTGACATCTTATGTTTTACCATTTCGGATCATTGGAAGTGACATGGACTTTTCGATGAAGGCTGTGTTAACATTTTAATCCCCCCGCCATTGCAAGCACGGTTGGTATTGAAATATAAGACTTGTTCCGTCTTCCTTCTTTTAATAATAGCTTTCAAACGATACTTGCCCCTCCTTGCCATTTGAAAATTTTGAGTTGGAACCCGTCTGGGACTCAGAATACAGAACAGTAATCAAGGCTTTGTCGTCGATTTGGCTGGCTTTGGGGCGGAAATAAATTGCGGGGCCAATAATGTAGGTAAGAATTCTGTATCCAACATACATAAATAATTTTCCACCAACTTTGACTTTTCATATCAGTGATGGTGATACCTCATTGTGAGTGAACTTTGCGACATGTATAATATACAATCTTAAAAATGTCTTGCAAAATTGTTTCATCATCTGTAAATATTTTGAGTCCCAAGAATGAATTAGAAATAGTAAAAGTGTTATTTTTCCCTGAAGTGCCTAACTCTTCTCTGGTATGATGGTAGGCTTCGTGCAACTGTCACATTTACTGAACGGCTCTGACAATAACACATACATAAATAAAAATTATATTAACCTGTGTATTAAAAAAAAATAGGACCTGTAGAAGTTCATATTGTACAGTTCCTATACATTATTCGAGTTTAATAAAAAAAAATGTTTTATTTTAGGTGCTTGGACGATTCCCATTGTTTACCAAATGAGTGGAGATGTGCAAATCAGTTGTGTATTCCTTACTCTAAGAGATGCGATGGTCACTTGAACTGTTACGACCATACCGATGAATATAACTGTGGTAAGAATGTACTTTTTATTTTTATTTTCTGACTATTTCTTTTTCTGAAAATACAAACATAGATCTAATTTTGCATTTTAAAAAAAAATCAACTTTCGAACATATTTTCCGAAACATTTTAAGGACTATATGTCAACATATTATTTTAGCTAAACTGGATTTGATTTGAAATGATGTAAGAATGTTAATAGTTGACAGACAATCAAAAGACATTCTTTCTTCGTTTTTTTTTAATTTTCTTTCTTTGTTTCCTTTTTGAGTAAGCTGATGAGACAATCATCAACTTATACCGTATTTTAATAATATATTAATTGACGTATAACCTAAAACTGTGTTTTACTGGTGTTTGGACTTCAATGTTCAAGAAAGTAATTTTTAAAATAAATTGACTATTAATATTGAATATGTTAGAACGTACTTACTTGCTTAGCCTAAGATCCTCTACGACACCATCGTCAATAATCTAAGATAGAAAAGGCGTATTCCAAGGTAACACTTTACACAATTTCAATTTGCAGCAAGAGATTGATATCACTAATCTCTACAGCATTTTTTTTTTCTTTCAATTTAACGCCTCACGATTATACTTCCATGCTAAAGGAGAAGTAATAATGGTGAAATGAAGAAAATAGAAAAAAAACCTACACATGCAGTGTTTATCCACCACAAAGTCACTCACAGAAGCTAGGAGCCAAGGGCGCCGATCCTGGGAGGGCGAGGGGTCCTGGGCCCCCCAATGCTAATGTGGGCTCCTTTATTGTATTTAAAAATATACAATATTTGGCATAATTTGAACGCAATTTGTCTTAAAATCCTCATATATGCCTTTTGCATCTGAATGAGCACCCCAAATTTACAGAGAAATCGGTGCCCTTGCTAGGAGCCCATGCATCAGAGATACTCTCTACCACTTCGCTACCGCAGCTCTTCTCTACAGTTGTAGCTCGTTCTTGTCGTACCACTGAGAAAGAAAGGGCCTCTTATTCCCATTGCAGAAAACAAACACCACATTGTGCACTTTGATCATGCAACGGCAATTGTAGTGCTGCCTGTGACCAGTAATGACAGTTTTGTTTAATTACAAATATTTCAGATAGTGTGTCTCTTGTTGTTCATCCACATTAAGAAAACTTCACTAACTTTCGTTTGATCCAGAGGCTCAGCAAACTTATTCTTTTGCTGTTCATGATAACTTGAACTCCTGTACAATGCGGGTATCTTGTACTGTTTGTAACTTAAAATCTCCCAAAAGTTTCTATGCACACTGCCACTTCTTATCGCTACTGAAGAAATTCGACTCTCAGAATATTGCGGGCTTTTATAATATTTAGCTGTCCCTCTATTCTTTGTATGTTCAGGTACTTCAAGGTTTACCTGGAGAAGTTGTTTTACCAGAAAAATACATATCTATAACTTACAGTTGTTTCAGACCAGAAATATCACGTTTTTATACCAATTTCGGCCGAAGCGGGCTTTCACATCACAGCGCTGCAACCAGATTCGATCGACGTGAGAACAGCGTCCAAAATTGAACATCAATTTAGCTGCTTCGCACAATAGTTGGTGTTCACAGAGTACTCCAGATAGTGATATGACTTTAATTTATTTCATAAAACATAAAGTTGTAAAAATAACTTACTAGTAATTAATGCTAAAATGAGTTTGGTGAAAGTCTTACATTTCGATGAAGAGGCGCTTTGAGTTTGCACGAAGTGACCTTCCAGAAGTTTTGTGTTTTCAATTACACCAAGAAACTCTAGCCTTAATAGTTCAATCTTGATCTTGTTTTTAAAAACCCTTTAAAAATGCTTTTCAGATTGTGACATGACTTTGAACTTCCATTGTGGCAATAGAACTTCGTGTCTTCCACTCAGAAAGCGATGTGATGGAATCATCGATTGTTGGGACGGGTCAGATGAACTCAATTGCACTGTTGGTAAGTTTTCCTCATACACTATGAAAAACTCAAGTTCTCAAAATAAGTACACCCTTTAATATAGTCTGTTCTTCCCTTAAATATACTCTCCAGAATTTCTCATACTACGAATTATGTATTCAGCAGCTATAAAACTTGTCACTTTTTTCACCCTGAATGCAAACGATTCGCGCTCGTGCTCTTAGTGCACGAGATTGCCAGCTTCGATTCATAATGGATTTCATTGATTTGATTTTACATTTACTGTCAGAACCGAAGTAGTATAAGACGGGACCTACAGTTGCTATATAGTGTATAATGTAACTAGATCGTTCGTTTATTATAGTTTAAGTTGAATGCTTGTCCCGATGAAATTTCAAATACGTATTATCAGTCCAGATTAAGAAACATTTCGTTTCTTGAAAGTTCATGTATCTCTAATTTTTGATACCAACAGATAGTTGTAGGCAGCAAAGTTAGTTATGTGATCTTATGTTTCGTGAAAATGTTGGTGTCCACCATCACTACCCATGGAATTTTTGTCCATCACAATTGCACATGTTCTGAGATTGAACCATGTAATACCGTTTTACTAACACAACCTGGTTCACTTTTCCAGTTTTAGCTATTGGCATAAGCATACGAACTTATCATATGAGAAAAATAATCATTATATTTGGTGGTCAATCTCAACCACGGATAGTCTCAGCTTGAAAACAGAGGCTGTTTTCCTTAATTCTTTTGCACGGTGGGAGTTTTCAAGTTTATTTCACCTCAGCATGTTCTTATTTTCTTCATTATGTTTAAAGTTTTACATTAAATTTTAATAAAAGGTTCCAGCGGTAAACATTTATTCCAACAAGATTATTATACACCCATCTAATGGCCCTATAATTTTGAATGCAAGTGTATAAAGCGGTAAAATTAAAACTAGTCCGTGGACCAAAGGTAGTTCTTGAAATCTATTCTTCTGGTCCTCTTAAACATTAGTCCGAAAAGAACAAAAATAAAATTCATGTAACCTGTGTATCACATAGTATACTAAAAATCTCAAACAATTATTGATATTACTGTGGGATTATAATATATTTTTCATCACCTTCAAAATCGTTCACCTCTGCCGCGTCTATGGTTCGACCTTAGGCCACCAAGTGGTTATTATGGTTGGTACACAGCATGTAAGCATGTTTTTCTCGGGATTCTGACATTTCATCCCCGAAAATGCAATCCATCTCAAAAATTGTTATTGTTTCCAAAGAAATTGCGAAGTAAATTAAACCTTCAATAAACATCATTTAATAATAATTATAAGGTATGATCACCTCGTAATGATTCTATTGCAAGAGAGAAAGAACGATCAAATTAAAATACTTTATATACAACTAAAACTAATTCAATCTTTTGAAAGAATAAATATATCTGTTTCAAAGATAAAATTTTATTTCGACAGTCAAATCTTATTAAAACGCTTGCAGAGACGATGAGTTTACTAATAAGTACATGAGAGTTCTTCAAATCGTAATGCTACAATTATAAAATGCTTTAAAATATCATATAATATTTTCGATAAAGTAAATACGTTTAATATCAAATAATACTTTCGATAAAAATCTACCGAAATTAAGGAAAAAATTAAATGTTAACTAAAAGCATAGAAATCGTATTATTATTCAATTCAAAATCTTTTGTCGTTGTAAAATTGTATAGAGGAAGTTGAGGTTTTAATATATACAACGATAGTCGTACCTGTTATACTATATATTATGAAACATGATAGCTTCCTTTCTCTGAAGGAGGTTCTTTAAGTTAAGAGATAAGCTAATTAAGCCAATGAATGAATGTTGTAGGAAATGGAAGTACCAGGAGAAAAAAGATGTTGTCCACCACAAAGTTCATTGGTAGGTTTTAAATCACGAACATCAAAATGTCGTTCTACCACGTGTATCTAATTATTTTAAATGAGAATACCAAATACCGAATTTCATTTGTCTAACCTTAAGAGATATGGATATCTTATTATAATAATTTTAATTATCACACTTTTTCTTCCCTTCTAGATCAAATATGAAAAAGCACTGAAACAAGTGCCTAATTATTTTAAATGAGAAGTCGATATACCAAATTTCATGTCTCTAACCTTCAAAAGAATTCCGAGATATGGATATTTTAAGATAATAATTGCCCCCTGTTTCCTCATTCTCTGTCAAATTTCCAAAAATCCTTCTTTAGTGGGACCTTATATCACAAATCCTATGTCTTGTCCAAATTTCAAGTTTCTAGTTAAGCGGTTTGATCTGGACGTTGATCAGTCAATCAGTTAGCACTTCATCTTTTATATACAGGGTGTTCCAAAACAACACCGACAACGTTTGGGAGGTGATTCCTGATACCAAGATAAGATAAAAACTATAGATCAATCTGAGTGAACAAATGTTTCCTTTCGGAGTTATAGGCTGCCGAAAACGTGAAAAAATGAACTTTAAAGGTCTATAACTCCTAAGCTATGGAACCTACCGTAGTCAGATCGAGACTTCACTTAGGAACTAGTTTGTGCCCTAACCAAATATTCATGTTTCAGAATTCTGAAGTACTTCCGCAACAATTTTTAAAGAGGTAGTTGGTGAGTACTTCAAATTATATCCACTTAACAAAACTCTAAGCATTTTGTGAGTACCTTAGGATACTGAAACATGGATTTTTGGATAGGACTCATATTAGTTCCTAGTGAAGTCTTGACCCGACTTCTGTAGGTACCATAGTTTTGGAGCTATGGACCTTTAAAATTCATTTTTCATGTTTTCGGCACCTTACAACTCCGAAAGGAAGCATTTGTACATCCAGGTTGGTCTATACTTTTTGTCTTATCTTGATGTCAGGAATCACCTCCCAAACGTTGTCGGTGTTGTTTTGAAACACCCTGTATAGAGGTTACAAGACTTCCTATACTCGATGATATATATCTGCTAATATTCTGTCTGAATGCAGGTTCTAGTCCACTTATCGTAAGGTAGCTAGGATGCTTTACTAAGCTAATAGAGCACGGGTAAGGTAGCAAGTTTCTTTCCTTGGTTCAAAAACAGATACAGCAAATTGAAAATTAAGAACTGAAATAAAGGAATAAGGGAAGAATTAATGAGGGGTACCATTTATATAAGAATTGTAATTCTGACTTCACTACATAGGTAGCCATTGTTTCTTAACAGATCATATATACCAATATTATACAGGTAATAAGATCTTATTTTGGAGACAGGGTAAATACAATAGAACATAGGAGGATTATACAAAATTAAATTTTTAAAGTAGGCCAAAGCAATGTCCATTGATTTATCTTGGCATAGGGTATGACTGGGTGGTGTATTTTGTTCCTACCTTTGTCTATTTGTTTTTGAACTATTAGATTATAATATATTAATATTGGTTTGTTTACTCTCATATTTACAGCCTGCCCAAACTCAGCACAATTTACATGCACAAGTGGTCAATGTATTCCTCGGTCTCAGTTTTGTGATGGCTACACTGATTGTGCTGACGGGTCAGATGAACCATTCGGTTGCGGAGGAGACTGCAAACACCATGAGTGGAAATGCAGGTGAGACATCTATTTTCTAGTTCTATTAATCTCTAGTACTTGGGGTCCCTGGTTCAATCCCTGGACAATTAAGTTTGTGGTATTCACCATCGTGTCCGTGAGTTTTTTTAGGTACTCCCGTTTCCTCCCACAATCTCATTCCACCAGTGTTGGGTAAGTTACTTGTAAAAATGTAACGCGTTACAAGTTACTTTACTTTCTCTTAAAATGTAACACGTTACTAACACGTTACTTGCCCCCAAAAAATAACTGTTACATTACTTGGAAAGTAACGCGTTGCTAACGCGTTACTTTTAGACCCGAAACTTTGAATATGCGAAAGAAAAAGTTATTACTTCAAGTTTCCGTATTACTATTACTACCTTTATTATTATTATTATTATTATTATTATTATTATTATTATTATTATTATTATTATTATTATTATTATTATTATTATTATTATTATTATTATTATTATTTATTAATTAATTAATTACAACAACACTATATAAACATGAAAGATAGGTGGTTTGTATTTGAATATTGAAAAGCTTTGATTGCCAACCTCGGTAGTCGTGAAGTCTAGGAGTCAAGGATATTGTTCTCGAGCTTCTGAATTTGGGTTGAGGGTCTAGGTTGAGTATTCGGGCTCCAGCCAAACACTGTTAAAAGTTGTAGGGCACTGGCCAAATATCTTCAAAACTGCTCGGCCCGGGTTAAGAATTGTCAACGACTCGAGCAGCTCGGCTTACAGCTCATTAACTATCGACCCGAACCGAGAAGTGAGCCGAGCAAACAGCTCACCCAACCGACTCTGCTAGAGCCCTCGGCTCAGTTGAACCGAACCGAGCAGATGGCTCAGCCCAACCAAGCCAGTGCGAGCCGATGGTTCATCCCAAGCAAACCGGCTCGAGCCATCGGCTCAGTTGTGCCGAGCCGAGCTGAGAATGTTATAAAATATCTCTTGTGGTCTCGCTATCGAGATGAGACGAGATGCAAGCAGTGTTTCCTCTCGTAAGCAACACTAAAAGTATCTCATATTACTGCTTAGCTTACATTTCTCATGGCTTTCGCTTTCCAAGGTAATCAGGCCATGATTTCAAAACGAGCGAGCCATTTATCAAACTCGACTCGACTCGAAACTCGACGCCAAAAAACAGTGAATCGGCTCGGAACTCGACTCGTGCCCATCCCTACGCGTTAGAAAAAATGGTTGTTTATTATTATTCTGCTAAACTAATTATATAATAATAACAATGTTATGTAAAATTAAAAATACAGAATATAGAGAAGCATTACACTACAACTAATAAAATTAGAACAGATGAACTGGGGGTGAATCTAAACTTGCCAGTAACTTTAAAATCGATACATGCTTTTAAAGCTTGTTGTTCCAAACTCTATAATCAACGGGACTTTAGGATACGAAAACTGATCTAAGAGAACTCTAATATTACATACTATCAACATTACATCTATAAAGTAGGTCTGCTCATCAGAACACAGTTTATCCGTATTAACTCGTTACTGTATATCGTTAATTACGGGACCCTAGTTGTTGATAAATATTTCCCGCCGAGGCACCACTTTACTTTTAAATTCTGTCCACAAAGCAAAAGTATTCTTTCAAATGTTCGAACGATAAAATATTTTAGTTCTCCATCTTTATATAAACAACACCAATCAAAGTAAAATACCATTGCACTTGTAGTTCACTTACTGAATGTATTGATTTGAAGCTGTCAAAATCTACGACAAAATCTTCCAGGTGCTTGCAATCAATACACGCGATTTTCCTGAGGCTGTCCTCATCTTGCAAAAACAGCAAGTTGCACTATGATCGTATCTGTTTCTTTCGTGTGTCTGTGACTGACTGTCGGTCACTGATATACGTAGTTCATTTTCCATTGTTCCATTCTGAGAAATTCACTTACAGGGAAGAAAGTTTGTTTCCGAAAAAAAATATACAGATATTGTAGTTACTCATCCGAAATGTAACGCAAACTAGGTACGTTACTTGAAAATTTGTAACGCGTTACCGTTACAGTTACTTTGGAAAAATGTAACGCGTTACTAGGAAACGTTACTTAAAAAGTAACGCGTTACTTCCCAAGACTGCATTCCACCAATTCTTTCATCACCATTCATTTGTCTTGATCATACATCTCGCTTAGCCTAAATGGTATAAAGTCGTGAGACGTTAAACTAAAATGTTTAATATCATATTTTATAGTTCATTAATTTCTAAATAGAACTACTAAAATGTATTGCATGGAATGTTGATCAGTGAAGCCAGTATGTGTTGTTATTTTTTCTTTGTTTAATGATTTGTCTTCTTAATAAATTAGTAAGGTTTATACATATTTGTAGTCTGACCTCTCCTATATTACGTACTATTACCCCTATGTAAGAAATAAAAATAGAGAGCAAGATAAATTTGATTACTATATAAGGAAAAGAATAAAGGCAAAATGCTGATTCAGATTAGAATACATAAAAGAATCGAAGAATTATGACCTGATTTATGTTTAAATGATGAGATTCAGTAAGTATCCATAATGTAATGTGTCGCTTACACAATCTGTCGAAGTGGCTACCCAATTTGCTTTAAGGGTCTTTAATCCAGCGAAATTAAGCTATCGCTAATTTTTGAGTTTTTCTGTAATATCCTCAAAACAAATAAAAATATTCGAAAAGCAGAAACGTAGTGAACTAGACAATACGATTTTGCATGTGATACCGTTATCACAACTTATCTATCTGCTTTTTATTTGCAACTGTAGATAGATTTAGCATTTTTTGCTGGTTCTGTAAATAGCGGCATACCAAAAGCAGATAGGTGAATTGTGGTAAAGGTATCACATGCAAAATCGTATTGTCTAGTTTACTACGTTTCTGTTTTTCGAATATTGGTACTTGTTTTGAAAATATTACAGAAAAACTCTAAAATTAGCGGTAGTTTAATTTCGCTATAGTGAATACCCTTAATATAGGGTATTTAGGTGGCCAGGTATTAAGCAATTGTAGTTTTTGGGTAATACTTGTTTGCCTGACCTCTTGCCTATGCATTTCATCGATCATGAAATCCACTTGACCCACATTTTTCGAAACATCGTTGAAACGCAAACTCCAATGTATTTAATAGTTAAGTAGATCATCACTCTCTCTTACCACTACGTTAGTCATAACAGGAGTAGGATCCAGGGAAAACGACTACGAACCTACCAGTCTAAATAATTAGGTCGCTTAAAGACTATTTTCCCTATTGATATAAAGCTCAAAGTAATTTCAGTTAATTCCCAATTCTGAATAGTTTGCCCATTAACTTATAAAATTCCAATATCCATTCCTTTTCCTTGTATATAGCCAATTAGTGCGCGCATCATAAGAAATCATAAAATGTAGTTGTTAAACATTTTTAGATATATGAATAGACTCAAAATTATGAGAGAACTATATTGAAGAACCAGTAATGAAAATTAATAAGAAGAGATATATGCATGATGCCCTTAGTTTTGTTGTTAAATAGTCAGTAAAAATAATACGAGATCTGTGATATAAATGGGATGCAAAATATTCGACTAGTGTAATATTATAAATGATGAATTTCAGTACTCAGTTAATCCAATGTAAAGTAAGTATGAAGAAAATAGTATTACATTTCGTTAATTACAAATACGGAAATAATTAAAATTGATGTTATTATGAAATCTATAATGTTAGGAAATTATAAATATTTACAAGCTCAATCATTTATGGCTGTAATTAATGTTGAACGTGATATTTTTTTTCAGGAATGGTCGCTGTGTAAAGAAACACACAGTGTGTGACGGTTTTGATACATGTGGTGATAATTCAGACGAAAAGAATTGTGGGAAGAGAAGAGCTGCAGTAACTCTCACTAAGGAAAAACTTTTGTACCTGAGTAAGTTCTATCTTTCAACTGTTAATAATCAATCTACATGAAAAATAATTAAGTTTACCAATCCTATAAAAATAAGTCGCCCGCCGCATTTGGTTGCATAATACAGTATACCCTGATTAATAATTGAAACAAAGCAATTCCTTCATGTCATGATACAGCATAATTTAAAAATATACAGAAAATATTTGTGTTTTGATCGAAAATTTAATCTGATGATTTTACTTGTTGAAAAACAAAGAAAAGAGAACCTGTATTTAACGCAATCCCACGGCTCAATAACTTATACCCTTTAAGTATACAGTAATTTATACCATCAAGGACTCCGTTTGTAATGTTATTAAATAGTCTATTTCCATTAATACAAGGTGAGCCGTAAGACACTCGACAAAAATTAATTTGAAATGCATTATAAACCCTCTATAAACTCACTCCATGTAATATATTAATCAGATCCATCTATTATTCACAATCCACGTATTATCACGAGCCAACCATAACGTATTGTTTACATTAATCAGTTACTGCTGCTCTAGTTAATTGAGAACTACAATTCTCCATGCGACTGTCTTAGTAAGGATCGCGTCTTGAATATTTCAAATATAATGTCATGTTTATTTGTACCCTTATACTGAAAATTAGTATAATGATTTTGAATATAAAAGAAAAGAAAATGTAAAACACTGTTTAAACTCATCAGCCATCCCTTATATTCAACACGACATATTTTATAGACTTGCAATTAGACTTTTGATATCCTTCATAAGAAAAACTTGTAGGTTTTATTTTCTGTGATTTTTCTCGCGCTTGCGCACTGATAGTCTTGTAGTTAGCTTTCAGCGCAGTACTTTGACACACACACATGTACGCGCACAACAAAAAGAGAAAATAAAATTTAATGAAATGAAAGAGTCATCCTTGTTAGAATTACATTAGCAGCCTTACGCATACTCTTGGTGTTTGACGTTGTATCCAAGTCAACGGGTCAGACCATTTTCTGAGTTACGAAGTTCATGATCGGTTCCATCACTGCATTGAAGGAGCTTTGACCTCTTTTGTACAGTGTTACGTGACTCTAAAATGATCTGGCAAGACCACTGCTTTTATGCTAGATTGATGAAAGTAGTAATTATCCATAACTAATTTACTCTATGGTCTATGGAATCCAGAGGTTCAATGGCACATCCACAAAACTTTCTATTGACTTACATCCTCAGCCAACTGGATCCAGTTCCTACTTTGTATTCCTATTTCTGTGAGATCCATCTTAATTTATCCTTTCTTCTCACGTAGATCTTCCTAGTGATCTTTTACTGATTGGGTTTCCTACTAAAATTTTGAAAGCGTTTCTGCGTTCTTCCATTCTGGCTACGTGACTTGCTCTTCTTAGCCTCCTAGATTCCATGATCCTAATAATGTTAGGTAAATGGTATAAATTATGCAGTTACTCGTTATGAAATAAATTAATTATAAACACTTTTGTCTATCTTATGCAAATCATTCAAATTTTCTTGTTTCTTTAGTTATTCGTGTTAACTCTATTGATACTAAATTCGGAACTTTTTTCTTCCAGAATGCAGAGAAGACCAATTCCAATGTGCAAATGGTGACTGCATATCAAAGTCTTTAGTCTGTAATAAAGCTGATGATTGTGGTGACTCTTCAGATGAATTTCGGTGTCCTTACATGAGATCGCTATCAGCCAACGTGATGCTATGACACGACGAGGACAGAAGTGTTTCTTCTGGCGAACAATTTTGGCGAACAATTTTATGAGCAAATTCAAATAAAATATGTTAAAAATGACGTTATCATATTAATGTCATATAATTATCCTATAATGACAATTAATGCATTTGTTATAAAATCTATCTATTTTATAAAACGAGTTACGGAGAAACTATTATATGTATAATGAAATGTTGCGTACAAATGTAAATTTTTGTGAATACTAAAACTCATTGAGGCAGTTGGTTGAATTTTACATTGTTTATCTACAATTTTTTTTCCAAAATACTACAAAAAAAAAAAAAATATCTGAAAGTTATACATGTCATATGGTTTACTTTATTCAACAAAAGTTACATTCAGTACAATGTCAGATGAAATAATCACTAAGCATAAGAAATTCGCAATGTCTGTTTTTCTTTCTGTGTTAATATCTGGCTATTGCCAAGCATTAAAGACCTTTCCATGCCTGCATAATAGAAAGAAAACATTCCAATACATGTTTGTATTATTTAATTTAGTGAATAATCCTTCCTGTTAATTGCGAAAGGAGCTTCAAGTGTGTTTTGCAAGGGTTGGCATGAAGGCACCACTATTTATTCAGTTTCTTCTCTGAAAACGCTGGATATTTTAATCTTAACACTTTGTTTGTATTCCTACTACAAAATTACGTTGTAAAATTTCGATCTTGTAAGTTTTGGAATAATTAAAAAAAAATGTAAAATTCAATCAACATCCTTAACTCATAAAACTTCTTAGATTAGAAATTATTGTATTGGTTGATTTTAAGTGACAAAATAACATATCAGTTAATACCTCTAACTTTGTGTTTCTGTGTCAACTTTATAAAATTTCTTTTTTTTATTATTAGTAATATTTAAAATCTAGCTGTATCATCTAGAAATATTTGTAAATAGTTGTATAAAAGTTCATGTGTGTACATACATATACAATATATATAATTCGTGAAACTTCTAAACCAAATGCTGGTAATGTAAACCTTGTTAAAAGAAATTTATTTTTACATTTTGTGTATTAAAACGTCTAATAGAAAACATTTTAGTGGCGTTTACATGTTTATAATAAAGGTAGGTAAGATTTGTTCACTCTCGTTACATATATATATATATATATATATATATATATATATATATATATATATATATATATATATATATCTGAACTTAAGTTTAGAATTAGTGGATAAATTGAACGTATTGCAATATGTATGCTTTGTGGGTTATTTATATATTTCATGATGAATTTAAAGATGCAAATTGTATTCGCTCTGAGTGAAACAACAACAACAACAACAACAACAAAAAAAAAAACTTTCCAAAAATAAAATTACTGATACCATTACTATGAATATAGACCTTCATAAGAATTTCGATTGATTTTGTGTGTGTGTGATTGTGTAATTCTAGCTTACATTGTCTTGACCGTTTTAAAATCTTTTTTTTTTTTTTTTCCTGTTATGTAAGAAATATTTTGGAGCTATCCCAGTTTAGGTGTCCGTAGATTTGTAAATTTTTTAAAGAATAAATATCTAATGTTAGTTTAAAAGCGGGATATATAAATAATCAAAATATGTGGGGATCTTACTTCTGACATCCTTAAAATTGTTAAGAGACGTAATCTAAACTTATGCTTTTAACTACGTAATGAATTGAATGTCAATACACTGTGTAAGACATGATCCGTAACGCTAAAGCTGTCTAACGTGTAAGGCATATGGTAACATGAGGAACAGTATTTTTTCACTATCCTCGGTTTAGCGCATACCCACTGTCGCTGACACGCCTATTCCTTTCGGACGCACCCCCGCGTGGATCGACCAGCTTCGCCCTACCCTGTTTCAGGTAGATAGGATTCGTGCATTTTAGGGGCCACCTAGCACAGATCGGTTCATTATTTTTTGGATTGTCAGTTTTACGACATGTGTCTGTACGACACATGTCATATAACAGCTAACTCCTCCTAAAGTGAATCTGGACGCACGAATGAAACTTCCACCTCATAAGAAACAATTATAAGGCACTAGTATTTCATTTCCTGAAGAAAGATGTCCTAATTCATGAATTTAGATATGGATACTAAATTGCGATAGTACCGGTATTTTTTAAGCCTTAAAACTTTAGTTAGCGGCATTTTTTAAGTCTTAAAATTTTAGTTCCCGTGTTAAACTTTTCTGTTATTTTTGGGTGATTTTTTTTTACCCATATTGTTATGTAAGGAAATACAAGCGTAAACATAGTCCCTGAAGTGAAGAATCAGTCCATTCATTTTGATTAAACTGTTCTAGAGTAGATTCTGATTGAATCGATAAATTTGAAAAGATAAGATTGCAGGAATATCGCATAACAAGTAATCTGATTATAAGTCTTCTAGTACTTCTGATTCGTGGTGCACCGATGAGTGGCTAAGAAGGCTCAAACCTTTGTCCTTCATGATAACTATCACACTAAGGAAAAGTAAAGAAATAATAATAAAATAAGTTTCGAATAAAAGTCATCCTACACGAAGAAAAAGTAATTCTAAATCCTAATGTGCATTTAAAGGTTATGCAATAATTTATTCCTTTGAATGTGTTGTGACACATGTCTATAACTTACAGTTCAAATAGTCTCCTCCTCCAAACAATCCTGGGTATGCTTATGCATGCGACTATATTGAATTGAAGTTAAGTATGTTAATTTATACACTATTTTTTAAAGTGGGCTTTTACAGTCTAAAATCGACAATTGGGAACGCCAGATATTCATCATAAATCTCCAGGGCAATATTAGTGGTATTAGTCACCTTACAGCGTTCAGAAAAGTCACTAGAATTTCCTGGAAATGTCCGTACTTTTCAACTGAGATGTTAATTTATCAGGCTACGCATTATTTGAAACTACATTTTTATAAGGATTAGAAAATTATTCGTTTACTTACTTGTCTTGTATGAAAACTTCCAATAATTAGTTACGTCGAGTGAAGCAGTTTATATTTCTTAGCGATGCAAGTCCTGCACTACACTTTGTGGTAACAAATGTTATTCATAAACATACAAAGCTGGTCACACACTTACAAAATTCTGGTGTTTTCTGCATAATAAATGGATCAAGTGACGAACAGGAAGAATTCTGCTAGTGTGACTGTAAAATTAACTTGAGCTTCTAGTGTATATCTGAACAATATAATTATTCAGTATATTGTGTATTTAATGACCATAGAGCAGTGTGATGTAATCGTGATTAAACCTAGCGTTCATTCGCCTTTTCTTGTTTATTACGTATACAAGCGAACAGTGCAGAATCACCAACATGTATGGACTACTTTATATTCATGTATATTTAAAAGTTATCGTATTATTATTATTAGTGAGAGAATGCACTGCAAGGAATTAGGTAAAAGTTAGCTAATTTTCCGATTACAAATGTGATGTACGTTTATCGGTCTGTTCCTTGTAAATGATAAATTGTGTTTGTTTCCAAATGTAATTTGGAACTATCTTTCTTTGGTTGTTTGTACGAGAGTGAACAAAACTTTAAAAATAATAATAATAAAATAACCTGCAAAAATCTTTGAAGCACGGTAAAGCACTTGGACAAATACAACCAATGTAATTTGTTTGTACTTAAGTTATTCAAGATAGGTGATGATAAAAGGCTAAAAGATATATCCAACACAATTTGTTTGTACTTAAGTTATTCAAGATAGGTGGTGATAAAAGGCTAAAAGCTACATCCAACACAATTTGTTTGTACTTAAGTTATTCAAGATAGATGATGTTAAAAGTTTACAAGTAATAACTACAAATACTTTAGTTATGAATACTTTTCATTTTTAAAAGATCAAATTTATATATTTTATTATAGTTTCTAGTCAATTATGGTAACCAAAGCAGAAAAGATCAACTTTACATAATTTAAAGCAAGCTCTATGAATTCACTCATTATACTTGTTTCATAATTTGTGTCAGTTATAATTAATGCACTGCATTATGTACTTCTGTTTTGGTAATAAAATTAAGCATCATCAAATAACCCGTAAAGGTTGGTAGATAGATTAATCGGTTCAAATCCGAGGGTGCGTAGATATTTGAATGGAAATATCATAAGTAATGTTAATACGTAACAAATAAAATAAAAATCTGTAAAATTTGTTGACATTTCCAAGAAATGTTTTATTTTCCTCTAATCATCCTGTTTTTAACACTGTGATCGTAAAGACTTTGAGCAACGTTTCGAGATGTAATCGTTTATCAAAAGTCTAAGTCGAGAAGAGGAAAGAGAGCATTCAACTTTAAGTTAGTAAAATTGTGTTTATTCAGCGATTATTTTATCGTAATATCTATTTTTTTTAAAAAAAGGGGAACAAATCTCAGATTAACAATTTTCAGTTATCCACAGTTTCCTATGTAATGTTGACTCTTCGTTCGTACAGGAAAACTGGAATTCGTCCATCACCAAAATTCCATCTTTTACTGATTTGCTTAAAAGAGTACAAGTTCAAGTACATATTGTGGGTACGGTGAAACTGTCGATAACTGACAATTGCGAGTTTGGAACTTGTTCCCCCTTTTTCCAGAAACTACAGATTATTATATATCCTAAGAAAGATCTTCGCTACACTAACGTGGAGAAGTACATGCATACATGTTTGTAAAAGCGGTGTATCATAAAAATCTGTATATTTTTACTACAGCTTATACATGATAATACACTAACAATTGAACTACATATACCGCATACGTAAATGCTATCTTCGCAATAGTTATGTGTCTGCTATAAGTTAATAATATATTAAAAAGATGGAATACAACAATTATCGACAAACCTAGTTGGTAAATTAAGACCGTGTTCAAAAGATACAAGTGCGCATTCAGAGTATGCTTATTTCCGAAACTGATGTCACCTAGTATGCGTCAAAAAATACAAGTTCACAAGTCTGTGAGTGCGTAGTGTACGAGGATGTACACTTGGGTGCTTAACATGGCCGTTCCTCGTAGTAGGAACAATAGTATTATCAAAATGATCTAATAAAATTTTAAAAGGCATGTTTTAAATATTTTTGTTGAGGTGAATATTTTTGTGAGCTCATAATAATTTACTTGATAAAGATACAAATTAGTGATTTTATAAGTAGAATATAGAAATGTTATACAAATGACGAACATATTTATGTTGAGTTCTCTGAGTATGCAATGGAATTTAAAATAGTGTAGGGAAAGCAACCAAATAATTTCTCTAATAATACTTTACAAATATTTGTGCTTAAAATATTACATGGTTTATGTAGCTTAATTGTGATAATTAGACTATCGGTAATGCAGCTGTTTGCACGTTAATTACGAACTTTAATGCATATGGATTAAAATTTTAAGCTTTAGTATAGAATAATGAATACCTAGATTATTTATTACCCTATGGCTACAGCTACAGCTGCAAATGTTAATTCATAGGTAGATAGGCCTAATTTTTCAGTTTTGATTCTAAACAAACAAATTCCTTTCAAAGCTACCATATTTCCTTGCACTTCATCTGTGTGAGGGGTCGTAATATGCCAAGTACCTATATTTTGCATTTTTGACAGCTAAATAAAAGTGAAATATAGGTAAAAAAATCTTTCTACACATTTATCAAAGATTTCACACATTCCTCTTAATTTATATAATCCCATTACTGTACCCACTATGAAACGATTATGAACAACTAATTCCTTCCGTGAACCGCCGTAAAAGAGCCATTACATAACATACATTACTGTATTTTTTTTTCATAAATCGTCTCTTAATTTTCATAAAATCCATATTATATTAGAAGCTTTTTTATGGTTATGTTTGGACGAGAGGATTGTTTCGTAACTACAGATTAAAAATATGGAGACACTATTTCGAAGATATACAGGTAAAATCTATAGATTCACAAAGAAAGAGTAACATCTAAGGAACTTAATTATTAGCGCTCTATGATAGAAATAGTCCAATCAGTATGCCTGTAATTGAAGCAATACGGTAGAACTACCACTACTACAGTGTCATTGTTGTGTAATCTACCGTACAGGAAGCAATAATATACAATACGAACTCTCTCTCCCAAAGTAGTTTTGCGCCACATTATTGTAAATTGCGCTCCCCTCAATACCTTCGGTGTCCTACCTAACGCTCTTGCAAATTGCCTGCTTTCACTTGCTATGAAATGCCTAAGTTACTTCGCAACAGTGTCATCAGAGCCATAACCACCAGTGCTACTCTCCTTCCGGTGTATTAATAAATATTCCCTCGCGCAAGCATACATAATGAAATAGAACATCGCGAACAGTAAAGTGGTCTTTATGCTGATACGAGTTTATTGTGCACATAATACAATATGTATATTGTTATTGCCTTTACGTTTAGCTCTTGTTAATCTACGCGTGAGAGATTTGAAATTACAAATATTTGCGCGTGCGGCAAAGCTGAAGCCGTTGGCATACATAAAAGAAACTCTTAAATCATTTTATGGCTGCCCCATATGGTCATGTGTACGATATATTTGTCTTTAATATAACTGGAAACTAATTCACTTAAAAAAACATTATTTTTTTCTAGCACGCGAAATTCTATCTTCTTTTGTTATCAATGTTCCATGTTCCACTACGATCAGGCGCTGGATCGAAACGGGATGAAAAGTTAATTTGACGAAGTGTACACTATCTAGAGTGCACTCCATTTGTAGTTTTCGAGCGTGCATCCTCAAAGTGTGCACTTTGCACTTTTGGACATGACCTAAGTTAAACTGTGAAGGTAGAACCCAGAATAAAGTTCCGAAAGGTGTCTTTCGGAGTATAAAAATAGAATCTTTATACTGATTTAGAATGCCGTTTTATATTGTATCACTGAGTCACCGAGATCTTTCCACGAAGATGAGTCTAACTAATTTGTGCATTCGATAGGTATAATGGATCCGTATAACACTTTGTAAATGATAAACTCATCTCGATTGGATTTTTTAACAAATCGAGCTCATTTTCTGCAATTGTGATAGGACGTGCATCCTATCATACCATTCAAGTCACCTCTTTTGGTAGTTGGTACCTCTCTTCAGGCTGCTCTGAGTCGACTTTTCTCTTATGTAATAACATTGGATTCTTTTTTAAATTTCTCAGTTAGCAACGAGCCAATCGTTACAAAAAATTGTATGGAGTCAGATCAATAATAAAGAATTGGACCCATGGATTTATAATTTTACTACAAGCTTTCAATTAAGTAATTTAATTTCCTATTTTTTCACTTGAAGATTTGTAACAGCAAGATATGTATTTCTATCTAAGCAGTGTGCAAGGAATTTGGACAACTCATTTTAAACAGGTTTTTAAGCCCGTCTATATCACAACTATGGAATGGATATTTGTACTCCCTTCATCTTATTCAAGAATGACACATTTAGGCACTGGAAAGGAGTAGTTGATACGAGGTGGTATGAAAAAGTTCGTGCAATCACTTAGAAGAAATCCACTCTGGAGAACTCTGACATCATGTTGGTATTAGTCCTCTACGTAGTCACCGTGCTTAGCGACGTATTTTTACCTGCGGTTCTTCACTTTCCGTAAGCCCGTTTTGTAAAAATCCGCAGTTTGGCTTTGAAGCCACAATTCGACCTCAGAAATGACGTCATCCCTACTGTCAAAATGGTGTCCTCTGAGTGGACGTTTCATTTCTGAGAAGGGAAAGAAGTCACTTGGTACTTAGTCTGATGAGTGTGGGGATAGGACAATATTTCATATCCTAATTCCACTGGCTTCCTCATGGATGCATGGGGGGAATTAGTTGATGCATTGTCTGCCAACAGCAGCGCTCCTTTTGTGACCAATCTACGACGTTTCTTCTTCAATTCATCTCGTAACTTAGTTAGGAGATGGGAATAATAGCTACTGGAATAGTTTGCCCTGTGGTAGGTAATCTGTCGTGATGACCCCATTACAGTCTCAAAAAACAGAAAGCAGCATCTTGGCGGCAGACTTCTGCACTCGTTTCTTTTTAGGGTTGGGGAGGAGAGATGTTCCTATTATTTGCTCATTTCTTTTGTTTCTGGGTCATAAAGATAAACCCAACTTTCATCCATTGCCACTAGTATGCCGAAGAAGTCTGCATCCAACTCACGGCGATGCAACATTTATCTCGCAGCGTCCTCGTGATTTCTCTTCTGGAAAGCTATGAGCAGTCATGGCACCTACCGTGCAGACACTCTGAAGATGCAGCTGATTGTGAATGATGTTCTAGCAAGATACATAACTCATAGGTATTGCACACATAACACATCTAATGGTTATCCTTCTGTCTTCCATTATGATCTCAATTTTCTCCGTCAAGGTGTCATCATCAATGAAAGATAGTCTTCCAGATCTAGAGGCGTCCGCGGTAGTCATGTGTCCACTTTGGAACTGTCATTTCCACTTGGATATCATCGCATAGGATGTTCTTTCATCCCCATAGACTTCTTTCATCTCTTCGTGGATTTGCTTTGCTGATTTTCGCTGAAAACGAGGAACATAATTGACGCTTCGTTCTTCAAGCTTGTCAATCATCGTACCTTCAGTGTTTTACCTGCGCAGAAAAGAAAGAGTTGTTCTAACGAGTCCAGGATTTATGTGGTTAACATACAAGGTCCTAATTATAAAATAAATGTCTGAGGGAGTTCGTAGTTCGTCTCCTTCTAGGTGATTGCACTAACTGTTTGATATTCCTCGTACGTTTGTTGCTTTGCTAAAACCTCATTGTTCAGTATATCACTTTAGCGAAGTTCTGTGCTTGCTTTTAAAACTAGAAAGAGCTTCTTGCATCTCAAGTATTTCAAGGTCTCATACTTGAGTTATACAATTATAAATTATGTTTTGTAGTTATTAAATTCTGAATGATCTAATGATTAGCACACGCACTTTTTAAAATTTTCTGTGTGAACTAGGAATAATAAGACTTGGACACTCGTAACCAAAAGTACCCGAATTCGAGGTTGGCGCTCATGAGTTCGAAGCTCACGCGATTTTCCCTTCACGAAGTAGGCGTGAAGTTGAGTGAGCATGGGCTCCAAATTATGCTAAATGTGAGATCTAGTGAGCGTGATGTCGAAATTATGTTACAAGTGTAAGGCCGAATGAGCGTGATGTCGAGCTGCTGTTATGAGCGTAAGGTTGAGTGAATGTGATGTTGGGTTGACGGTGCGAACGTGAGGTTGATTTTGTGTAGTGTCGAAATGATGATGTGAACTTGATGTCTAGTGGGTGTGATATTAAAATGATGTACGTGTGAGGTCGTGTGAGCGTGATGTCGAGATGATGATATGAGCATGAGGTCGAGTGAACTTGATGTAGAGCTCGAGATGATATGAGCGTGAGGTTGAGTGAACCTGAAGTCAATATAGTATGATGTCGAAAATATGTTGTGAGCCTGACGTGGAGTGAATGTGATGCCGAAAGAACTTTGTGAGTGTGAGGTCGAGTGAGGTGATGTTGAAAGGATGTTGTAATCGTGAGGTCAAGTGAGCATGATGTCCAGATGATGTTATGAGCGTGAGATTGAGTGAGCGTGAGGTCGAGTGTGTGTAATGTCGAAATGATTATGTAAGTCTGATGTTGAGTAAGTATGGGGTCGTGTGAGCCTGATGTCGAAATAGTTATGAGTGCGAGGTTGAGTAAGTGTGATGTCAAAATGATTTTGTGTTTGTGAGGTCAAGTGTGCATGATATCGAAAGGATGGTGTGAGTGTGAGGTCGAGTAAGCATGATGTCGATATGATGTCACCGTGAGGTTGAGTGAGCATGATGTTACGTTGAGGTGTGAGCATGAGGTCGAGTTAGTGAGATGTCGTAAAGATGTTGTAGCTTGAGGTGGATTGAGTGTGATGTCGAAAGAACATTGTGAGTGTAAAGGTTGGGTAAAGTAGAAGGTATTCAAAATTATCGTAGTAATGTCTCAATGAGACGAGTCACTTTTAATTTGAAAATAAAGGCTTATTGTTATGATTGGAAGGATGTCGGCCATTTATGACTGTGTATATCTCTATTATTGAGTGGAGATTGATTGTTAAATGATAATTTATGACCGTGAAAGTCAAAATTCTTAGAAATTAGGGATGGAGTTGCGTCTCTTTTAGTCGAGTCACGGTTATTTTGAAAATAAAAGTTTATTGTTGTGATTGGAAGCTTGTTTGATCATTTATTACCGACTATATGTGAAATGATGATAGAAAAATGCCTTGGATGGACCTTCACCCGAATGGATCATTTATATCCGTGAAAAATCGAAATTCTTAGAAATTACAATTTGACTCAAGGTTTATTATTGACTATATTATATGAATTCTTACAAGAAAGGGGAAATCAGATAAAGAACTAGCTTTCTTTGTTCTTGTTATAGGATACACCTGTGTGCCTATAGATAGGGCGTTGGTATTTATGAGAAAATAGAATTGTATAGACCTTCACCCGAATCGATCATTTATATGCGTGAAAAATCGAAATTAGGGTTGACTGTTATATCATTTAAGTTTACAGTTACCATGAAATTTGATAGCAGAGTCACCTTCACCTGAATTGTTTATTTATATGTGTATATGTGTGAAAGATGAAATATTTGGAATACAATTCGCGCAATTTAGTTTATAACAATGTTAGAGACCGCGAAAAAGAGTTGTGTTAGGATTTTTTGTTCAGCTTATAGAGCGCTTTGTTCAGACTACATTTTATAGGAATATGACTGTCCTTCAAGAAAACTTTTGATCAATTTGTTTTGCTGCTTTATAGAAAAAAAAAACGGAGGATATTGAACTTTGAAAGGATGAAACCCTTGACCATTTATAACCTTTTTTTACGAAAGAGTTACGTGTGTTTTCCTTAAAAACTTTATAACGTTTGAAAAACCCTTTTTTTGTAACATGAATTCTGATTTTCGCGAGTTTTTTTTTGTTGTTGTTGTTGTTGTAAAGAATTTATTGAGGAACTATATACCATTACAAATCAGTTATCATTGAGAACGAAACTTAAAAAATTCTTTCTTTCTATTGCTTTAAGACCGCTGAAAAAGAAACACGCGCGGAATCCCGTATTGCCGCCCAGAAATAGGGGAACCGAAATTCACAGACTTGTTTTGGTGGATTTTACATGTTATTGTTGTTGTCGTTCTTGTATGAACTGATAAACATTGAATATAGACCTGTGATTATATTTACAAAACGTATATGCTACATGTAATATCCATGACATAGCATTTGATGTATGATGAAATCATTTGTTGTTTTGTAAATATTGTCTGAGTGAATGATACTTCCTTTTCACGCTTTGGTTGGAAGAAATATAGTGAAATCTTTGACTTTGACGTCCTACGATTAGGCTAACTTACAGCAATCCACTTTGTGCCAATATTCCCTTTATGATAAATGAAATGGTGGAATAAGGAAGGGGAGGAAACGGGAGAACCGTGAGAAAACGTACGAGCAAGGTGTTTGTCCATCACAATTTATACAAAATCCAAACTTGATGTTTGTTATATGTTTAAATAATTGGTGGAAGCTGGGATTGAACCAGGATCGCCAACCAACAGAGAACAACACTTTACCAGCGATCCACTGCAGCCCTTAGAGAGTGAGAGGAAATATTACAGACATAATGTTGATTGACATAATTTATACAAAATCCAAACCTGATTTTTGTCATGAAAATGTGCAAATAATTGGTGGGAGCTGGGATCGAACCAGGATCCCCAAACAACAGAGAACACTTTACCAGCGATCCACTACCCCGTTAGAAAGTGAGAAGAAACGTCCATTGAGTTTAAATTCCCACGATTATACTTGTTAGACTAATTTATACCAGTCCACTTTGTGGCAACATTCCCTTTATGATAAATGAAATGGTGGAATGAGGAAGGGGAGGAAACGGGAGAACTCCGAGAAGACTCTTGGAAACGATGTTGTCCAACATAATTTATACGTAAATCCAAAACATTTCTTTTTTCGTGAGAACACTAAAAAATGATTTGCCCGGGGATTGCATGAGGAACCCCTCACCAGAGGTGAGTGCTCTACAACTGACCTACCGTGCTCCATGGAAGAAATTACGATAACTTTTGATATATGGTGGAATAAATTCTTATTATTGTAATTTCAATTGATTTCATTATTTTTGGGGAAGTGGAGTACATTATACAATTAATTATCTAGTTACTAGGAAAGATTTTGAACGATTGAAATTATTATTAGAATAATTTTGTGTTATATGCGTGGGATGTGAACCACATGAACTTGCATCGCGAATTAAATCCGAAACTTTACATACACTATTGAAAATGAAATTTATATCTTTATAATGGCAAATTTATGTTATTCATATATATATATATATATATATATATATATATTTGATGGGAGTACAAGTATTTTAAGAACAAATTTATATAAGAATCTAATGTGCGTGAGTATTGAACACAGGACCACATGTATTAAAGGCAAACGCGATGAAGTTAATTACAAAACTGACATGGTAGAGGAATAACCATGGAAATTCTTAAACATTGGAGATAAATGCTGTATTACAGAGTTCCCTAAGACTGGTAGACTGAATTTTTGCAAACAGTTGGTAAATGAAATGGAATCTTTCAGTTTAAGGTCCCACAACTATGCCCTATAGACTAGGTTTTACTTATTCATAAAATGTAAAGGAAGTCAAAGACGAATGCGTGAATAAGTAAGGGGGCGTGTACGGTAGACGCAATACTTTGTTATGAAATTGTTTAAAAATACATACTTGCTCAGGGATTGAACTATGACCCTCTTGGAACATAAGTAAGTGCTTTACTTTGAACAAATCTAGTTACGCGTATACTAATTATATAATAAGAAAAAAATACAGAATGTATAAAAAATCCACTGCTAGACTCTATGGGTGTTAATAAGGCACTGCGAAGGACACGGTTTCTTCCCTCTTGGAGTAACAAGAAAGATGGTTCTCTTTTGTGAAGAAGTCTATTGTATTTTTTTTTTTTTTTTTAAGAAATTCTTGATTGCGCTAGTTGCTGTTTTCACTATGAGGGCTTGTGTCTCAACGATCCTATAGAATTCCAGAGAAGAATGGGTTTACATTTTTTTCTTTTAAAAAGAGAACTACCTACCTATATTACAACTACCTATAGCCAGCATTTTTCTGTAAATTGGAGTTTCCTATTTTCTAGAGGATCCTCTTTTATTGTAAGGAATTTCACGGAGAAAGTTGGCATGGTTTTCTGATTAATATATAAAACGGAGTTTTGAGGAAGATTTTCATTTCGTTTATTTTATTTGAAGTGAGAGTTGAAGCGATTGTTTTTCGAACTTGTGAATACATTGCTTCATCTGTACTTACATTTCAAATGTAAGCTGGCTTATGATTTCTTAAATATAAATATATACAGATAAAAGTTTATTTTCTTTAACTGATTACAAGATATGAAACATTATTAGGAAACAATCCTGAGAGTAATTAATATTATTATTGGAAAATCTTAGAGTAATTCTAGTTGATTGTGTGAGTCCATTTGGAAATCATTAACTTCTTTTTGTTTCATAACACATATTTTGCCAAATGCTTCCCAGTTGTTATACGATGAAGTTATAGCATCCTGGAAACAGAATTTTGAGGAAGAAATGGATTTGATTTCCTTAGACTTAAAGATATAAGTCATTGAAATGAAAAATTTCTTCATTTTCAGAAAGGATTAATTTTGTAATAAATATGAAAATTATGGAGATCAATATTCATTTGATTTTCTTAGCATTGAATATTTTTGTAGAATTTGATGATTTTTTATTGTAATATATACATTCAAGTGTAATAAAATTATTTTTTCATTCTTTTTAGATTACTTCACTACCAAATATTGACTGCCGTTTGCAATAAAAATTAACAGGCAAGAAAAATAATATATTTCTTATTATTATATAATATTTAATGTTGGAGACATATCACAGCTTATTTTTCATGGAAGACCACAGAATGAAACTTTGAAATCAATGTTATTAGTTGATTATTAACTATGTCTACAATATATTGCTTTCAAAGTTTAATTGAAAACAAGCATTAGGAAGATGTAAATTACATACAGTAGACAGCAAATACAGTTTTTAGCTAAGAACTGAAGTGAGTGCCGAGCTTTTACGTATTAGCTGGATCTTTATATTTGTAGCGACCGGAAGACAAATAATCTATTATTAAATCATGTTTTACATACTAACTTTCGAAGGCATTTATGAAATTTATTTACTTAGGACTTCTTTTCACAGCAAGACTATATGAGACGAAAATCTAAAGTGGGATTTAAGTTCTTGTCGGGATCCGGGCTAGGTTTTTATGCCAAAGGCAAGTACATTATCTGATTATTAAAAAATGCTTTTTACATTTTTTGTGCAACAACTAAGTTATATGAGTCGTGTGAAGTGCAGAGTTAGTCTCTGAACTTCATCTGCATATCAAAATGCAAATTAGCTTGTTTTTTATATTCATATAGTATGTGATATCAAGTATAATATTAATTAATTATTTAATAATATATATGAATATTATCCTTTGGTAAATATCAGTTACATACGACAGCAACTAATTACACTTTCATAAACGTAGTTACTACAATGCTCACTATATATTGCATAATCTTGTGTAAAAATGTTTCGGTAAATTTTATTAAGGTAATGATAAGGAAGCAAATATCATTGATTGAATGCTGCGAAAAGAATAATCTAATCTTCCGTTGAAAGCAGACAAACTAGGAAGTTGCAGTGAGTGAACATTTTTTTTTCTTTCTCTGGCGCTCACCGTCTTCCTCCAACATCCAGAATTAACAGTTGCCACCCCATGATGGCGAGGGAGCTAGATTAGCTCCTCTACACGCATCATTAAGCTATAAGCACCAGCCATCCAGATAAGAATGGTATTATCTTCTGAGGATAGCACCACTGCCGCTCACTCTCTTCTCTGCTATTGTCTCCAAGCTTTTTTGGGGAAGAACTAGCGGGGCTTCCTTTGTGTAACGAATTCTAGCGTGGCCAGAGAGAGGTTTTTCTACTTTTCCCAGAATGCAATATGTTTCAAATGTTTGTGTTTGAAATTGATTAATTCTTACGGTAATATAAGTAGATGCTGTCTTATGTAACTTAATATTCTTGGAATCATGCCGATAATTCATAAGTAATTTAATCATCGCGTATTCCTACGTGAGAGTGTTTATACTCGCATTTTGGTAAAAATTAAAATGCTAATTTGAGCAACCCTTGTGTCGTCTTCCGTGAGAGAGGCATACCTGCTTGCAGACGGCTTAAATTCTCACAACATGATGGAAAACATTTCATATTTGTAAATAGAGTATTGTCAGTGTATGGTTAATATATATATATATATTCTCTAAAATATGCTTGTAATATTACTTGAATTTATATCATATGTAAGAAGCTGCAAAAGTCTGCTATAAACAAAAACATTTCCAGGGTGAACGCTATTGTTTACGTTTTGAAGGCAGACATGTTTCTTCGTCGTCTTCTACCAGGAGGGGAGAGGGCGAGAGGGGAGCGTGTTGTTGGGTTTTTTTTTGAAGAGGTTTGAAGCGGGAGAATGGAGTGTGTTGGTTACGTTTGTGTTATTTTCGTTTGAACAGATTTTCCTATACAGAGTATATAGTTTTAGACTCTTGAAGAAATGGGAAATACAAGAAAATACATAGTGCAACGTTTAGTGCAATAATAGAAAGAATTAGGAAAGGTGAAAAGAACACCACCACTATTCTCTATGAAGAGAGTATAGCATAGTTTACACCAGAAGAGAGGAGGAGGCTAGCGGGCTCTTACAGGAAAGCTAGCTACAGCGGCAGGAGTCAACCGTTGGTGAAATGAAAGGATAGTCAACACAAAGGTGATGTGAGTGAGTTTGTGTTGGTGCCCAAATATATAACAATGTTATAGTGAGTTCTATTTAGTGGTCTGAACATAAGGAAATTGGCGGAGTGCTCTGTTCAAGTGCACGTAAACATCACATACTAGTTTTGATAGTTTTAGTTGTCAAAGAGACTACACTGTCTTCAAATATACTCTCAGTTAAAATTAATAAAAGTGTGTTACCTAGTTCAAATTACACTAAAAGCTGGAATTAATTCATGAACTTTAACATGCAAGAATCAAGAAATTATGCCCTATAGATCTTACTGTTTAATTGGTTACTACAATACAGCGTTAGTGGTAGAATGTTTAGACATAGAGTACGTCTCATGCTGTTAATTTGAGACTGTGTGATAGGTCTGTACGAGAACTCGGTTGTTAGTATACTCCCAGAAAATCAAAACATCCAGGTTTTGCCGTAGAGGATAGATCTTTGCTTTCAAGATTTTAGTGGTAGACTAACTACTTCTCTCTACTGAACATCTTTGGTGCAGGAACATTAAGTGGCCCGAAATGGTGAACACAAGAAAAAAGACTGAATACAATCATCGTCAGTAAGAACTGCTAATGTTTTTTTTTTCTTGGAATAATCTGAGTAACTCAGGCAACATTTGTGTAATCATGTTTTGAGTAAATCAAGTAGAGGTTTACTGAGTATATGAGCAATCAAGTGTGTAAATATATATTTTGATTTGAGAGAGGAAAGTTTAATGTGTGTGGGAAAGAATTGAAAATAATTTTTTTATAGTTACGAGATCTTTGGTGGTGCACCACATATAAAAGAGCAAGTTCGAGTGTGTTGTTTCATGTGTATTTTGTGCTACTACGGTGGAAATAAATTATTCTACCTACCAAAGGGGATGGTCACTTTCCTGTTCATCATGTGTGGTAAGTATAACTGGTCTATTGGAAGGCATATATGTTCTTTCTAGGTGGATGCTACAAGGGCTTATGTTTGTTTTCAGAGAAGCTTGACTCAACTTCTTCAATTTGCATGAGAAGAAGTAAGAAAAATGAATCTGACGGTACTATCCAGTTGGTGAGGTAAGGAGTAGCATGAATAACACCAAATAGTTATTGCACAGTTTTTTTTCTTTCTTTCAGATCTGAGATTGTGATTTTTTTTTCTTTCCACAATATTTGTAACACCCCACATCCTTCTTACTAGACATATTAGCATCACCAACTAGAGTGGAGAGTAAAAGGTGTTATTTGTACCGTGCCCTGAGACCAGTCAAAAGTGGTATACTGGATTCTCTTAGTGAGAAACTAGTAGTGGCGGCTCTAGAGGGAAGTCAGGTGCAAGACTTCTTTAGATTTTATTTTGGAGCGATTACTAGTCTTATACTCAGATTAGTATGTTTGTTATGTATACGCCTATAGCTTATATTGCTTAATATGTTATGCCCCACTACACTTACTGAGAGTGGTGGCTGCAGGTGACTCTGTGGTTGTTTGTTTTATACTCAACCTTCGCCATTCAAGTTGGCCGTTCCTCAGTCGACCCTCGCCACCCCTTTACAGTCGTGTACCTATTAATTAACATGTGATCCGAAGCACATGAGAATTTTCCGGAAATCAAACACAGGTAATCCCACTCCAAAGGGGCGCACGATAACCGACAAGTCACGAGTAAGCTTTTGCCATCTAAGATTGTCAACCCGTTACGTCTCTTGTCGTGTACACATTTCAATGAAAGCGAATGTGCACATATGTTGCTTGGTCTGAAAAAAGCTTTCACGGTTTTTCGATTGAATGATTTTACAGTAAAAAGACAACATATAACGTAGAAAGTTTATATAGCATTAAATGTGGATACAGAAAAGAATACTGAAATTAGACGAAAAATTAAATTTAGGATATAGAGTTTTGATATCTAAACTTATTGTGCCCTTTTTCAATTTGAGGGATAACATCTCTCGGAGAGACAATAATCCGTGAAGGAAAAATTTGTATAATCCCTACATGATAGGCAACCCAATATGCTTTAGCGTACTGCTGGTTTATCTAATCTGAAGGATAACATCAAATTAGGTAGAAATAATCTGAATTCGGTAAAATTTAGTTTATTATTTGAATATCCTAAGCTATGATAAAACACTTGAAAATAATCTGTGATATATGGAAAAATCGTTTTTTCGTATCGAAATAATTTGATCGTACCGTCAAAAATTGTCCAATTGAGTTGATCATTCTGTTGATGTATGAAGATAGCTGAATTAAGTCGTATCCTATCCCAAAGTCTGGTAGGAATGAGACTTGAGTTGTTTGAAGGCAACGGCTTGTATGTTAATCGGTTTTATATTAGAAGGTTGATACATGAAATTTAAATTACTTAGACTTTTAATTTTGTAGAACTGAAGTCTGGTCTTGAAATTACAATTTATTGAAAAATGATGGTTGCTTAAAAGATCAAAAATGTGAAGTTTTGATTTTTAAGGGTAATTAACATAAGATTAAATTTGTCGGGAACCGGATTTTCCTCTTTTGTTATAATTGGCTAGCCATAAGGTACTTATGTGGTGGACAAACACCGTGTGCGTGGGTTTTCTTGGGATTCTCCCGTTTCCTCCCACTTTTTTCATTCCACCATTTCATTCATTACTCATCACCACCGTCTCCTTTAGCCTAACCGGCATAACCGTGGGACGTAAAACTCAAAGATTTCATTTCATTCCATAAGGTACTTAAGTAAGAATGAATAGGTTTGTAAATTTGAATTATTGATAATTTTGTTTCTTTTATTTTGCAGGATGGCAGAGGGTAGAGATATTCCACTTGTCGACCTAACAACAGAGAAAGAGGATGAAAATAGTAACAAATAAAAGAAGTTTCAAGAGAACGCATGAGAAGAAAAAAGAAAATCAATTATGTAAAATTAACCAAAAATGATACTAAAGAACTCTTATATTTTTTCAAAATATGTAAATAAGGAAAATAACACCATTCAATATGGTGCTGTGCTTAAATTTATTGCTTTAGAGCGCCGCATGAAAAAAATATGAAAATAAAAAATGTGTACATATTGTAAATAGTGTTAGAATAAAAGAAAAAAGAATAATCTAATTATAGATGTAGTGAAACTTTGATGTCTTATTTCAAGAAAATGTGAATCGTTCTTTCCTATTCTAATATGTGAGTGAGTGAGTTATTTTAAAAATTGTTTACCTTGTTTTTTTTTTTAACCAAAAAGACTATTTGAGACATGAACCTGCAGCTTAACATGTGATTTAATTCACTTAAATTGTGACTTTTTTTTTGTTTTTCAGCAAAAAGGGTGTTTGAGACATACAGCTACAGATTAACCTGAGATCCGAACCACATAAATAACGCTATTTGGTACATTCACCTACAAATTAACTTGAGATCCGAATCACTTAAATAAGGCTATTTGACACATTCACCTACAGCTTAACGTTAGATCCGAATCACTTAAATAAGGCTATTTGACACATTCACCTACAGATTAACCTGAGATCCAAACCACTTAAAATGTACCTTGAAAACAGATTATCTGACACACTAACAATAAGTGGAAGAAAATATTTTTTATTTTCAGTTTGTAAACAGAAAGTGAAGTTAAGTAGTTTGCAATCCTGTAGTAGAAGCTATCAACATCCACAGAAGAACAAGATGATGAC
Source organism: Thermobia domestica (assembly GCF_964235325.1). Taxonomy (NCBI): domain Eukaryota; kingdom Metazoa; phylum Arthropoda; class Insecta; order Zygentoma; family Lepismatidae; genus Thermobia; species Thermobia domestica. Next base: position 249,776,161 of record NC_137457.1, on the reverse strand, counting down.
ATGGGTAAAAAGAACCAATTATATTAAATAGGTATTTTTTTTTTTTTTTTTTTTTTTTTACAGAACTTTGCTTCCTGGTAGAATCTGTTTTAAGAAGTTCAATACTTATGAGACGTGAATCTACAATATAACAGGATTCATAACACATAAACAAGTTGAAGTCAAATTTATCTTTGTTAAATGTGGATATGAAGAAATTCTATTATTATTATTATTATTATTATTATTATTATTATTATTATTATTATTATTATTATTATTATTATTATTATTATTACTATATTCATTTGTAAGCATATGAGACTTGATTTATAGGAAACTTTTTCGCAATTTACGTTAAATGCTTAGTTAATGAATCAGCTAAGATAATTAGATTTGTTTAAAGGAAAAGAAAAACAACTGCTGAAATTGGTGATGACCATCTATATTACATGAAACTGACTAAACTAACTGAAAAAATATTGTATGTTTACACCTGCTAACCTGAAAAGATAGCTTGTTTTGATTCAGAAACGTTTTCCATTCATAACTTTTAAGGCGAAGGTTATTATGAGTTTGAAAAAGCAGGTTTTAGCTGAAAGCTTTCTTAGTTGAATAACCCCTTATTTCCTCCTGCACCCCTCTATGAGCCGGTTTTCAGTGTTTGGGTGTTTTCTTCTAGGGAAAGAGGTATTGTATTGGGTCGTCTGATTCTTTTCAAGAAAAATGAAAGTGGTCTTTTCGAGTATGAAATACTGCTAGGAAATAGTAGGAAGGAATTCTGAATGTGTACAACGCTTTTTACATGATTTCTACAAGATTTGAGGGTAATCTTTACAGTACCTAGCATTAAAGTAGCTAGTTTGGATAACTCTTCGAATAATTCTGGGTGCGGAAGTAATGTTGGATCAATGTGGAATCGTGGTAACATTAAAAATAATAGATCGAATAGGCATGGTTCTCGTGTGTATTACAATCAGAACCGTACGTTGAACGTCCCAAGATTAACCGAGACATCTAATAATCAAGTCAGGTATAATACAAATGTAAGGTCTACACGGGAATGTGGAACAATATATATTTATTGATTGTTCTGAAAATACGTCTTTAAACTAGTAAATGCTGGCTGGAACGGGGTTAATTCCACGTCAGCAGAAATGATACATCATGTAGATTCCTTGATGTGTCTCCATGATTCAGGATGAAATAATATGGTAAGTAATTATTATAATGAAACTATTCCTAACGTTTTAGAAAATAATCACTCAAATCAATATATACCAGTGGGTAATTCTTCTTGGAATTTTGATGATAATGTTGAAGATGATAATATCAAAAATAACAGTTTGGAATTTCTGAAATCGTTTAGTACTGCCCGAATACAAATTATGGTAAATTATACATATACACAAGTATTAATTTATACTGGAGCTTCTGTTTCATTGTTGTCATATTCATTTTGGCTAGACTTAGTGAAGGATATTTCTAATTCTACCCTACAATAGGTCAATAATTTGTTTCTTGTTGACTATACTGGTAAACATAAAAGGAGTCAAAGGAAAAACACAAGTAATTATCACGTTGCAAAGTTTGGATATTAATCTATATATATAAAAGAGAACGTACAAATCCTTTGTCCGCTCATCACGCTAATACGGCTGAACCAATTTCTTTTATTTTTGGGGGGTTATTAGGATTTGGACCCTAGATGGTTTTTATCATATCACTTTAATTTTCAATTACCAGTGTCTTGAGATAATTGACCATTCAGGTGTCCATTACGTACAAATCCTTTGTTAGTTCATCATAGGTATAAAAATAAACGTATTTATATGCAACCCGCATGACCGTGTCACTCGGCGGGTTAACATACATGACAGGCGTTATAATGGTTTTTATCATATCACTTGAAAGCGAAAAAGTAAAAATTATCTAAGTAACAAAGTTTATTGCGTTCGGGGGTGACCGCAGCGAAGCGGGGCGGGTTAACATAAATGACAGGCGATATAATGTTAACATTTACTGCAATCTTCTATGGTTTTTATCATATCACTTGAAAGCGAAAAAGTAAAAATTATCTAAGTAACAAAGTTTATTGCGTTCCGGGGTGACCGCAGCGAAGCGGGGTGAACGCTGCTAGTATCCCTATATTAGTAATTTCTGAATTAAAGGAGAATTTATTACTAGTTTAGACTTTCTTTCACAATTAAAGGCAATTTTAAATTTTCAGTATAAGACATTTTCAATTTATACGATACCAGATAAGGTTATTCTGGCCTTAATTCCAGAAACAGAGAACCTTATAGGTTCAGTTCAGCTTATTGATGATGGTAATATTATAGACACGGATATTTCCGTAGATGGTAATCCGGAAAAGAATAACTCTGGATTTACAAGAGATAATATGATAGATAATGATACAAGTATAAACCTAACAAAGAATCATGTTTTTTCCTTTTATGAAATTTTGACAAAATTGCAAAATCTTCATGTATGAAATATCCCCAACTTATTCCTAAATTTAAAAGTATCTTTATCAAGCATCAAAAGGTGTTTTCTAACTAACCGGTATGTTGTAAGGCTTTCTCATACTCTATTCAAGTTGAGACTGAACATCCGATTGTTACCAGACCCTATCTCATACCTTACAAATATAGGGAAGAGGTCCGAAGGCAAATTCAAGAGATGTTAGATAACGAATAATACGTCCACCTCAAAGTATACATTTGAATCCGATTCATGTCGTACCTAAGAAGGATGGAAAACATATCCGGATAGTTTTATATCTCAGAAAGTTAAACAAATATATCAAATTCCAACAAGTTAGATATCCTCATATTAACGAAATACTGAGCTTGTTGCAGGAAAACTCTGTATTTGGAAATCTTGACTTGATATCAGTTTATAATCAGACATTGTTAGATGAAAATTCCAGACAGTATACTGCATTCTCTTTCGAAGGTCAGTTGTATGAGTTTAATCCAGTAGTATTTGGCTTAAATAATGGAAATGCTGCGTTAGCCACATTAGTCGAGGAGCCGTACATAGGTCCTGTTGGAAAGTTTGACTTCAGAGAATTTCTCTTCAGATATTTGTTAGACAGTTGAAACGCGTGATTTTTGGCTTGGGTACGTTGTTCCAGTACCGTCAGTTTTTTTCAAAATGGCCACCAAATCCAATATGGAGGCCAGATTTAACATGTTTCAAATAATAAAACAAAAAACACATATATTTTTTTAAAAAATACGTTAATTTTTTTATTGTAACTTTTTCTACATAAAATTAGCTTTCCAAAGACATATAGAACGTCAGTGTTCGAATTAAACTTTTGGATTGGGGGGGCTTGTGCTTATTAGTATAATAGATATAAATTAAAATGTAATGTATCTTATAATCTCTTTTTGTTTCGTTCGTTCTCTTCAGATATTTGTTAGACAGTTGAAATGCATGATGTTTGGCTTGGGTACTTTGTTCTAGTCCCGTCAGGTTTTTTTTCAAAATGGCCGCCAAATCCAATATGGCGGCCATGTTTGACATGAAAACTTGAGTTTAGTCACCCCAGCGTTTATTCACAGTTCCTTGCTGGTGGCTCCGTTGTGCAGCATGGAGATCGTAAGTTTAGCAGCGTTGCCATGGATCAAGCTTTAGAGCAACTGTACAACAAGCCTGCAAAAGATCACAGTGGGATTATCGGAATAACGCGAAGAAAACAATCTGTAGCACAGTGTGACCTCATAAAGCATGAAAAATCGAACATACATCAGTTCCACCAAAAGATGTGCGGTCTCTTCGAAGAGTCGGAGTACAGGGATGAAGCAAACATAAAATGCATCATGAAATACATCAGTGAACGTGGAAATCCATTTGACTTGAAGCTAAATGGTATGTTTGATATCATCACTGGGAAGCACTTTGAAGAAGATGATCAGCACTATAAATTAAATTGTGTTTCACAGGACGAGAAAGAGTATGACTCTTTTAAACGTGAACGTTTCGTTGATAAGACTAAAAGGCTATTAGATCCTCTTCCAAGGCTGAAGAAAGTTATACCAAAGAAGTTGCAGGAACCAATTAGTGTTGAGAAAGAAACTGCTGAGGCACTCCATACTATTGATGTTGCTCGGGAAAGAGAATAACCTATCGATAAGTTACTATGTTGGGAGCTGACATCGACTTCATTCTTTCTAACAAAAGATGGCTTTCTTCAAAAACCTAATAAGTCGGATCTCGTTTATGAGCTGGAAAGAGAACTTAAGGAATGTAATATTTGTCTTCTTCCACCTTCAAGCTTAAAGACTGCAACTGTGTTTGACTTCATGCTGAATGCTAGAGTAATTTCTTCAGTCAAAACATCAATGAAAACATTTGGAGATTTTGCACATTTAATTTTACAGCATATTCAAGTTATTTCCAGTTGTTCTTCTCGGATAGATATTGTCTTTGACGTTTATAATGAAAACAGTGTCAAGTCATCGGAACGTTGTCGAAGAGCAAAAGAAGATCCCATAGAGACGACTGTTTCAGGGTCAAAAACTCCTCTTCCAAAGAATATGGAAGCATTCTGGGCATCGGCAACAAATAAACTTAGATTCCAGTCATTTTTCGTGGAATATATGCGATCGACAGACATTGAATGGCCTGACAGAGAGATATACATCGGTGGATTTGGTGAGCATGGAGAAAAAAGTGAGATTATGAATGGTAACGAATTCATTGAAATTGCCGACCTTTCGTCACAACTTGAAGAAGCAGATGAACGATTATTTCTTCACATTCAGCACGCTGTAACTGACACAGGTGTTAAAAGAGTAGTGCTAGCTTCATCTGATGCTGATGTTTTTGTCTGTGCAGTGTATTACTTCTTAAACACTTTTAGGAGCAATGGTTTGAGCGAACTTTGGGTTCTGTGCGGAAAAGGAAACACTTCACGTTATGTCCCCGTTCACGTCTTTGGCGATGTTCTGGACTACAAAGTGATTCAAATCCCTCCCGCTGTTCATGCATTAACAGGGTGTGACACAAGCAGTAAAATAGGAAGTAAACGTTCAGCTCTGAATTGTGCCAAGCATAGCCCACAACTTTTAACACAGTTCGGGAAAACTGAATTGTCAGACAATATGGTGGATGACGCAGAGAAATTTCTTTCTCAAGTCTTATCACCGGAATTCACCTCAATAAATGCTCTCCGCATTTATCAGTACAACAGAATGAAGAGACTTGATTTCACTGAATTGGCTCCAACATCTTCAAGCTTACGACTGCACATAAAACGTGCATACTACAAAGTTATAGCTGGTTTCATATTTTTGACAAGATGCCCAAATTAACTCCAACTAAATATGGTTATGTGCGTAAAGATGATGATATTATCTCAGAAATTATTGAAAGTAGTTTGCCAGATGATTTTCCTCATTCATACCATTGTAAAAAGTGTGCTAGAGAAAATACCTGTGTTTGTCGAGTTCACAAAATTACCTGTTGTAGGTTCTGTGCCTGGGGGAGAAACATTCATTGTCGCAATCAGTATGAATGAAAGTGCTGCGATGAACGCTTGAGTCTTATTATTTTATAGCTGAATAATCATTGTGATAATTATATCAACACATGTACATATGTTTCTTTGTGATGATGTGAAAGTAATAATGTGTAAGTTGTGTTAATGTGAAATTTACAAACCGGCTGAAAGAAATTTACTTTCGTCTTTATTATGTTTGGTGCAGAATGTTTTGTGGGTACTTATCCTAAATAATATGAAAATGGACCTAAAGTGCAAGCGACATCAACATAGTCTAGAGCCCATAGGTCCTTTTTGAAAGTTCTTGTAGGAAGATAGGAATATGAAGATAGGAATTTCTCTTGAAATCAATGCTACTGAGTCCTTTCATCAAAAGCATCATTTCATATTTTCGAAAGAAAACACGTTTTTATTTCATTGTTTCACACATGTCAGTTCTGGCCGCCATATTGGATTTAGCGGTCATTTCGAAAAAAAACTGACGGGGCTGGAACAACGTGGCCAACCCAAAAATCATATATTTCAACTGTCTAACAAATATCTGAAGAGAACGAACGAAACAAAAAGAGATTATAAGATATATTACATTTTAATTTATATCTATTATACTAATAAGCACAAACACTCCCCAATCTAAAAGTTTAATTCGAACACTAACGTTCTATATGTCTTTGGAAAGCTAATTTTATGTAGAAAAAGTTACAATAAAAAAATTAACGTATTTTAAAAAATATATATGAGTTTTCTGTTTTATTGTTTGAAACATCTTAAATCTGGCCTCCGTATTGGATTTGGCGGCCATTTTGAAAAAAACTGACGGTACTGGAACAACGTACCCAAGGCAAAAATCATGCATTTCAACTGTCTAACAAATGTCTGAAGAGAAATTCTCTGAAGTCAAACTTTCCAACAGGACCTATGTACGGCCCCTAGACTACATGTTTAAATCAAGTATTAGGACGAGATATGAGATCCAATGTGATAAATTATCCTGATGACATTTTAATAATGGGCAGAACACCAAATGAGTATTTGAAATGTTTGGATGTCGTGCTAGAACGTCTAGAAAAGGTTGGTTTGACCATGAATTTAGAAAAATCTGTATTTTAAAAGATTCTATTGGATTTCTGGGATATACTATTAATTCAAAGGGGACATGCTTTCCAGAAGCAAAAGTTAAAGTTATAAAGAATTTGCCTCAACCTACCAATTTGAAAGAAACAATTCAGGTTCTAGGGCTATTCAATTGGTTTCGTAAAGCTATACCACACTTCGCTGAAACTGCAGAGCCCTTATTTAGTATTACTAGAAAAGGGACTCTGTGGCGTTGATGTGAAGATCAGGAGCATAGTTTCCAAAAGTTGAAAACCTGCGTAGCGAATAATATATTTTTAATCATCCGAATTTTGATCATATATTTTACGATCAGTGAGACGGATCTATATCCGGGATATCTGGAGTATTGTGGCAACCTAATCCTACCGATAATGTACCTGCAGTTATCCATTGTGAAAGTATATTACAAAGACTCAGAGAAAGCATATACAACGACGGAAATTGAACTATTAGCAGTTCGTTTTTCTCTTCAAAAGTTCGCTCCTTACCTAATCGGCCGACACTTTGTTGTTCTGACTGATCATAATTCGTTGAGATACATTAAAAAGTACAAGGATATAATACACGTTTACTCCGATGGTCTTTGGAACTGTAAGCTTTTGTTTTCGAAGTTAGGCACATGAAAGGAAGTTTGAATGGCCCAGTAGATGCCCTGTCTAGACTGTTTCAAAATGAAGTTCATAGAACTTTGTCCATACATACATTTAAAGTACTACAGGACAAGATAGCGCAGATTTCTCTTGAAGATTTAGTAGATCAACAGAAGAAATGTGAATATGCCCAAATTATACAGAATCTGACATCGTGTGAAAGCAGATGTAATTGTCCTTTCAATTGGAATGTACTGTATTCGATGGAGAATAATGTACTTTTAATGAAAGATTTTAAATTTCCATCTGAAAAGAAAATATGTGTACCACGAAAATTCGTACCTCATATTCTCAAGGCATATCATAATGATTTTGGACATCTAAGATTCTTTAAAGTTTATGCACTGATCACAAAATCTTTTTATTGGAAGGGAATGCGAAGTCAAATAAAAACATATATTAATGATTGCGAAGAATGTATGAAGATTAAACAGAACTGTCAACCTATATATAGGCCCATGGGCGGCGATTAGGAGGGGCAAAGGGGGGCAGTTGCCCCCCACTTTTTTGAAGTGACCTATTAAGGTATATAGATTCATTTGGAAATGTAAAGTTTTTGTATGTATTACTGGTTCATAGAAAAAACGGTACCATATAATATTTACTGTTGCGTGAGTACGTATTAGTTGTCTTCCCATGGGGTTGAGAAAGCTATACAGGAATTGGGTTTTAATTGCCATCGAAAATAACCCAAAAATTAACCTATTTGAGCACAACAATTCCAGCATGCTTTCATTTCTTCTTACAAGGGTTCGATATGTTAGTCAGCCACTTTCAAACTGAGAGAACATTTCGCCCCCCCCCCCCAAAAAAAAGGCAAGTTTTACACAAAAATTGACAGTTCCTAAAATGTCTTTTCTTCTTTCTAATAGTAAGGAATATTGATTAAAAAGGGAGAAATATGAAACAACTTCTACCTTTTCCATTGTTTTGCAGTGTAATATACAAGTGAAGTGGTGTGTTTAGGGGTGTACGAGTGTATGTTTAGTGAATTCAACATAATTCTAGGTTTTAGGATTATTTTGTATAATTGAGTGTGGAGTGATTCTAAGTATTGTGCTTTGATCTGGTCCAAAAAAGTAAAAACTGCTATTAATGGCAACGAATATGTTTCGGGAATCTACAAAAGTAAATATTTCTTTAAATGTACAGTAGCACATGCTTGCAGTATTCACTGTCTCATTTTCTAAGAGCAATAACACGTTTAATAACATGTGTGGAATTAAAAATTGTTTATTAATCCCAGTTTCAATGTAACTTCTACAAAACAAACCTCATTATTCATTACTATGATTAATAGTATCCTTTCTATTTATTTGTTTTGCAAATTTGTTCTTTAATAATCTGATCATACAGTTTTCCAGACAGAGTTTTAAGATGTTTATGAGCAAGGAATCAAATTTCTTCTTACACTTCGCTGTTTAAGAGTACAAAGAGCTAATACCTACTTCTGTTGCTCTCCGTTAAAATGATAAGGTGAGTCCATTGGACTCATCTCGGAAAATAAATCAATTTCAGTAGTTTACTATAAAGCATTATAGATGCCGCCTTCAATATATGATCCCTTTGTTTACTATCATCGACGAATAAACAAGCAGCCCTGATGCATGTGGAAGGTTTATTAGCTAAAAATATGCCTAAAATTCAAAATAGTGAAGAATAACAAGTTGAGTCCAAAGGACTCACCTCAGGGGCGGATCCAAGACGGACTTCTGGGGGGGGGGAGCGGTGGGTTGTAATACTGCTACTTAGAGCTACTTTTAAGAGCTCCACACTCTGGGATGGGTTTTATTTATATATGAAATTTAAAAAAAAACTTTCCTCTTCTGGGGGAGCGATCGCCCCGATCACCCCCTGGATCCGCCACTGACTCACCTCATCATTTTGTGTTACAAAAAAGGCTTATCATTTTAAGGGTTAATAAAATATGAAATACAATATACGGTATTTAAAACTGAAAAAGATAGTATCCTATTAGTTATACAACCTTTCGTCAAACAAAGTGTTAGAAACAACCAGGGAAACTAAGATTGATACACAAATATTCAGATCATGTCTTGCCCCCCCCCCCACTTTTAACGTCCAATCGCCGCCACTGTATAGGCCAATATTATCTATATTAGCGGAAAAGCCTCACATTTGGATTTCTATCGATTTATATGGGCCATTACCTAGAGCCAAGACTAGTGATACGTATTTACTTACTGTTATGGACATCTTTTCAAAATATTTGGTTGCTTATCCATTGAAAAGGCAACTTCTTCTGCTATAGTGCATAGAATTTTAAATATTTATATCCCTCATTGTTTTCCTGTTGAGCATATTAGTTGTGATAATGGAAGCCAATTTCGTTCTAATGTATTTTAGAGCCATGAACAACGCTAATATTAAAGTGCATTTTGGGGCACCATATCATCCGAGCAGTTCATTCGTGCAAAATCCACATTGTAGCCTGGGAATGTTATTTCGACACTTATGTAAGTTAAAACACACAGATTGGATTAGCCATGTAAAAGAAGTCACATATTTTTTGAATTATTCTATTTCTGAAATTCTTGGCGTTGCTCCAGCAAATCTTCATAACTTCACAGATTCATTAATCGCCGTCGAACAGCACTTTGGAATTAAGTTAGATGAAACAAATGAAATCGACTACACAAAACTAATTAGTATGATACATTATCGTCGAAAGACAAAGATTGAATGTCGTAACAAAAAAAAAAAAAAAAAAAATTGAACAACAAGCTAATAAACCAAAAATTAAGGTCAGCGATCTGGTATTTGTTCGTTTACATCCACAAAGCGATGCATCTTTGGGGAAAATTTCAAAATTTTGCGATTTATATGCAGTCCCATATTATATGCATGAAACAGATTAATCCCAAAGTATTCGAATTATATGATGCACAAACAAGTAAATGTTTTGGTCTACGTAATGTCGATGAACTAAAGAGATGGAAGCCATTGGAGACTACCAAAACTAAATGGCTATAACGTGTTAGAAAAGTTATCCCAGAAGACATATTAAATAAAGTAGATCTGGACTTAGATTAAACCATTATTTATATTAACCTATAGTAATAATGTCCTTTTGTTCATGTTCATATGTTCTGTTATGTCTCAAACTATATTATTTATCATGCTTCATATGTAATTTTAAACTTGTTTGTACATTGATATACGAGGATTAGTCATTTTTTAAATCACTTATATATTAATATACGAGGTTCAATCGTTTTTAAAATCACTTGTGTATTGATATGCGATGTTTAATCAATTTTTAAATCACGGTCAGGAATTATTTGTAAAAATGGTATTTCGGAGTATTTGAAATACCTTTTGTACAATTCCCATTCTTTCGTTAGCCATCTATATAACGATAAGTAGTACCCGTTGGCTACAAGTGCCTGCATATAAGCACCATGTAATTTGTGTAGTTAGAAGATGGACAAATATATTTTGTATAAATATAAAGTTTAATTATTGAAATTGAATGATATGTAAAAACAAGTGCAATATTTAAATTATTAATCTAATTTACATGTGTTTAGATGTGGAATATTAAATAAATGAATTAGTTAAATCTCAAACTGTGTTATCACGTTTAATGTTATAAAATAATGTACTTGGGAGAAAAAATATATAACAAAATTACTGTTATCAAATCTATACTTTTCGTGGTCGCTGAAATGAATGGTGATACTCCCACAGTTGTTGACTTCCAAATACTGCCCCCATGCGAAGAATGGGTATATTCAGCTAGTATATAATAATACCCGCATGCACATGACTGGCGATAGTTCGTGTTGGTCTCTTCGCGATTCTGCGCAACGAATCGAAGGAACGCGGAACAAAATGAGGTCTTCGCTGCTACGCGGTGGTAACTTCAATACCCTGACCCTAGATATCTCTTTCGACTCGACGAAACTCTGCCGCCAGTGGCACACTAGCAACGATCCCTTGACATGTCACTATAGGGACGATCGACATTTACCAGGAAGTAGGCCACAAGGTGTTGGTGACGTTTACGGCACGGGGGCTCCATTCCCGCAAGCTCATATACTTCGGATCTTACGTTAAGCTGTGGGTGCTGCCGCTGAAAAGAAGCTAATCTAAAATAAATCAAATGAAATAAAATGATTTTAGACTTCCAAGCTATGCTATGCATAGTGTCGGTATTCATATAAAAAACTTCGACGGTCCACAGTTGCTGATCTATAAGGTAAAAACTGAAGGGGGGACCAAAAGCCAGACTATGATAGGTATATCATAAGTTTAAACTTTCAAAAACACTTATAGTTTAAATTAATTTTGTCACTCAAAAACTAGGGGCTAGGCTCTCCGGGCTAGATCCTCCTCTGGACGTCCTGTCCGTTAGAGGTCTGCCCGGGCCTGGAGAGTACCACATTGTACGTTTGCCTGGAGAGTACCACATTGTCTGAAGAATTAGCATGAATAGGAATATAGTAATATTCCGCTAGCTGCAAATTCCATCTCGCCAATTTCGATGGTAGGTTAGAAGTATCTTTCAAGTAGGTATTTGACCTATTGTCACAAAGGAACTTGAACTCTCGACCAATTAAAAATACTCTAAGCGCTTAGAATGTACTTAGCACTGCAAGTAACTCTAAACAATAAATGTCCAAATTCTTCTCACTGTCTCGCAAATTCCTGCTATATTACGCTATAAGATACCATTTCTTATCCTCATCGCATTGCATCAAAATTCCACTCAGATTTTCGGGAAGCATCTGTGTAGAGAGCTAAATGCTTCTTTGGATCGTACGGCTTCATTAATTCTTCCTTAAGCCTGTCAAAACTTCTCTGGTGATCGTCTTTCTAATTTATGTCCTAACGCTATTACTTTATCGTTTACTACTAAACTTACACTTCCCAACAGAAAGCTTTAGACCTACATTACGTGATCTTTGGAACACTTTTTCTAAAATTTCGGTAATCTGCTCCTGATAATTTGTCGAAATTAGAACATCATCCATATAACACATCATATGTTCAGGATAAACATTCCCTAAACACATGGACATAATTCTACTAAATATTGCTGGAGAATTTAAGAAACCTTCGGGAATTGAACGATAACGAAATGACGGAATTTGAGGCAAGTTAAAAGCTGTATAAGGTCTAGATTGTTCTGCCAAAGGAACACAATGAAATGCGTTCTTGATATCTAACGAATAATAGTACAACCTTCCTCCTATGGTAGATAAAATATCATGTATTGGTAATAGAGAAACAGATTGTAACACTGGATGACTGGATGACAATTAAGGAGGCCTGAATCCAAGGATAGACGTAAATCTCCATTTTTCTTCTTTACAAACAGCACGAGCGGATTATATGGACATTCACTATATTCAATCACTTTTTGGTCTAAAAGAAGGTTGATTCTTTCTGTAATTTGTGGTCTAAGGGCCGCAGGAATGGGATATTCTCTTCTATAAAAGGTACCTATGTTTTTAACTCTATTACATGCTCATAATTCTTAATTCTCTTTATAGAATCCTCTGACCAAGCAAACACGTCGGCATACCTATAACATAAATCAATCAATTGTTCTATAATCTCAGGTTTAACCTCTGTACCAACATCTAGTTTTGTGCTATCAAACAATTTCTGATCTTTTAACAATTGCTCTGAATCTATACCATCTGACTGTACATTGAAACATTTAAAATCGCTTAATATGCTAGGTCTTCGGCATACCCTAAAATCTCGTTTTTCGTAAACGAAACTGAAGGCACAAAAGGATTAATGACCTGTACAAAGTGTTTGGGAGATAGAACTGTCCTAGGAATCAAAATTCCTGTCTTATCTTGTAATGATTTGTTTGGTTCAAGTAACCACCCTTTCTCTGTCTTTGAATTCGCTAATTTTATTTCGACAAATTGTTTCGTTCGAGGCGGAATAGTAACATCATTAACCCAAACAAACGCAGGGCTCATACTATTACGAACTAAATTATTAGCCTGTGGTGATAATTCCTTTGAAATATCACTGTTATTACTTAGAGCAAACCTAGGGTTTTTTCCAAATGTATGTAGCACAAAACATCATTTCTATTCAAGTCTATTTGTGCTCTCTGAGATACTAAAAGGTAATTCCCTAACAACATGTCTGGGGAAAAGTTGTTTAATACGCAAAAAGCATGATCAAATGTTTTCCCATTAATTTTAAAACGAACAATTGCTATTTTATTTATCAAAAGAGAATTTTGAGTAATTCCTTTTATGCTTGTATCAATATTCAAAATCTTAGCCTTTGTGAAACTAAATCCTCTCTAATTATTGATATCTGTGAAGCAAAATCTAACACACCATGAGCATTCTTATCTTCTATCAGTATTGGCATTAAAACCATATTGTTTTGAGTACTAATGGAGGATTTTACATGACCCTTTTTCCCGAATATTGCGTTATCTGCAAATGTACCTCCCACATTTACAGACACTACTCGTTTAAAGACTGTTTCCGCAATAAACATGCATCCTCTGTGAAACCCATGACCACAAACCGCACAAATGGGATGTGTTTGTGCCTGATTCGGATACTGTTGATAATTACTACGATACATAGGTGTTTGGAACTGGTAATTATGAAAATTAACTCTTGGATAAAATTGATTTCTCGACTGGCCTCTAAAATTTCTATAGTTACCACGGAATCGACCTCTAAAATTTCCTCTTTGACTAGAGTTGTGATTCTAATTTCCTCTATTTTGTCTGAAAAAATTATTCCCTTTTCCTTGAAAATTCTGTGTTTTTATTACCATTATTTTTATTGCTACTATTACTGTTATTCTGATTAGATTGCTCCTGACTAATCTGTAAAGTTAATTTCTCTAACTTTTTCTCCAACGACTGCAATTGGTCGGCGCTAATTGGACTTTGTGCCTGATTACTTGATTGACTTTGCACTTTCGGTTCACTAGCCCCTTGCTTAGCTAACTTTTTCTTGTTCTTCCTCTTTTCCTGATTGTTCAGCACTTTCATATCTATTTCACTATCCGACTCGACTTCGGAAGGATCTGCTGTTAATGAAGTTTTTAACTTTGGAAGTACGGACTTCCAAAATTGCTTTGTAACGGAAGTATTATGTTCGCGTTTTTCCCTTCTCTGTACACGAGCTTTATTCTTCTCAGACTTAACTAAAACACCTAATGTTTGTTCTACAGTAGTAAATTCATATACTCCAATGCACTCTAATTAATGAGGTTGCAATACAGGGGCTATAAGAGCAATCACTCTTTCCTCTGACAACTTGTCATCAAATCTCTGAATCAGCAAAAGCATGTCATACACAAAGTTCGTGACTGGTTCATCAGGTTTTTGTATTCTTTCCCGCAATTGATCTTTTATGTCTAACTCTAGTGTAGATCTACCAAATTCCTTGAAAATAAGTGTTTTTAAATTGTCATAAGATCGTGGCTCTTCACCTTGTCTCTGTAAGAATGCCCGTAACCTTTTTCTAAATTGCTCTGTAAATGCTAACGGTAACATTTCCTTTTTCTTAGTTTCGTTCCAACCATTGATCCTACATACGTAATCATATTTTTCCATGAATAAACGAATATTCTGTATTCGTTCCCTGATTCATTTTGCTGTTTAACCTAGTAATACATATATGTGGAATTCTTGTTTGCGTTTGCGCTGACTTTTTCTTTAATTTCACTACATGTAAATGAATGTCATCTAACAATTATGTTAACTCATCAATAGGCATGAGAAAAATAAGGAAAGAAAAAATAACCGTTTTAACTTAAATAACTAATATAACATTGTCCTCTATGTAATATAACATTAAATTCCTAAACCACCTTAAATATAACATTAGCACTTAAATTCTAAGACGTATAAACACATTTTGATATATGATTGCACACTCCTGCACTTGGTGAAACATTACGAGACCGAAATCAATTTGAACAGTGAATTTCAACATACAAAATAGCTTGTACCGCTATCCAAAAGACCGCGCACTCCACCATGGTAAAACTTGAAATAGGTTCTACCTTAAACATGACCGTTTTTGTGACTTAAAAGGCAGTTAGAAACTTCCGGTTGTATGTCAAACGGAGTCCTTTTATCTGGGTTGCGAACCCCAAACCATTCTCATACATGAAATTACTGAATGGCCTTAACATCCACCCTGTTCCTCCAAGAAGTAATTTAAATTAATGCAAATTTTGGGGCGTACAAAACGTAGCTCAGAAGTGATTGGAAACATGGGAATAGAAATTCAATGATAAATTTCGATAAAACACAAATAATTTTGAACAAGAATTTAATGATCTGATATTGAATAATTGAATGATCACAGGGCATGGTATGGACTAGTATGACTTAAACACTAGAGAAGATAATGCACAATCACTTACTTTTGGTAACGATGAAAACGAACCTCTGATGGATAGAATAACGGAGTATAAAAAGTAATGATAAATAATCTGACTCGCAGAGTTTCGACGTCAAAATAGAACTTCCAATGCCTGGAAGAGAATCCCGTAGTATTTGTATTTTTCCGTCATGTCAACATTCTTGCACATTCATTCTGCATCTTCCTAGTTCTGGAAGTCATAGCCAGTCATTTGTGTTGTAGAATCAAGGCACTCTAAATTTTCCATTGGATTATGAATCCTAAAAAATATTCAAACTGCCTCCACTTCATACATTGCCTGTTTTATACACATTTTTCAATTCAATGAAATATATTGTTTGATTACACATTGCGGTACACAATAATATGTTTGCAAGAGGAGGAGTGCGAAATGTGTACAAAACTTGCGAGAAATGTGCACGACTAGCACCTACATGCAAATACTTCTTTCGTTTTAGAAGTCACTCTCTGGATTACCTTGATCGCCGCGTGAATCTACGACGTTTTTTTTTTTGACAAGACAGCGCATAAGTTGATCACAGCGGAAATTCATTGTACTTATTTGCTTACATCTATAAACTTGCCAAAAAAATCGTTGCCAAGCTGTAATATGTAAACCTGTTTTAACTGTAGTTATAACATAGAATGATATTTCTAAGCCTTCAATCTGTACACAAAAATTCTTTATTGTAAAGGAATTCTGTAAAAAAAATAAAATCACCCTGAACATAAGTTTATCTTAAAGAAGTATAACATTTGCGACTACTTTAACATATTATGTTTGGAGTGAAATAAGCCCGAAACCGAATTTTAACAATGATGATTCGAACTTACTTAAAGGAACAATCAACTCTACAATTGTTAATATTATATTATTTAGTCTCTATTGTTAGAAGAATATTGTTTCCATGAATACAAGAAAAAAATACGTCCTAAGTTACTCATTCGTCATTTGTTGTTAACCAGCACTAACTGCAGGTTTGTTTATATTTATGTCCATCATTATTCAGATCATTCTATAAAAATGCTTCCATGACATTGAAGATTCATATTATTCTTTAAATGTATAGTATATACAAGGTCTGCATATGATTCAATGTTGAACATTCACTGATATCTTAATGTAAAAGAACAAATCGGATAATTTAATTTGTAAATTAGTAGTATTATAGAAATTTGTTCATTAAATTCTAATAAATGAAAGAAGTCCTGGAGTGGAGAATTAAATTTTATTTGAGATGTTTCATAGATATCATAGGTACCCACTGTATAAGTTATTCTGCTATGTTAATTATTTAATCAGTAATTGAAAATCATCTGTATATAATAGTAGTGGTATTTCTGTCCTTTAAATAAAAGTAGTAATAGATTCCGTGATTTTGTCGGACCCTGGAAATACGTCTAACACTGACTTTTTGCTCCTTTTTGATACGGAGGAATACATATTATTCTCCAGAATCATTGGGATGGAAGGCCTCGCTACAGGTGATGCTGTTTTCCAGGTCGATTTTGATATAGACATCGTGTCATGTAGGACATATCCAGGCCCTGACTGGGGAATTAAATTTTATTTAAGATGTTTCATAGATATCATAGATATCCAGTATATCAGTTAGTCTGCTATGTTAATTATTTAATCAGTAATTGAAAATCATCACTGTATATAATAGTAGTGGTATTTCTGTCCTTTAAATAAAAATAGTAATAGATTCCGTGATTTTGTCGGACCCTGGAAATACGTCTAACATTGCCGTTTTGCTCCTTTTTGATACGGAGGAATACCTATTATTCTTCAGAATCATTGGGATGGAAGGCCTCGCTACAGGTGATGCTGTTTTCCAGGTCGATTTTGATATAGTCACCGTTTCATGTAGGACATATCCAGGCCCTGACTGGGGAATTAAATTTTATTTGAGATGTTCCATAGATATCATAGATACCCAGTGTGGAGTGCAGGGGAAGAAAAGAGAAATCTCTGTATTGAAATCATATGTAAATCTCTCCCTTACTACCCCTTTACCTACACGAATGTTGTATTATCCAAATTTAAAGAAAATCTAAGGATATGCCAAATAAAATAATAGACATTACTGAAATTTAGATAAAAGTGAGTAGAGCTAAGAAAAAAATCTTTATATAATTTCTATAATGCCATTCCTGTAAGTGTGAGTTCCTTATTTAAAGTCCTGTAGCCTCTTTCGGACTTTCTTTGATATGTGGACTTACGTATGAATTATCTGCCACCTTAGTTTATCAAAGATAGGTGTGTGATTACCTTACTAGTTTCGAACATCTGATATTAAAGAGCATGGAATCCAGCAAGCCTGCAAGAAACAAACAAGTTATTCTGGTACTTACCATACCAGCCGAAATTCTGTTAGGAAAGGTAATAACTCTTATGATTTTTTTATCACTAGTTTATAGTTAATAACATGTATTTGTATCCACTGCACACTTCATTTTCTTTAATTCCCAGGTAGGTATGTCCGTTACTTCACAGCGTTAATCCCAATTTTAGTGTCTATTCTTTCATGTTGATAATTTTCTTTTAGAACGGTTTCCATAGCATCTTAAAGTAGATTAAGTCCTTGGTGTCTGACTATAAGGCCACTACTTTTTAACCACTTCAAACTTGGTTTTAGTTGCACTTCTATATATATATATTAGTGGTTTATTGCTGCATACGCAAGATGCGTGAATTTGTTTCCAGTATTGTCAGATTGGATCTCAAAATGCATATAGGCTAGAACATTGAAACAGTTCATTTAACTTATTTTGACCACCAATGATGCAACTTATCGCACTTAAACTCAACTTGAGTATAGATATATTCAACTATCTTCCATTGCAACTAACTGTTGAATATCGCGACACCAGCAGCCACTGCACAGACCCGATCTAACCGCCAACTGCCCTGTTCTTCTCCAGATTTTCGGTTTTGTAAAAGGGGTTTGACGCACAAGAGTCGTGTCTCGCATCAAAGCTACTGGCTCTTCAATAGAGATAACCTATTCTATTGTCTATCTACCTGCTAACGGAACATTGGAAAGAAATATGCCGATTTTTATTTACATTGATTTTATACTTAAATAATTCACTTCTTATAGATTGTCACCTCGTTTCGAATCAAGCATTAAAATCTGCATGCTTTGGCCTTTCATTACCTACCAAATATGTTATAGTCCCCTTCTGATATAACCTTAAAATTTTGCATTTAAAATAGGCCGGTTAATATGTTTTTCACCACCTGACTTTTCTTTTCTTATGTTTGTCTAGTCACTGGTGCCCTCTAGCGGAAAGAATTCAAAATGTCGTGGACCACCATAACACTTCGGAGTTTTGTGCTTCCGGGTGACAATTTTACACATTATTAATTATTGAATGAAATTAAACCTACATCTATTTTACTTATAAGTATATACATATCTTTGCTAATTAAATTTTATTTGAGATGTTTCATAGATATCATCATGGGCGGCGATTAGGGGGGGCAAGGGGGGGCAGTTGCCCCCCCACTTTTTTGAAGTCCATTAAGGTATATAGTTTCATTTGGAAATGTTGATTTTGTATGTATTACTGGCTCATAGAAAAAATGGCGCTGTACAGTATTTGCCGTTGCGTGAGTACGTATTGGTTGTCTTTCGGTGGAGTTAAGAAAGCTACAGGAATTCGATTTTAATTGCTACCGAAAATACCCCCAAAATTAACCTATTGGAGCACAACAATTCCAGCATACTTACACTTCTTCTTACAAGGGCTCCATATGTTAGTCAGCCGCTTTGAAACTAATTCAGAAAACAATTCGCAAAGAAAAAAAAAAAGTTTTTCACAAGTTATTCTTTAATTGCACAAAAATTGACCTATCTTTTCCATTGTTTTGCCAGTGTAATATGCGAGTGAAGTGGTGTGTTTAGGGGTGTAAGAGTGTAGCCCTACGATATACCTAGGTATATACAATTAAATTTAGTGAATTCAACATAATTCTAGGTTTTAGAATCATTTTGAATAACTGGAGTGTGAAGTGATTCTAAGTACTGTGTTTTGATCTGGTCCAAAAAAGTGAAAACTGCACCTAATGGTAACGAACATGTTTCGGGAAGCTGCAAAAGTAAATATTTCTTTAAATGTAGTATACGCTTGTATTATTTACTGTCTTTCATTTTCTAACAGTAACTAGGGCCCAGAAGTTGAGGAAAAATCCTCTTTTGTACGAGTGCCCGAGAACGAGGCTTAACATTGTATATATTCATTTTGGGTCATTGTAGGCCAGAACATGGTGGATTTTATTGTTCCTTTTTTTTCTTTTTTCGGAGTTTTCTTTTTTTCGTTTATTGGTCATTTTAAGTTTTTCATAGGTCTTAATGTCTTTTTTTTGCACATCTTTCGATAAAAAATTTATTGGCCATTAACTCGAATCACCACCACCTCTTAAACATCTTTCCTTTAGTAAAGAAAATTCAAAAGATAAGACATTCTTCAACGACTGGACTGATAAGACCAAATCTGCAACAAACACAAGTCAGATAATGAAGCTTAACAATCTCCTCCAGCAAGGGGGGTGTGAGTGGGGAGTTTCTTATTTCAGTTTGTACTTCAGTTTGTTTAAGAAGGACAGCCCGTTTACATACCATAAGCTTGTATTTCTTGAGCATTATATTCATCAAATATGTAGTTCTAATTAAATTGGGTCTTATTTTTACATCTTTTTTTCCAGTTTTTAGGTCCTTTAAAAAAACATATTTTAGGTCATTTTTTGGGCAATTTTTAGGTCTTCAACTTCCGAGCCCTAGTAATAACATACATTTATTAGCATGTGTGGAATTAAAAATTAAGTTGTTCATTAATCCCGAGTTTATATGTAACTTCTACAAAACAAGCCTCATTATTCATTACTATGATTAATATTATCCTTTCTATTTATAGTATTTGTTTTGCAAATTTGTTATTAAATAATCTGATCACACAATTTTCCAGACAGAATTTTAAGATGTTCATGAGCAAGAAATCAAATTTCTTCTTACACCTCATTGTTTAAGTGTACAAAGAGCTAATACCTACTTGTGTTGCTCTTGTAAATTTACTTAACAAAATATGAAATACGAATACTTAACAATATGAATATGAATACTTAACAAAATATTTTAAATGAAAAAGATAGTATCCTATTAGTTATACAACCTTTTGGCAAATAAAGTGTTGGAAACAGACCAGGGAAACTAAGATTGATACACAAATATTCAGATCATGTCTTGCCCCCCCCACTTTTAACGTCCAATCGCCGCCACTGGATATCATAGATACCCAGTGTGTCAGTTATTCTGCTATGTTAATTATTTAATCAGTAATTGTAAATAATCACTGTATATAGCAGTAGTGCCCACTTCTGTCCTCTAAATAAAAGTAGTATTAGATTCCGTAATTTTGTCGGAGTCTGGAAATACGCGTGACATTGACTTTTGGCTCCTTTTTGATTCGGAGGAATTCATGATATTGTCCAAAATCATTGGATGGAAGGCCTCGCTACAGGCTACACTGTTTTCCAGATTGATTTTGATATAGTCACAGTGTCATGTAGGACATATCCTGGCTCTAAATAGAGAATTAAATTTTATATGAGATGGTTCATAGATATTATAGGTACTCAGTATATCAATTATACTGTTATGTTAATTATTTAATCAGTAATTGTAAATTATCACTGTATATAGTTGTTCCCATTTCCGTCCTCTAGGTAAATAAAAATAGTGTTAGATTCCGTGATTTTGTCGGACTGTGGAAATAGGCACAATTCATTTGCATTAATTATGGAGAAGGATTATTAAAATACAAAGGATTTGAACAATAATGTTAAATATATAAGCTTTATCAAAGTTCTATTTAAATTATTTATTCCAAGTACACACAGTTTAATATACTTGGCCATGTTAAACGCGAAATCACAATTAACCGTAAATCAAAGGTTTGAAATCAAAATTTAGAGGGGGAGCTCTGGCGTTTTTATTGGTTTTGTAGCATGCTAATAGACTATCTGATCCTGCGCTGTCTACTCAGTGCATCGTTCTGTTATGACCATGAATTTCCTTCCCACTGTGCCTCCTTACCCACACAAATAAAGCATAGGAGACTCACAAAGGAAGTGAATTTGTTGGAGTGAGTTTTGTATCAAATTTCTAGAAATAACACGATATCAAGTGGAATTTGTTTCTAATAAATCCATATCCGTCCGAGTACACCTCATTACGTGTCTTGAGGCCTTTGAAGTAGGGGCCAGAACCAGTTCCTGGTGGAACCGATTTTCGGTTCTGGATTCGGTTGTGGAAGATCTGGTTCCGGAACAGTTTTTCGGATGCAGATCTGGAACCAGGTCCGGAACCGGTTCTGAAAACCGGATCTACAAGACCCGGTTCCGCCAGAATCGGAACTTTGTGGCTATTCCCACGCTAAACCTGAGCTGCTGGCAAGCTGTGAACAGTAAGGTAGATGGAATGGTAAAAGCGACAGGCAGGGATCCAGTCGGCGGCAGCTTGTCTCATTTAGCTAAACAAACTGGATAACTGGCAAACTCATTGGCTAAACAGGCAAACTGGCAAGCTCATTTGTCTAAACACCCACTGGTGGACCAAATTTTTTCTGGGGGGAAGAAACAGGTCTGGGAGGGGAAAGTACAAGCATGTAGTTAGTGTTGCCACAAGACGAGACATTTCTCGTGTCTCGTCTCGTAAACGAGACGAGACAGAACTCTTTGAGACGAGACGAGACATCTCGTGAAATGTCTCGTCTCGTCTCGTGTCTCGAAAATGAAACAGTTTTTGAATTTGTTTAAAAATGTACTAACTCGAAATAAATAATTTGTCTTCGAAATTTATTCCAGCGTTTATTATTTCAAATGAGGACTATCCTACAAAGAACAGGGAAACCTAATGTTATTCTTTAAAATAATTCTTACAAACAACTTTCATTTCCACTTTCCGATCGATTAAGTTTAGTTATCTGATAGTGCTCTAGATTCAAGTGCAATCTTAAAGCATTCATCGAGATCAGTGTTTCAGAGGATATCATTTCGGGTGCTGGTAGGATAGCTATGTATAAAAGCCCTGTTTATAGAATTGCAATTTCTCTTAACGGCAGTTTCATCAGTAACTAACGATTGCTTCATGGTCTTTCTCGTTCAGAACAAAGATAGAAATTGTCAGCCTTTTCCGGTACTGAGTTTTGAAAGGATGATGGTTTGACAATAAAATTTAGTTTTTTTTTTATTGTTTTATGATATTCGAACCTAAGCCATTTTTCAAGTCGGAAAGTCAAGTAGACCGCCATATTTGTTGAAGTGGCGCCAGAGGTTGTAAAAAAAAGATTTCAGAACAAGTGGGGAAGGCTTGCCTTTCGACTGTACCGACGGTATTGACAAATATTCCTGTCGGAGTAATACATTACTGGTTCAGTCGAAACTAAGCTGTCTTTGCTGTAAGATTGTAGTTGTGTTGTGTGTTGCGCTCTGTTACTTCTCCCGAAGAAGAAAACATGAGTCCACCATTAAAAAAAAAAAAAAAAAAAAAAAAAAAAAAACCAGAATGAAGTATTATCAATTGTTCAGGAAGAACATTCGAGTGACTTTGTAAGTGATCTTGAATGTATACAGAAAGCTGATGATCAACCTTCTTATGATTCGAATGTACAAAATAAATTTTAACAGACGTCCAAGTAAATTTGATAGCTTTTTCGAACTTCGAAAAGAATTAAACTCCAATAAAACAGCAACTTCCTATTGTGCAAGATGAAGCACACAAAGACAGAAGTGAAAGTGACTAATGGCTCCACAACAGAGTTAAAAAGACATTTAATGCGTTTCCATCAAAAGGAATATAAGAATTTGTATCCTAATGAATCTACATTTAGTGCAGGATCAAGCATAAGACAAGAGACGATTACCAATATGTTCCAGGGAGCTAAGAAGGAACAGATAAGATCTTGTATTTTTATTTTTCCATTTTTTAAATTTTTGACTGAGTAAATGAGTAATTGCTTTGTTTGGAGGCAGTAGAGTTACATAGAAATTTTTAAGAGAAAAATCTCGAAAACTACGGATATTTTGCAAATTTACTCAGCTGCAAAGCTCTGTACTATTATTATTATTGGTAAATTGGAACCTGAAAATTGTAGTAATACCTAAATTGATAATTCGCACAACTAATACCTCTGTTGTGCGAAAAAATGTTTTTTTTTTTAAAAAAAAAAAGAGAAATATATCCTTGGCAGTTATGCAAACCAATGCAACCGAATATATATATTAGGGTGGTCAATAAATTTTGATTTCCGAATTTCTTTGGACTCACCCCCTAAAATGGTTCCATATGGGACTAAACTAAGCCAGGAGAAAAATTAGCTTCATTGAATAATATTAAATGGTGCCCCAAGGGATCTAAAATTTTTAATCCGGTTACAGTACATAGTATACGGAAAAAATCTGGAATAAACTCATGTAATTTAGAAACGGCTAAAGGGAATGCAAAGATACCCTGGATAATAGAAATAGAAGAAAGATACATAATTTTGTATAGTATTGTCATAGCGGCCATCTTGGAATCCACCATCTTGGATTCAGGTCAAAATTTTCAAATAGGAAGAGGGTCATGTGACATATCGTTTTGAGGTAGCGTTTTACCAGAAGCACAAATCTGGCACTATTTTAAAGATAGCTTTAGTCGTGTAAGAATTATTACCTATAAAAAGATTTCTCCTTTTCAGAGGTAATAACACTTACACGACTAAAAGTAAAGACATGAGTTTGGCGCGAAAAGAACGAAAGGGATATGCATGGCTTTAAAAGGAAGAGGATCGCGAAAGAAAATGCACTTCTGACAATGATTTGTTTGAACTTTATACACCAAAAGACATGGAGCACTTCAAGTAATTAAGAGGAAAACCCAGTTGAGAATGTTAGAGAAAATGTAAATATGGATGCGTGTGTGCCCGGGACCTCCAAGAAATGTAAAAGGGGAAAGACTAATTTTATTATTCAAAGACTAGTTTTATTACTTTGTTGCTCTTGATCGATAAAATGTCACTGATAGAGCAGCAATACATATTCTGACAGGGACGGCAGAAGCATTAGGCCATAATGTAGAGGAACTAGTAATAAATGGGTCTTTCATTCACCGATGCTGAGAGAAAATTCGTAGCGAAGTTGCACAGAACTACAGAAAACAGTTTCAGAGTGCATCAAGTGCGTTAGTTGTGCATTGGAACGGGAAACTACTGCGAATTTGACTGGCAGGGAGATTGCCGACAGGTTATCAATAATTATTACAGGAGATGGTCATGAGAGGCTAATTGGTGTTAGTAGAGTACAACAAGGATGTCCCCAGGAAATCCGGTGTGATAACAATGATTTATCAATGTATTTCCGCTGTTGGTATACACTATGTTATAGAGGCCCTATGTTTATGATATCAATGTTTTCCGGATGTTGATAATGATAAATGTTAATTGGATGTACTGGAAGGGGGGTGAGTGGTATGTTGTTAGATAAGTAGAAAATGATAAATAGTAACAGAATGTAGTAGAAGAGGGCGTGAGTATCATATAAATGATAATAATAAATTATATATGATAAGTTTCGGAAAACGCGACGCGGCGCGGGGGTACGGGCGCAGGGGGCGCGAACGGGAAATATCCGCGGGCGCGGGCGCGTGACGTCATTGAAAATTTTTCTTTAAATATTACTGTTAAAATTTGAGTGTATAGTTTTGTCAGCCATGGACAAGCATCAGTTGGTTGAAGAACTTGTTGAGAAGCGAAAGCCTGACGATGAGAATGATACATCTTGTAAAAAGAAAGCAAAGATAGAAGACCATCCAGATTCTCCCGATTCATCATTTAATGAAACGTTGTTAGAAAGATATGCAAATAATGTAGATGTTTATCCATGCTTATCATCAGATAGTGAAGAAAGTAATGATTTATCCGATGACGATGTGTACGAGTTTTCGGAGGATCAATTGGATTCTGAGGCGGAATCACGCGAAGCCGTGGTATCAAATGTGGATACGTCGGCACCATTACCTGCTGCATCGGAATTAGTTTGGAATTGTGAATGTAGTGATAACGAGGTGGATGTAAACTGTATTAGGGATTGTATTGTGAAATGTATTCCTGATGGTTATGTGATATGTTATGCATGTTATTGGAATGAAACATTTCAGTGAGCTCATGAATGTTTTTATTGTGAGGATGACATTTTAGGTATACGTGCGTGGTCTGTGTTGATGACTCCTCGTGTACAAGACGAATTGTTTTATATTTACGGATTAACTCATGCTATTGGTCCATTAACAAGAGACGATTTTAATATCACATATGGTGAACTGACGGTTGATATGAACGCACGAGAAGATCTCGTACACATATTACTTGAAAAAGACAGATTTAATCCTGATAGTGAATGTGATTGAACTGTGTTAACAAACTGTCTTGCGAAAATAGTATGTGTGTATTTTGTGGTGATGATCAAATTAGTGAACAATGTGTTTTGAAAACTATAAACCTATACTTACTGTTTAATCCAACTGTACTGAATCTTGAGAACGTTGGTAATTTTGCACTGCAGTATTTATCTCATGAAATAACTCTCATTGATTTGTTTGAAGTGTTTGAAGAAAGACATATTGAAAGCTCAAGTATAAACTTTATACGAAAAACGCGTGAATGTTTAAAGAACACTGAATTTGTTGGACAAACTATTCCATTTTTCTTGCAACGTAAATATGAAATTTCACCATGTGCAAATGAATACATTATTGACATACGAAATTTTAAGATTTCAAATCATGAATTTATTATTCGTGAATTTTGTTTAACTGCATGCGATGATACAGTAAATTTGCATAGCTTAATAAAATCACCAGTAGAATATAATTTACTACCGTTAGGTTGTCAAAAACAAATTGATTGGTTAACATTGCACTTACATGGACTAAGTTGGAATGATAAATGCGGTTATACTGTATCACACATACGTAACCTTGTATATCAACTTTGTAAACAAGATGCAACCTTTTATTGCAAAGGTGCAGATAAATCAGTTTGGATTAAAAAGATTTTTGCATTAGATAATGTTATTCATTTAGAAAGTAAACAATGTCCATCATTAAACACATTGCATGCGAACGTATTTAGTGATTTGTGTTCGTTTCATGAACAAAATATTAAACTGAGAAAAAATCCGGATGTGCATTTCGTAATGCACAACAATTATGTTTTTGGTGGAAACATGTAAGATCAACATCATTAACTAATGCATTTGCAATTGTTTGTTGTTGTAAATAAAACAAGATTTAAAATTGTAAATTAAACATTTTATTAATCTAATCTACTTGCTTTTTCTTTTTAATATTTTGGTTAAATAAAATTTTATCATTTTGTTTAAGATTATTTTTATTGAATAAATTTAAACATGCTCTAAAACTTTTCTTGCGTACAATATGATGAAGAAAGTATAAAACAAAATATCCACACAAGATTGAATTCCCATCTTGATATGCGGAACTGTTTGTAAAATATACTTCACAATTTTTATTTAAAAAGTTTTTATTTCTTTTGGAATTGGTAATGTCAGGCTATCAAAGTAATAGCCTCTTTGATTTTCATCAATGAATACACACACCTAATGTGAACCAGTAGAAGCAGAACTGTCCAATTTTATGATAAGTCCACCCGGTGGTTCCACATTTTTAGGTATTCTATCAATTGCATAAATTCCAGTAACACTTGCACCAGTGAGTTTATCACGAAGTAATACTTTTATTATATCGTCCGTGTACATGACTTTTTTTTTTGGAAAACATCACATTTTATACACCAGGCGTATATGTTGGAAGACGTAGTGACGTATATGAAATATTCTCATGAATTCAATTAACATGTTGAAAATATTATTGACAGATATTTTTATAACTTTACCAATAATTATAAATGGTGCTAACGATTGGAAAATACTTTTGACACACTTCATGGTATGACACCTTGCAAAGTCTTATAATAATCAGGCAGTATATTACAATATAGAATGTCTAGCGGCAACTTTGTACCAGTAGAACACATGTAATTTGAATGATTAGAAGTTTACAGTATACTTCTTTTAGTAAAATGATAATTTTAAAAAGTATTATCGGTATATATTCCCATCTTTATCAATTTGAATTAGGGAATCGAACTGTGCATATACAATACAAGTTATAGGTTCAGTTAAATTTTCAGAGAAAGAAACTTTGACATTTACAGGTGCATCATGCATAAGGTCACAAGTGCTATCATCTAATGTTGCTGTAGGTGATAGGATAAATTCATAAAGAGAATAACCGTGTGGATATTCTTCAGGAGTAATAGTATGTGCATCATCTTTATAATATAAACCAGTACCGGAAAACAGAGAATGGTAACTTAGAAGGTACATTTTATTTTTAAAATCAGGGGTAAGGGGGTTGGGAGGAAAAGATTTTGATCCGACCTGTAGCTGCAGTTTGTTAACGTTAAAGTGTTGTAAATGAAATGGATTTATTTCAGATTTTCCATTAAATGCCGAATTAGAAACGAACCCAATAACGAGACCTTTAGGTACGTTACCCAAGAAAATATTATCAAGATTGTATGAATTAACATTTGCAGGAATAGTATAAGATCTGGTTTGAACTCTTGTGAGAGGATATTTCGTTGTTTCCCGAACCATGTTAGTATTAATTTCCATTGCTAAATGGGGTGCAACATCCATACGTCGAGTATGTAAAGTTACATCTTCAAGTTTTACTTTATAAGAAGTATTTGCAGGAGACATTAAACAAAAAGCATCTTTAGTACGATGCAATTTTATACGAACACCTACTTTATTTACAAGTGCTCGTGGAAATCCAGCAATATCTGTATACAGACGACCATATATTTCAAACGATTTACTATTTTTAACATAATTAGCACGTTGTTGAAAACGTGTATTATCAGCAGTTAATGTATCGAATTGTTTTGCGGTACTTTTGTACCACATACCTAATTTTAAATGTGTATCAGTAGCATCACGGTAATAATTTAATAATGTTTCAATGTATGCACGATAAGGATAAAATCCTGATGATGAAGTAATTAATTTATCATTTAATGAAATGTCAATTTGACTAAATAATGAATGTAAAAAATTATTGGTTGGTGCAACCTTATCATTTTCACCTAAAGGTGTATCATCGGGTTTTGTAATTTTACAACGAACATAAAGATATGCAGTATGAATAAATTCACCTGTTTCACCCGAAATAAAAAATTCAATAGGACCATCAAAAGATGATGTAGAAATTGGACGATATTCAGCATTGATTGAAGACTCAATTGCAGTTTGTGTCATTGGAGTACTAAATAATTCAAAATCATTGGTGCAACATTCTACACTGCTTGAATTAAGTAATGCCATTATGAAAATATATCTTTAACACGATTTATTTTCCTTTTTCGTTTGCTTTTACTTTTCGTTGTGCGTTTATGTAAGGATGGCTTGCGTTTCTACAGTATTTTGAACCAAAAATATCGAGTTGCGTTTCCCCATCAATAGCGATATTTTTCTACTTTGAGAACTGCGTTGTATTTATCATAACAGTGAATATTTGTCTTGTGTATATCATCTTATTAGTTTTGCGCATAATTTAAGCAGGCGTATTAAATACTGAACAGACTGTAGATTCATCATGGCGTATTAAAATGCAAATTATTACTCCTGTAAATAGTAATTTCAAGGCAAATTAAGTTTATTTCTTCATATAGTTATACTTAGCCGTATCCATACTTAATTTAATAAACACAAGCTGACAAGGCTATCACTTAACTTTATTAAAGACACACACACATACACAGCAAACGTAACGGTTTCGATGTTCTAAAATTTTCTTCTCGGACGACACATTAAGATGTTAGAACATTGAAACCGTCCGCTTGCCGTGTGTATTTTTTTTTAAATAAAAATAAAGTGTGATAGCCTTGTCAGCTTATTTTTATTAAATTATTTCTTCATGTTTAATTTTTCGGCTGTTTCTAGTATACACTACGTGATTTCCTACGGTAAATTGAAATGAAATCTTTGAGTTCTACTTTCCACGGTTATGCCGGTTAGACTAAAGGAGACGGTGATGATGAGTAATGAATGAAATGGTGGAATGAAGAAAGTGGGAGAAAACGGGAGAACCCCTAGGCAACCCACACACACGGTGTTTGTCCACCACAAGGTTCACTTGGTGGGGGCTGGGATCGAACCCGGGACCCCAAGCACCAAAGGTGAACACTCTACCACTGAGCCACCGCGGCCCCTACTGTAATTTGAGTCCGACACTTATAGTACGTATGTGAAGTTAGCCGCCCCCACTTTCAAATTTCGATTCGAAACTGAAGCCAATCGATTGTTTTTCGTTTGTTATTGATTGTTTTGAAGAAAAAATCGTTTGTTTCGAAAAACGTACAGAAATATTCAAAAAATAAAGTTGGGTGGGGCAACTTCACACTAGCCCCCACTTTAAAATTTCGATTCGAAACCGAAGCCAATCGTTTGTTTTTCGTTTGTTATAGATTGTTTTGAAGAAAAAATAGTTTGTTTCGAAAAACGTACGGGCATATTCAGAAAATAAAGTTGAGGAGGGCCAACTGCACGCTGCCCCCCCCACTTTCAAATTTCGATTCCAAACTAATGCCAATCGTTTGTTTTTCGTTTCTTATTGATTGTTTTGAAGAAAAAATCGTTTGTTTTGAAAAAGTTACGGAGATTTTCACTAAATAAAATTTGGTAGTTGGCAATTTCCCGCTGGGCTCTCTAGTATAAAATGTCGACTCAGAACTTAAGCCAATCGTTAGTTTTTCGTTTGTTCTTGATTGTTTTGAAGAAAAAAGTAGTTTGTTTCGCAAAACGTACAGCAATATTCAAAAAATAAAGTTGGGGGGGGGGCAATTCACACTAGCCCCCACTTTAAAATTTCGATTCGAAACCGAAGCCAATGGTTTCTTTTTCGTTTGTTATAGATTGTTTTGAAGAAAAAATCGTTTGTTTCGAAAAACGTACGGACATATTCACAAAATAAAGTTGAGGGGGGGCAACTGCACGCTGCCCCCCCCACTTTCAAATTTCGATTCCAAACTAATGCCAATCGTTTGTTTTTCGTTTCTTATTGATTGTTTTGAAGAAAAAATCGTTTGTTTTGAAAAAGTTGCTGAGATTTTCACTAAATAAAATTTGGGGGTTGGCAATTTCCCGCTGGGCTCTCTAGTATAAAATGTCGACTCAGAACTTAAGCCAATCGTTAGTTTTTCGTTTGTTCTTGATTGTTTTGAAGAAAAAAGTAGTTTGTTTCGCAAAACGTACAGTAATATTCAAAAAATAAAGTTGGGGGGGGGCAAATTCACACTAGCCCCCACTTTAAAATTTCGATTCGAAACCGAAGCCAATCGTTTGTTTTTCGTTTGTTATAGATTGTTTTGAAGAACAAATCGTTTTTTTCTTAAAACGTACGGAGATATTCACAAAATAAAGTTGGAGGCCAACTTCACGCTGCCCCCCCCCCTTTCAAATTTCGATTCCAAACTAATGCCAATCGTTTGTTTTTCGTTTGTTACTGATTGTTTCGAAAAAGTCACGGAGATTTTCACTAAATAAAATTTGGGGGTTGGCAATTTCCCGCTGGGCTCTCTAGTATAAAATGTCGACACGAAAAATTTCGAATCGAAACTGAAACTTCACGCTTCCCCCCCCCCCCACTTTCAACTTTCGACTCCAAACTGATGCCAATCGTTTGCTTTTCATTTGTTATTGATTGTTTTGAAGATAAAATAGTTTGTTTCGAAAAAATTACGGAGATTTTCACTGAATAAAATTTTAGGGTGGGCAATTTCTCGCTTGGCCCCCCACTTTCAAATTTCGATTCGAAACTGAAGACAATAGTTTTTTTCGTTTGTTATTGTTTGTTTTGAAGAAAAAATCGTTTGTTTCGAAAAACGTACAGAAATATTAGGGGGCAACTTCACACTAGCCCCCCACTTTCAAATTTCGATTCGAAACCGAAGCCAATCGTTTGTTTTTCGTCTGTTATTGATTGTTTTAAAGAAAAAAATCGTTTGTTTCGAAAAACGTACGGACATATTCACAAAATAAAGTTGGGGGACAAAATTCACACTAGCCCCCACTTTCAAATTTCGATTCGAAACTGAAGCCAATCGTTTGTTTTTGTACTAGTTTATTATCTAGTCTATATTCGATTTCGCGATTTAAAACCTCCCTGGAGCAAGGTACTATGCAAAAATAAGCATTTATCACACACAAACACACTTACACACACACATATATATATATATATATATATATATATATATATATATATATATATATATATATATATATAGGCAAAATTTCAGGGGTGGATCCCTTATGGGTAGACAAGCAAAAAAGTTTATATGACTATATGTGAGGAAATGCATCGTTACAGAGTTACGGCCATTGAGCCGTCTGATGTTGTTAACAGTCAAATTCTGGTCGCCCCTTAACGTGACTCAATTTAAACCTCAATAGTTCACCCACTAACTAAGCTAGAAAGGGAATTTTAACATCAATGTGTTTCTGAGGAATGAAGCTTTCGGATGATATATATTTCATGTATGGGAAGGGTACCACGGTGGACAGGTAACTACGTGTTTTTTTTTTTGTTTGTTTGTTTCTTGCATCAGGATTTTGGGGAAGGCATTCCTTCCCCAGGGGCGTCATTTCAGACTTCGCTTGAGGGGGCAACAGTACCACCGACATAAGACTTTCCCATTTTGTACTAGTATATTAGTAGACAGTTGATTAAAATAAATGTATTCGTCAAAATCTTGGGAAGGCAATTGCCCCCTCCTAGACCCCTTAAACAACGCCCCTGTCCTTCCCCCTTCGGGGTACACTCAAAAAATTTGGTATGTGAAGCAATAAAGTAGTCCACTATATGAAACCCCAAGGGTGTATTTTGATGATGCCAACTTGTATTCTTGGCTCTGATTATGCACATTTTGTGTTCGTAATTGTACTGATTTGTACAAAATCGTAGACTCTCAGAATGGGAACTCTGGTGACACACTTAATTACCACAGTCATGATTCATACATCGTTGGAAACTCTAAAGAACGTAGATCTCAACGAGGTAACATTTGTACAATTCCCTCCATATTCTTAGAAAAAGTCGCCCTGAAAATAAATGTAATTTACAACAAAAAACTGAGACTCAAAAACTTGTCCAACTTTTGCCTCCTCCGCCATACAAGCAAGAAGTACGCATATAGGGGTATTAGCATATAGTGAACTATTTCATTGCTTTCTAAACCAATTTTTATGAGTGCACCCCAAGGGGGAAGGAATGCCATCTCCAAAATCCTGATGCAAAAAAAAAAGGGGGTTTCCCACCCCCGTCCGTTGAAGTACTGTCAGATTTCGACGGAATGAAATACAAATCGACGAGATGCTTCATCCTTCATAATCACATTGATACCAAAATTATCTTCCTACTTTAATTAGAGAGAAAGTTATAGAAGTTTAAATTGAATCACATCAAGAGGCGACCAGAATGTATTCTACAGCATGAAACTGCTCAATGGCACCCCTAGCTTTATTTTTTGAATATTTCAGTACGTTTTTTCAAACAAACAATTTTTTCTTCAAAGCAATCAATAACAAACGAAAAACAAACGATTAGCTTCGATTTTGATCGACATTTCATACTAGAGAGCCCAGCGGGAAATTGCCCGCCCCCAAATTTTATTTAGTGAAAATCTCCGTAACGTTTTCGAAACAAACGATTTTTTCTTCAAAACAATCAATAACAAAGGAAAAACAAATCATTGGCGTCGGTTTCGAGTAGAAATTTGAAAGTGGGGGCAGCGTGAAATTCGCCGCTCTTACTTTATTTTGTTTATATGTCCGTAACTGATTCGAAACAAACAATTTTTTCCTCAAAACAATCAATGACAAACGAAAAACAAACGATTGGCGTCGGTTTCAAATCGAAATTTGAAGTTGGCCCCTGAACTTCATTTTGTTTATGTCAGTACAATTTTCCAAACAAACAATTTTTTCTTCAAAACAATCAATAACAGACGAAAAACAAACGATTAGCTTCGATTTTGATCGACATTTCATACTAAAGAGCCCAACAAAAAATTGCCCAACCCCAAATTTTATTTAGTGAAAATCTCCGTAACTTTTCCGAAACAAACAATTTATTCTTGAAAACAATCAATAACAAACGAAAAACAAACGATTGACGTCGGTTTCGAATCAAAATTTGAAAGGGGGGGCTAGTGTAAAGTTGTCCCCCGAACTTCATTTTGTGATTATGTTTGAACGATTTTCGAAACAAACGATTTTTTCTTCAAAACAATCAATAACAAACGAAAAACAAACGATTGGCTTCGGTTTCGAATCGAAATTTGAAAGTGGGGGCTAGTGTGAAGTTGCCCCCCAACTTTATTTTTTGAATATTTCTGTGCGTTTTTCGAAACAAACTATTTTTTCTTCAAAACAAACAACAAGAAACGAAAACAAACGATTGGCTTCAGTTTCGAATCGAAATTTGAAAGTGCGGGGCCAAGCGGGAAATTGCCCACCCTAAAATTTTATGTAGTGAAAATCTCCGTAACTTTTTCGAAACAAACGATTTTTTCTTCAAAACAATCAATAACAAATGAAAAACAAATGATTGGCATCAGTTTGAAGTCGAAAGTTGAAAGTGGGGGGGGGGCAGCGTGAAGTTTCAGTTTCGATTCGAAATTTTAAAGTGGGGGCTAGTGGGAATTTGGCTCACCAACCTTATTTTATGAATATTTCTTTACGTTTTTCGAACAAACTAATTTTTTCTTCAAAACAATCAATAACAAACGTAAAACAAACGATTGGCATCAGTTTGGAGTCGAAATTTGAAAGTGGGGGCTAGTGTGAGGTTGGCCCCCCAAACCTTATTTTGTGAATATGTCGGTATGTTTTTCGAAAGAAACGATCATTTCTTCAAAACAATCAATAACAAACGAAAAAGAAACCATTGGCTTCTGTTTCGAATCGAAATTTGAAAGTGTGGGGCTAGTGTGAAGTTTCCCCCTATGTTTTTCTTTAAATATTACTGTACGTTTTTCGAAACAAACGATTTTTTCTTCAAAACAACCAGTAACAAACGAGAAACTAACGATTGGCTTCAGCTCTGAGTCGACATTTTATACTAGAGAGCCCAGCGGGAAATTGCCAACTACCAAATTTTATTTAGTGAAAATCTCCGTAACTTTTTCGAAACAAACGATTTTTTCTTCAAAACAATCAATAACAAACGAAAAACAAACGATTGGCATTAGTTTGGAATCGAAATTTGAAAGTGGGGGGGCAGCGTGAAGTTGGCTCCCCAACTTTATTTTGTGAATATGTCCGTACGTTTTTCGAAACAAACGATTTTTCTTCAAAAGAATCAATAACAAACGAAAAACAAACGATTGGCATTAGTCTGGAATCGAAATTTGAAAGTGGGGGGCTAGTGTGAAGTTGGCCCACCAACTTTATTTTTTGAATATTTCTGTAGTTTTTCGAAACAAACGATTTTTGTTCAAAACAATCAATAACAAACGAAAAACAAACGATTGGCATCAGTTTGGAGTCGAAATTTGAAAGTGGTGGGGCAGCGTGAAGTTGCCCCCCCCCCCGCAACTTTGTTTTGTGAATATGTCCGTACGTTTTACGAAACAAACGACTTTTTCTTCAAAACAAACAATAACAAACGAAAAACAATCGATTGGCTTCGGTTTCGAATCGAAATTTGAAAGTGGGGAGGCCAACTTCACATACGTACTTATTTATAGTTGAAATACAACTTTTGGTTCCATCACATTCTTTTTATCAATTGTTAAGATGTCTTAAACCTCATTTAATTCTAACTGAGGAAATAACATTTCTTCATATAATTGTGATCTCGAACCCCTCCCTTGGATGGCTTTTGTATGTATCCTTAACTTTACTTTTTATAACGCATGTCCTGCACAGTAAAAAATAGCTGTGTTGATTCAACACAATGCAGTGACCCAGGCCAGAGATGGAGTGGGTTAGTGGGTCGGTGGATCAAAATTTGTGAGTGGCTCAATGCATTGTAGACACCATCCTCTGAAAACTGGTGAATTCGTCTGCGTTTTACTTTTAGGGCCTCCATATTTCTTCCTTTCTTATTTGTTTCTGTTTACTTACCTGTGATGAGTATACCAAAGTGAAAAAAAAAAAAAAACTTTAGGCACTTTTGGATATTGGTATTTGTAATTGTAATAATACCAATAGGACTTACTACTTGGCTTTCGAGATACAGCCTGTGAGTTTTTAGAGAAGCTAACTACTGGAAAAAATCTATTTTTGAATCCCCTCAAATGTATGAATTATTAACCTTTAAAAAAATGAATGTAACTATGTATGCCTGATCATCACGGCCAAATTGCAAAGTCAAATGAAATGACTTTTCGTATATAGTTAAGCCCCAACCCCAACTGGGAAGTTATCATGCGTGTATCGCTTTCATTATAATACATATACTAAGGGGGTAGTTGGGGTTCGAAATTTTGCGAAAAATTGAGTATCTTACAAGCCATTCAACTTAGGGAGCTGAAATTCAGCATAACTCTTGATTAAAAACAAGTAGAACATGTCCTAGCATTATTTTAAATTATCTTGTATGTGGAGAAGCACTTTCTATATATGGGGAATTGGTAGTGGGTTGATTGATAAAAATAATCGGAAACGATCGATATTAGTTGGGAAAGAAATTGAGAAAGAAAATATGCAGTGCTTCGCATTATATATTCACGGCATTCTATTATAATAATTACTGAAACTTTGTTTATCATACAGTATGGAACGTTCAGAGCAGAAGGCAATTAAGCTATAAAGTTGTAAGAAAACTAGACATAAAATTTTGTACTGTAAGCTTAATTACATGGAAATTTTAAGTTGGTACGATATGCTAGCTTATTTGTATGGAAAATTGTACACCTTCTTTTCTCTTTACGTTGGCCTTCTATACCTTGATTTGAGACTTCCAAATTTCATCCTATTTTCCACTGAAAAGTATCTGTAATTGAAGAAGGGAATAATTATATATGATAATTAAATTGAAATTCATTGTAATTTGGCCCATGACAAACGCTTTTCCATTTTATATCGTAAAGGTCAGATCCACCGGTATTATAACAGCTTTGCTTGAGCGATTGATCCTAGAAATTCAAACTCCGATTAGTGATAATTTAACAGCCTTGTTTTATTACAATTGTCAACTCTTTAGTCAGCGGAGGGGAGAGAGTGAATCATGGGTTAGAGTTAATGGCGATAGGTTTTGGTGGGTCAGAGTGGGTCACAGTGAGTTTGAGTTGGGTCGTGGGTCACGATAGGTGTTAGGTCAGTGGGTCGTGGGTCAAGTTTTCATTAACCCACGCCATCTCTGGAACCAGCGTGACTACCATTTGGATTGTGTGCTTTTACCCGGGACCACTACAGAGGAGTAGAAAGTTGATGGAAGGGATTTCTGGAGGGAATTTTCCCGACATTCTCCCAATTTTTCCTGTTCAAGTACGTTATGGGCCCCAATACATAGCACCTATGGAAAGCTTGTTTCATGCTGAAGAGAATGAACTATAAACCATGACCTTCCAATGAACAGTGTTGATGCAATAGTTATTTCACTGCGAGTCTACGATTTTGTTTATAATAACAGGGTTAATGGGCCCCAGGGACTTACTCCGTTGTTCATGGCATCTAATTTTGGGTGCATGAAATTATCTTTGTTATGTCTATCGAATGGACTAGGTTTGATTCGGATATCCAAATGACATGTTCATGTCCTTTCCTTTTCGTCAGACAGAAAGAACATTTGATTGAAACAGTATGGAGATTTTTTTTTTCTTAAGTGCTTAACACTAAACACAAATATACTCTCACGATTTACACCATGATTTAATTACTTTTCCATTGGTTAACTAAAAAATATCTACTATTAGGGGCACTAGAAATAATATTTATTCGTATGGATTTGATATTAGTCAATATTATCACCTTAATTAATTTGCCATGTATTTAACGGGTCATTTACGATAACTAACGGCCCCGGAGACTTTGCCGTGTGAGAGGGCCAACAGGCTCCGGGGAACCCATACAGAGTAAGAGAAAGATGGAAAGAGGGAGCCCAAGAATTGGAAAAACAGCTTTTCCTAGGGGTCCAAATACGCGTATTAATGCTTGCCCCCCACCCCCCCGAAAAAATCTAAGTTACGCGTAACCGCGGCGCTGCTTGACTCGCGGTTTTAGAAAGTAGGTTATACGGTATTTAGTGGGGCAGTATTGAAATCTTGAACACGTTTAGGCAAGGCCTGCTTCAATTCAATTTGCGATTTTACTTCGTAGGAGCTTTTATTTTTTAGTTGTTTGCCGACCTCTAAATGTGCCGTCTGAGGCGTTTATCATCTCTTCCACCTTCATCCAAGTGCTTACAAATCTTTGAAACGAAAAATGTTCATATAAAAGTTTATTTGCGGAGTCCAGTGCCGGACTGGCTACGTTAGCTACTTGGCGATCGCCAAGGACCCGAGGCTCGAGGGGCCCGCAGGGATCACAAGGCGCAGGATCTGTAGGCCTTGGTCGAATTTTTGAAACCATTTGTCCATTTTTCTATAGGGGTACTAATTAATTCAATTAATGTACTTCATAAACGTCATATAAGAAATGGCTGCCAATAGGTTTCCTAGCTACTAGTAAAATTTCATATACTATTGTCACTTCCATGAAAATAGTTTAAACACACTAATTTTAATTCAACTATTCTAATTACCATATGTTACGAGATATGAAGCGATGTTTTATCTGAAAGTTGTTCAAGATTTCGTGCTTGTTTCTAAAAAAGCGAAATCAACCATTGTCCCTATTTACAATATTGCTGCCCCCCTGTAGCGGTATTTTCGGGGTGCTCGCTTTCGAAAATTCTATAGTTTAATTCCGCATAGTTCATTTAGTAATTCACTTTAGTTTCGAACCTTTATTTATCGTTCCCTTTGAGTTGCAACACACGAAAATTACCCCGGTTACCCTAGCTGACATCTGCTACGTTAAATACAAAATGTTAACAGGGTTGCCAGCAATATACGAAATTTAATACCATACAGTGTTCTACTAATTATTCGATATACACAAACCAAATAGAACAAAGATGGCATACTTCAATAATTATAAATGTATCAACTAAACGGTGATATGTACAACAATTGTCAAAATATAAGCCGAAGATTAAAGAACAAAATGAAAAAGTAATTTTGAAAACAAGAGCGAAATCAGAAATGACCGCTGATTAATAGTAGCAATAATTATCCAATATTAATCTACATAAACATCACTAAAATATAAACCCACTTAGAATGTGGGGACGTCACCATGAAAGACCAAAAATACGAGATGTTCTTAAAAGTAATTATATGCTCCAAGGTTAAGCTAATTTTCCATTTAAAACCCATGAAACGAAGTGACCTTATACAAATCGAAATCTAAATTATACAGTAATTATCTACCTAGATTCTTATATACAGGGACGGTACAACAAAACATCGAAAATAGGAAGTGTTTTAAAAATATTTTTTGTCTAGCTCCCATAAGCTTTAAGACACAAAAACCGGAAGTGACCTTATAGAAATCGAAATCCAAGTTATGCAATCATAATCTACTTCGATCCCGCTATAACTTACAACCATCTAGAATCTAGGTACGGTACAATAAAAGACCAAAAATATGAGGTGTTTTAAAAAATTATTTTGTAGTTTTAGGTCCAGCTCCCATACCAATTAAGACAAAAAAAAAACAAAAAAAAAACGAAGTGACCCTATAGAAATCGAAATCCCAGTTATGCAATAATGATCTACATCGATCCCATTATAATTTGTACTCACTCAGTATCTAGGGACGGTACAACAAAAGACCGAAAATACGAGGTGTTTTTAAAAAATGCACTTTTAAGTCCAGCTCCCATACCAATTAAGACATAAAAACCGGAAGTGACCTTATAGAAATCGAAATCCAAGTTATGCAATAATGATCTACATCGATCCCACTATAATTCATACCCACTTAGAATCTAGGGACGGTACAACAAAATATCGAAAATACGAGGTGTTTTAAAAAATAATTTTGTACTTTTAGGTCCAGCTTGCATAGCAATTAAGACACAAAAACATGAAGTGACATTATAGAAATCGAAATCCAAGTTATGCAATCATAATCTACATCGATCCCACTACAACTTATACCCACTAAGAATCTAGAGACGGTACAACAAAAGACCGAAAATACGAGGTGTTTTAAAAAAAGGTCATACTTTTAAGTCCAGCTCCCATACCAATTAAGACACAAACGCCGAAAGTGATCTTATAGAAATCGAAATCCAAGTTATGCAATGATGTTCTATATCGATCCCATTATAATTTATACCCGCTTAGAATCTAGGTACGGTACAACAAAAGACCGAAAATACGAGGTGTTTAAAAAATTTTTTTTTGCACAAGTCCAGCCCTCATGCCAATAAAGACACAAAAACTGGAAATGACCTTATATAAGTCCAAATCCAAGTTATGAAATAATGATCTACATCGATCCCACTGTAGTTTATATGCACTTAGAATCTAGGGACAGTACTACAAAAGACCGAAAATACGAGGTGTTTTAAAAAATAATTTAGTACATTTAAGTCCAGCTCTCATACCAATTAAGACACAAAAAAACCGGAACTAACCTTATAGAAATCGAAATCCAAGTTATGTAATAATAATCTACATCGATTCCACTATAATTTGTACCCACCTAGAATCTAGGGACAGTACAACAAAAGACCGAAAATACGAGATGTTTTAAAAAATAATTTTTCGCTTTTAAGTCCAGCTCCCATACCAATTAAGACACAAAAACCGAAAGTGACCTTATAGAAATCGAAATCCAAGTTATGCAATAATGATCTACATCGATCCCACTACAATTTATACCCACTTAGAATCTATGGACAGTACAACAAAAGACCGAAAATTACGAGATGTTTTAAAAAATAATTTTTCGCTTTTAAGTCCAGCTCTCATACCAATTAAGACACAAAAATCGGAAGTGACCTTATAGAAATCGAAATCCAAGTTATGCAATAATGATCTATATCGATCCCACTATAGTATACACTCACTTACAATCTAGATACGGTACAACAAAAGACCGAAAATACGAGGTGTTTAAAAAATAATTTTGTATTTTTAGGTCCAGCTCGCATAGCAATTAAGACACAAAAACCGGAAGTTTAGAAATCGAAATCCAAGTTATGCAATAATGATCTACATCGACCTCACTATAATTTATATGTGCTTAGAATCTAGGGACGGTACTACAAAAGACCGAAAATACGAGGTGTTTTATAAAATAATTTAGTACATTTAAGTCTAGCTCCCATACCAATTAAGACACAAAAACCAGAA
Source organism: Thermobia domestica (assembly GCF_964235325.1). Classification (NCBI taxonomy): domain Eukaryota; kingdom Metazoa; phylum Arthropoda; class Insecta; order Zygentoma; family Lepismatidae; genus Thermobia; species Thermobia domestica. The sequence continues at coordinate 249,734,966 of NC_137457.1, read as the reverse complement.
GTGACATTATAGAAATCAAAATCCAGTTATGTAATAATAATCTACATCGATTCCACTATAATTTGTACCCACTCAGTATCTAGGAACGGTACTACAAAAGACCGAAAATACGAGGTGTTTTATTTTTTTTTCACTTTTAAGTCCAGCTCCCATACCAATTAAGACACAAAGACCGGAAGTGACCTTATAGAAATTGAAATCCAAGTTATTCAATGATAATCTACATCGATCCTACTAGGGGGGCGCGGTGGCTCAGTGGTAGAGCGTTCACCTCTGGTGCTTGGGGTCCCGGGTTCGATCCCAGCCCCCGCCAAGTGAACTTTGTGGTGGACAAACACCGTGCTCGTAGGTTTTCTCGGGGTACTCCCGTTTCCTCCCACTTTCTTCATTCCACCATTTCACTCATCTCTCATTATCACCGTCTCCTTTAGCCTAACCGGCATAACCGTGGGACGTAAAACTCAAAGATTTCATTTCATCGATCCCACTATAACTTACATCTATCTAGAATATAGGGGTGGTACAACAAAAGACCGAAAATACGAGGTATTTTAAAAAATAATTTTGCACTTTTAAGTCCAGGACCCATACCAATTAAGACACACACACACACAAAAAAAAAAAAAAAAAAACAGAAGTGACCTTATAGAAGTCCAAATCCAAGTTATGGAATAATGATCTACATCGATCCGACTATAATTTATACCCACTTAGGATCTAGGGACGATACAACAAAATACCGAAAATACGAGGTGTTTTAAGAAATATATTTTCACTTTTAAATCCAGCTGCCATACCAATTGAGACACAAAAACCGGAAGTAACCTTATAGAAATCGAAATCCAGGTTATGCAATAATGATCTACATCGATCCCACTTTAATTTATACCCACTTAGAATCTAGGGACGGTAAAAAAAAGACCGAAAATAAGAGGTGTTTTAAAAAATAATATTGTTCTTTTAGGTCCAGCTATCATACCAATTAAGACACAAAAACCGGAAGTGACCTTATAGAAATCGAAATCTGAATTATGCAGTAATAATCTACTTAGATTCTGATATAATTAACGCCCACTTAAAATTTAGGGACGGTACTACAAAAGACCGAAGATACGAGTTTTTCTAAAAAAAATATATATACTTATAGGTGCAGCACCCATATCATTTAAAACCCAGAAACCGGAAGTGACCTCATAGAAATCTAAATCTAAATTACACAGCAATAATCTATCTAGACTCTAATGTATTTGACACCCACTTAGAATCTAGGGACAGTACCACAAAAGACCGAAACTTCGAAGTGTTTTTCTATATATATAACCCAGAAACCGGAAATGACCTTATAGAAATCTAAATCTATAATTATATTGAGTAATAATCTACCTAGATTCCTATAAGATTGACACCCAGTTAGAATCTAGGGACGGTACAATAAAAGACCTAAAATACGAGGTGTTTTCTTTTTAAAAATGTTAGTTGCAGCACCCATATAATTTAAAATGTAAAACCGGAAGTGACCTTATAGAAATCGAAATCTAAATTGTATAGTAATAATTTACATAGATTCCTATGTAATTGACAAAACTTGAAATCTAGGGACGGTACTACAAAAGACCGAAAATACGAGAAGTTTTTCTTAAAAAAAAGTAGGCTATATACTTTTAGGTGTAACACCCATAGCATTTAAAACCCAAAAACCGGAAATGACCTTATAGATATCTAAATCTAAATTATACAGTAATAATCTACCTAGATTCTTATATAATTGATATCCACTTAGAATCTAGTGACGGTACTACAAAAGATCGAAAATTTGACGTGTTTTTGTATATATAATACTTTTAGGTGCAGCATCCATATCATTTAAAATTCCAAAAACCGGAAGTGACCTTATAGAAATCTATAGATTCTTAGATAATTGACAGCCACTTAGAATCTAGGGACGGTACGGCAAAAGACCGAAAATATGAGGTGTTTTAAAAGTTTTTTTTTTTTTTTTTTTTTTTTTTAGGTCCAGCTCCTATACCAATTAAGACATAAATGATCGGAAGTGACCTTTTAGAAATCCAAGTCCAAGTTATACAGTAAATATCTACATCGATCCCTGTATTATTCGTACTCAATATCTAGGGACGGTACTACAAAAGAAGTGGTGTTTTAAGAAGTAATTTTATACTTTTAAGTCCACCTGCCATAACAATTAAGACATAAAAACCGGAAGTGACAATATAGAAATTGAAATGCATATTATATATTAGTAATCTACATGTATGACACTTTAATTGACACCGTTTTAGAATTTTGGAACGGTACGAGATAAAAATAATTTTATACTTTAATCTTCAGCTCCCTTATCATCTCAGATCTATAGACCGAAAGTGACCTTATAAAAATCGAAATTAAGAGTTTACAATAATAATTTGGGGTGAACCTTGACGGCAGCCATCTTGAAATCCGCCATCTTGAATGCAGGTCAAGTTTTGTAAATAGGAATAGGGCAATATAATACATGACTTTGGGCTAGAATTTAAGCAGAAAAACAATGGTAGATACGTCCGTTTGGTAAAAAGTTACTGGCATATTTATTGTGTATGTTTCCATGTGCACAACTCCCGAATGAAGCAGCTGTCCAACAATTTGTAAAATACAAAAAGATAGGAAACACCCTCTATATCTTCCCAATTTGTCCCAAATGTTGTTGAACAAAGCTACACACTTGTAAGAGATTAGTCGGCAATTTGGTCCAAATTGGTTGAATAGGGGCGGAGATACAAGCCGGACAAAACGAAAATTCCATTGGAAAGTATAACATAGTTGAAACATCATGTAGACGTTTTCTGAGGATTTGTTTGAAATTATGGTGGTCACAACTAAATAATTTTTAAAGACTATGAAAATTTGGTTCAAATCGGTTGAATAGGAGCGGAGATAGACCAGATAATACGAAAATTTAGCCAAAATCGCTGATAACAAAATCCTTATATTAAATGCTGTACGTGTAATTTTCCTCTGATCTGTCTCAAATTTTAGTAAGCAGATCTAATACATCTACAAGTTTACTCAGTGTGTTTTGTCTAAATTGCTTGCGTTAACCAGTACTTCGTACCTCTTAATTAACTGATTGGGAACAGAGGCATACGTCTCACAAAGCTCAAATCAACTACCTAGGTAGTTCCTAGATACGTCAATAGATGGCAGCCTGCTTCGTGTCGAATTCATACAGTACACATGGTTTCCATAGCAACAGTACAAACATTTCAAGCATATGGCTTGTTTCTGACATCTCGCGCTACACTGTGCTATGAATAAGTAATTGTAGGTAAAGCCTTCCGTGAAAATGTGTTCCGTTGTGAACCCAGTAAATATATTCTAGTTTGCATTGCGTCATTCATGAGCAAGAGATTTCAGCGTCAGCAACAATAACCTGTGAAGAAAAGCAAATGGGGTAGCATGTCATTGAATTACTCGACAAGCACCGTACAGGTACTTGTGTTTCGTCGGAGATACTTCTGGACATAGAAAACGAAGACAGTGAAAGTAATACAAGTGATTCCTCCCTTTGTGAAAGCCCTGTGCCCAGTGTGAGCGGTGATACGGTTCCGTGTTCGATACTCGAATCCGAGTCTAGTGACATTACCAAATCGCCCTGCAAATCCAGTAGCTCAAGCTATGTCCCAAGTCCAGAGAGAAAAGAAAACATTAGCTATGAGTACAAGAAGAAGACTGTAACATTTAGTTGAATAACGGTGGTTAAAAAAAAAAAAAAAAAAGCGACGTTCGTTACCGGGGGTTCGTCAGAAATTTCGTGCAGTGACTTCAGTGCGGCAACTATATACGTGGAGATAACAGCTGGAAGCTACGTCTGCAAACCCTATCGAATATTAAAAAAATGATGTATGAGAAATTATATTCTCGTTTTGTAGATGCTCGACAAAACAAGCGCAGTGTCAATGATGCGGACTTACGAATGTGGGCTTTGGATATTGCCAAGAAACTCGTAATTTGCAGGTGTAAGTTCAGCGCATCCTGAGCGTGGCTAAATAGCTTCAAGAAACATTTCCGAATTAAAAGCAGGAAAATCACAAAATTCATATCTCGCGCTTATACACATGAAGAAATAGAGCCGCACAACTGTTAGTGGAGGCAGGCAGGAAACGATTTGTGAGCTATACTCCTGCTTCGATTTACAACACGCATCAAAGTGGTTTTGTCTACGAAATGCGATCGAAACGGACCTTGTCTTTTATGGAAGAAAAAATCACACAATCGGTCTCTCAATCGACTAATGCATTGACGCATTCATACAGAATAATGTCCACTATTACTATGAATGGTTCCCTTCTTCCAAAATTATTTGTTGTGCTTCAAGATCCAAGTGGAATCTTTGGTCCCAAAGTTTCCAAACAAATGTTTCAGGCTGACAGTCTCATTGTCACTGCCACTAAATCTGGGAAAATGGAAAAATCAGAGTTGAAATGTTGGTTCAAAGAAGCGTTTTTCCCTCTCTGTGCAGGACAGCTGCTTCATTCGGGAGTTGTGCACATGAAAACATACACAATAAATATGTCTGTAACTTTTTACCAAATGCACGTTTCTTAAAACTATTACTACTATTGTTTTTCTGCTTAAATTGTAGCCCAAAGTCATGTATCATATTGCCCTATTCCTATTTACAAAACTTGACCTGAATTCAAGATGGCGGATTTCAAGATGGCTGCCGTCAAGCTTCACCTTACCGTACGACTTTCCCTTAGGTATATTATGTACCCACATTGTTGTTATTGACCTTTTATTGTTAACAGGCAGTTTACAAGGGTGGTACTGAACGTATTTCGCAATTGTCGACATTGATACGCGACATTTTAATCTGCCATTTTGGTTAATTCTATTTCAAAGACGCAGCTGCTTTTTTGGGTGTGGTCTTACTGTGGGACTTCCTCTGAGTGAAAATTTTACGGTAGTTTCGATATGAGCTCATAGATACTTTTCTTGTAAGACTGTCTAGAATTTCAATTTACAATTGCTTATAAAATTATTAGCCTAGCTGCTAAACTCGGTAGTTCTTTTCAAGTTTTCTATGAAACTTTTGAAATAAAATTTATTTATTCATTCGGAACCAAGAAATGTTCGATATTTACACGATTGACTATATCAATATTAACCTAGAATACAGCATCACTTGTATCTAGGCCACCCATCCCGAAGATTGTGGAGACTAATAGGTATTCCTCCCAATCAAACAGGAGTAAAAAGTCAGTGTCATTCGTTTTTCCGGAATCCGACACAATCCGTGAACTAAATACTACTTTTAATTTAGAAGGCAGAAACGAAACTACCACAGTCTAGAATTAGAACTTACAATTTCTTACATAATTATTAGCATAATACTAAAGCCTAGCTACTAAACTGGGTAGTTTTTTCAAGTTTTCTATGAAACTTTTCGAATAAAATTTATTTATCCCTTCGGAACCAGGAAATGTTCGATATTTACACGATTGACTATATCAATATTGACCTAGAATACAGCATCACTTGTATCTAGGCCACCCATCCCGAAGATTGTGGAGACTAATAGGTATTCCTCCCAATCAAACAGGAGTAAAAAGTCAGTGTCATTCGTTTTTCCGGAATCCGACACAATCCGTGAACTAAATACTACTTTTAATTTAGAAGGCAGAAACGAAACTACCACAGTCTAGAATTAGAATTTACAATTTCTTACATAATTATTAGCATAATACTAAAGCCTAGCTACTAAACTTGGTAGTTTTTTTCAAGTTATCTATGAAACTTTTGAAATAAAATTTATTTATTCATTCGGAACCAAGAAATGTTCGATATTTACACGATTGACTATATCAATATTAACCTAGAATACAGCATCACTTGTATCTAGGCCACCCATCCCGAAGATTGTGGAGACTAATAGGAATTCCTCCCAATCAAACAGGAGTAAAAAGTCAGTGTCATTCGTTTTTCCGGAATCCGACACAATCCGTGAACTAAATACTACTTTTAATTTAGAAGGCAGAAACGAAACTACCACAGTCTACAATTAGAATTAAAAATTTCTTACATAATTATTAGCATAATACTACTAGCTACTAAACTGGGTAGTTTTTTCAAGTTTTCTATGAAACTTTTCGAATAAAATTTATTTATCCCTTCGGAACCAGGAAATGTTCGATATTTACACGATTGACTATATCAATATTAACCTAGAATACAGCATCACTTGTATCTAGGCCACCCATCCCGAAGATTGTGGAGACTAATAGGTATTCCTCCCAATCAAACAGGAGTAAAAAGTCAGTGTCATTCGTTTTTCCGGAGTCTGACATAATGGGAGGTTGTAACGGGATCTTGCTCTTTACAATTAAAATGTACAGTTACTTATCAAATTATTTAGCATGACATGAGAATCTAACAAACTGCGTAAAATTTTTCAGTTTATGTAAGTAAAATCTGTAATAAAATTTATTTATACATTCGGAACCGGGATACGTTGGATGTATGCACTCTGGCTATATCAATTTCGTTCTAGAAAGCAGCAGCACCCGTAGCTGGGTCACTTATCCCAAAATATTAATATGAATTTCCCCAATCAGGCAGGAGTAGAATGTCAATGTGACGCTTTTCCTTGAGTCCAATCTCGTATTTGAATTTACAATTACATATCGAATAATTAGGATTATTATTTACTTCATAGTTTATTTTTAGATTTTTTGAAACATCTGAAATATAATTTATTGATTCAATTAGAACCAGGATATGTTTCTAATGGGCACTATGACTATATGCAGAATACCTAGAAAACTCTATCACTTGCAATTCTCTATCTCATATGTTAAGGAGAATAACGCATATTCTTCCATATTACACAGCAAGTGAATGTAACTTTCTTGTATTCATATCAAATCAAGAATCTAAATGTTATAATTTGAAACCTTTGTACGACAGGTATCACTATGGTATTCGCAGTTACATGTTATCTTACGATCTTACTAAAGTACAGGAACGTCTAATCTTCTGTAGTATATTAGAATTTATTGAATATATTTCTATAGTACTAATACTTTAGAATTTAAATTTTCCGAATTGATCTTTTACATTAAGATATCAATGAATGTTCATCATAGAAATATATGGATTAACTTCTATGCAGATTTACAGAATAATGTTAATATCATTGTCATGAAAGCATTTTAAGGAAATATCTAAACATATATATATATATATTTTTTTCAGATATTTCCTTAAGAATGCTTTGGGTATATGTATTACCAAACCTACAGTCAGTGCCGCCTAACAACAAATGACAAATGAGTAACGTATTACATGCATACATATTATTGTCTTGTATCCATGGAAACAGTGTTCTCCTAACAATTCACATCAAACAAAATAATGTTAGCAATTACAGAGTTGATTGTTCTTAAAGTAGATTCTTGTGGTCATTGTTAAAACTGAGTTTGGGGTTTATTTTACTCCAACAAACAAGATGTAAAAATAGTTACAATTTTTATATTTCTTTAAATTAAAATTATATTCAGGGTGATTATATTTAAAATAAATCCTTTAGAATAAAATTCTTTACAGAACGAATACGTAGAACTATCATTCTGATTATTATTTTATATAACGACAGTTAAAATCGGTTTACATGCTACGCGTGGGCAACTATTTATTTGCGAAGTTTTAAGATTGCAAATCGTTGAAGTTCGTGTGTATCTTGTTATTAGAGTGAAACTAAGTCTTTTTCACTCAGTTTTGCGAAAACCACCAGGAAACAAGAGGAGGAAAAGATGTTGTGGTCAATTTTTGCACTGTCTTGCCAAAAAAAAAAATTAAAGGTCATAAATACACGCGACGGCCAAAGAGGTTCAGGCATTGATTTCTGAAACGAAACAAGTATTCACATGTAATGCTACATCATTAATTAAGAGGTAAACCTGAAGAGTGGCAAAATTATTTGCGAATGGACGTTGCAACATCACTTATTGGAATTAGCAGCTTCATATATCACGAAAGAATCTATTTATGAGAAAAGCAGTTTCACCAGTCAAAAGACTGGCCGCAAGTTTGAGATTCTTAGCAACTGGCCGAAGTTACAAGTATGTTGAATTTGCAACCAGTATGTTGAAGAAAGCATTTAGTAGAATCATTCCTGACACACGTAAATCTATCTACAAGGTTCTCGAACAAGACTACTGAAACGTAAACCAATTAGTAATCTGATTTCGTTTATTATTGTATAGTTTGAACTACATTATTAGAAAAGATCCATTAGTGTGTCAATATAAGGTATGTTACGTTCCTTAGAAGTTTAGCACTTTTACGAAACTCAGATGAGTGATTCTGAGACAGAAAGTTTCTCAGCTCCCTAAATGGGAGGCTGTATTCTTGTGTAAGATAGTGTTGGTTGAGTAGTTCCTGTTTAGGTTTTCTTTCTAATTTTAAGGAATTTAGAAAGAAATTATCTATCTATTAAAATGCAACAACAGCAATTAAAAGCGCCTGAGCTCCAACCTATAACTTTAGCTTTTAAATCTTTTATTTACGGTTAAGTGTGATTTCACGTTTAACAGAGACAAACATTTTAAGTGTTTGTACTTTAGTCTAAATTAGTTAACTATATCTTTTTCATAAAGTTTAAGATATAAAATTATTGTTCAAAGCCTTTGTATTTTAATAAGCATTCTCTAAAATCAATGCATGTGAATTATGTTTCCATCTTCCGTGTTCTTTTAAACTATTGTTGAGGACGTTTATATGTTTGTGGTCAATCCTTTCGACAATGAGATCTCGGAAACAACATTCTCTAGAAAGATGATATTTTCACCGATCGATTGGAAATTTTGCGTAGATTGTCCAGTTCTAATTGAATATTTAAAAAAAACATGGCCATTATTGCTTTATTACATTTTTAGGATACACTGTTAGCGTTGAAATTAAAAAACAAAACAACTAAAGCATCATATCCCATGCGTTATACATTCCAACACCACATTGTTGTATATTCGGGTTGTATATGTCTCAGGCGTTTGTTTTATGGCCAAATAATAATGAAAAAGGTAGGATAACCATTTCTCGAGTCTAAGATAAATCTTTATTTTTTTCTGTTTTGCCCAATGAACAGCATATATAACTGACATTATAATTAATTATATATGTAATGTATTTGCTTAATACATACTACATGCAAGAAGAAAGAAAACACTGGTCATACATGAATTAGAAACTCCAATCGGAAGTAGGCTCAAATCTTGCAAACAGTGCGAGATATTGAGTAAAATAATCGAAAAAATCTCCCCTTTATGATACCCCTTGCCGATTTTTTTAAAATCAAGACGTCTTTCACTTGTGTCGGTAAAGGGACATGTACATATGTTGTGAGGAGTGAGGAGGAGATTTATGCTCATATGCGAATGATGCGCTGTATAGAGAGCACAGGTTCAGCTAGTATATATTACAAAATTGAAAGTAACTATGTTTGTGACTCTTAATCTCCTGAACCGCCCGACCGATCTCGATCAAATTTTCAACGTAAATTCGGTTCTGGCCTGGGAGTGTTTTTAGCTATTTACTTTGCCGGTACAACTTAGGAGAGGGAGAGGAGGGGGACATAGAAAAAAATATATGTAACAAAATCAAATCTCAAAACCCTCCTCTGTTCTCTATTGTGTCTGATGGTTCCCGTGATGTGAATGGCTAAGAACAATTAAGTATTTGTGCCAGGCGAGTTGATGAAGATCTCTGTTCTCATGAAAGTCTTCTTGTGTTCTACAGTATATCAAAAGGGGACGCGGCAGAAGTCCTAAAAGGCACAAGAGCTAAACGGCATTAGACCTAAAATGCACAAGTCCTAAAAATTATTTCGCGGCACAAGTCCTAAATGGCAGAAGTCCTAAAAGGCAGAAGTCCTAAACTGCAGAAGTCCTAAAAATCTCTTGTGGCGCTATCATCTCGTCCGTAAGAAGAATACTGTCAATATGTTAGTCAAAGTTTTAGATATACTGTTTCATATTACAGAACCTTAGTTCTTACAAGTTATTGGTATAAATACATATTCTATCGTTCTGAAATAATAAATAAATAAATAAATAGAGCCTATTGTCATTTCTTGCTCTTTCTATGATATATTTCTAAGTTGACAAAATTTTAACTTCCTACCAAATGTGATTCCCAGATCTTTCATAATGTCTGTTTTTCTCTATTTCGACATCATTGACCTCATATTAGTAACATAATATTGTGTTTTAGTTATGTACGTCATAAATTTTGCTTTCCTTACGTTGTTTTGAAGTAAATTATTTTTACACATATATTTCTTGTACAGAAGTCTTTCTGTAGCAAATAATTGTCATTATTGTAATTAACTACTCTTACTAGTTATCATTATTAATAATAATTTTAGTGTCACTAACATAGTTGTTACCGTTGAAATTAAATACGTTCATATTGGAATTATGCAACTACTTACTACTGAAATGCTTTATCGAATATTTAAGTCTGTAGTTTGTAGCAGGGTGGCCATAGACGTTAATGGCTTATAGCCCATAGTGCATCACTGAAATTTTAGAGGATCTTTGAAAAGCAACTTAATTAAAATTAATGAGAAAAATATATTTAAAATAAATTTATTTAATACAAGAACATTACGTTTAATCAATTCCGCAACCATGGTTGAGGAAGGGATGTATTAAAGTACGAACCATTGAAATAGTGCAGAAGCAATAGCTGAGTTTTTTATAAATACAGTGAAACCTCCCTTAACGGACACCTCTCAATAACGGACACCTCTATAATACGGACAGATTTTTTTGTCCCGGCAAAAATATATGTTCTCTTACGAAACAAAACCCTCCCTTTTACGGACACTCTCAGATATGGACGCGGACAGCCCTTTTCCTCCCTAACGTTTGAATAACCTTTTCATAACGGACAGGAATTGTTCTCGGTTCTGCGATATATTACAGTATACAGAAAAGTCTTTTCCCCATAGGTGTATCTCTCGAGTCCAGACCTGGTGAACCATCAAACAGAACAGCTGAATTTGTAATTTTTTCCGCAACAAACTGCTTTCTGGCGGAAATCCTAGAAAAATTTAATAAGCAATAACACTCATGCAGGGTTAGTCGTAACGCCAGGAATTCTATGCGAAAGATCTTCCCTCCCCTAACAAATTTAATCCTTTTCGTCTGGACCTTGCATCTTTACCGACAATTTCATAGATAACAAAACAAACATTGTTTTACAATAACATTTTCATCGAGCAATGCTACCTCTCTTACTTTTTTGGAAAAGAAACATTTTTCTTTTACTCATGATACTGGAACAAATCTGGGTTGGAGTTTTCCCGGCTTCCTTTTTCATTTTCTCTAAAAGGATATTCTTTGTGATTGGGCCTGGGTCAATAAATATGCACCCCCAATAGCTTGCCTTGTCATCCATTCTGCCAACGGAGATGCCGCGCCAGTACACAAACACACACACACATGTTTCTTCTGCAATCGTACTGAGGATTTTTAGAGGACACTTGCTAATGAGTTTTATTACCGTTGTAGAGGAAAAGGCATGCCTTTTTCGTTAAACATTGCCCAGCAATAATTGCTATGATTTAATAGAAATGAATTTCTCCTTCATCCCTCCCAGTAATTCAAATTGTACTAAATAAGACTATTTTCATATTGAATTTTACGTATTTACGCCCATACATAATGTATTTACTGTATATTACTGCATACAATTACCCTTAATTTTCTGTAACCTCTCTATAACGGACACCTCTCAGTAACGGACAAAACTTCATGTCCCATTGGTGTCCGCTATTCAGAGGTTTCACTGTATATATATATAAATGAAAGTATACTAGAATGTAAGTAACTAGACTAGAAATGAAAGAATGTAACTATATATATATATATATATATATATATATATATATATATATATATATATATATATATATATATGTATGTATAGATGAAAGTAACTATATTTGTAACTTAACAACACTTGAACCACCAGACTGATCTCGACAAAAACTTTCAACATAGATGAGGTTCGGGCCTGAGATGGTTTTATCATTTCACTTTGAAGGTGCGACGTGGAGGAAGGAAGTGCGGATATATATTAAAAATTATCGATCTTAGTGTCGAACCCATAGTCTTCGGGGTTGCTGAGATGAACACTAACATTTCCGATAAAGCTTAAATTCTAATTCAGCATTCAACTTGGGGGAAGGAGAGGAAGATGTATAGAATGATCGAAAATGACCGCTATAAGTATTGAATTGTAGTGCCTATAATTAGTGTGCAATTAAAACAGTTATCGTGGGATATGAAAAGAACACGAGAAGCTGAGTTCCAATACGAGGCCGAAACGTGTAAGTAGCCAGTAATGAAATTTAATGCATAAATGATAAATTCACTCTTAAAACAGTTCTAGGCGATATAGCCCAAGGCTTATCTTATGCCTCGCGTGTTATTTCAAATCATTTTGCTAATATGATAATCTTTGTAAGTCAAACAAAATATATATTATTTTAAACTCTGTTAAACTAACTTTTGTGACACACAGAGTTTGACCCTGGTTTGGCAGATACGCAGTAGTGACCAACAGATTCCCTTTTGTTGTATGTATACCTTATGTAAATAAACAATCATCATCATTATATATTTTCTCTCTTATTCCATTTTTCAATTGTTAAATAAGATTAACAAAAGGTTGTAAGAACTAATAGCGTTATATTAACAAAGGTTCACCAAGTAGTTTATAAAATAATTTCGTCCTTATTTGTAATGGAATTGCAGGGGCTTATCGCCCAGCCTTGTTAGGAAGAAGAAGCATATACAGTTTATTGCATTGCAGATAGCATACCCTACAGGGAAATTAAATTATAGGTCACACTCTATCACTGTACTACCACACCAAACTAGTAATATTCCAAGACAGAACCATTGTCTTGTTCTACAAATAACACTAGACTAGTAAGTGATAACACAATACGTGTACAAAAACCAATACATAGTCATTCAGGGAGTAGCCAGGAAGTTATTCTAGAGGGCCTTGGTTTTTACAAACTAAAAACAAATCAAAAGTTTTTTTCAAGATTATGAAAGAATTAGTAACACATATTTTAGATACATACGTATTTCAGAAGTACATATTATTATTATTATTATTATTATTATTATTATTATTATTATTATTAGTAGTAGTAGTAGTAGTAGTAGTAGTAGTAGTAATAGTAGTAGTAGTATTAGTAGTAGTAGTAGTAGAAGTAGTAGTAGTATATTTCATATATGCTACATTTCTGAGACTTGAGTCTTGATAGTACGTGAAGTTTAAATCAAAGGTTATGTTACGGATGGCAAATGATGGCTTAACACCAAAAACACATTCCTGGCCGGGACCGGGAGTTAGTCTGTTTTATGTTTATTAAACGTGTTTAATAATTACAGCAAATAAAGGGTGTATATAATAGAATGTGAAAGAATACAGTTTTAAAAGAATTAAACTACGTCAACATGTTAAAATAACTAAAAGAACCTAATTAAGCAGCCACTTTGTACTCTCGTTTGCTTAACTGGATGAACCGAGGCCTAAAGAAAAAGAGTTTTCTGCCCAAATCTCATAAGCAGTGGGATATTTTAATATTATAGAAATTGACCCTCCTTCCCCTTAGAAGTGTAATTTTTAAGACGCTGAAACATATAGTATTTTATTACTTTTATTTAAAAGTTCAAGTACCGATTTTCACGCATCTAGCCTAAACAAATCCTTCCTTAATTTATTTACATATTTTCTGAGTAAGTAATGGGGAATTCGAACATAAATAAGTGCTCCCTTTGTTCCTTCCTTTTCATGTGTTCAATTTTCAGTTTTTTTTTTAAACAGTAAAGTTTACATGGCAAGTTTCATTTTACTAACTTCAGAAACTTGCGAGATACACTACCCTTTAAAAAAATCTTGCCACACCCTTCTTACGATACTTATTTCCAAAAATTCTTTCTTATGTCCTGCTTTCATAAGAAAATTATATTTTATAATTAAAATTTAACGACTCTACTTGTAGTAGTATGCCCAAAAAATCACTCATCTTTACTCTTTTATATAAGAGTACAGAAAATAAATACAGTCAAACAAATAGGGATGCGCACGAGACAAGACCAATTTTGTCAGGAAAGTCCTGTCTCGACTCGTCTCGTGCGCATCCCTACAAACAAATGGACTTCCATGAACAGTTTCCGATTTCTTATAACTAACTTATTCGTACATTTCCCACAAGCTGTGGTTTTAAATTTACGCTCTGTCAAGGTCCAAGTTTCAAAAAGGAACTAACTGGAAATATAATAATATTATTTATTTATGTACATGTGTAATATGTATAAATTTATTGTCTTCTTGAAGCTTTCGTAATCTGGAAATAAACTTTTGATTTGCTTTTAATATATAAAAAGCATGCTCCCCTAAAAAAATTTGCAGGCTACACCCCTAAATGACTATGTAGTAATTTCTGCAAAAAATGGCACAGGACCTAAAATTTATGTCTAGTGCCTATATTTTTAGGACTTGTGCCGTTTAGGACTTATGAATGTCACCCACTGTATTGCATAATAAATGTTCTTTGTTCAATTTTAAATTTACTGCGTTCTTTATGTATACAGTTGGTATTTAATGTTCACTCGTGAAATGTCTAGTGAGCTTTTGTCCTAATTAAGTAAACTTTGGTGTATTTTTGTTCTACTCTTAATAAAATACGCTCCGCACAGTATATATTGCAATTCTGAATGTTTGCTTGGTTTCAGAAGTCTGGTAAAATATGCTTTTTAAACATTTTTTTATTTTTTATTTGTTTATTTTTGTTTTAGGAATTTGTCTTGGGATTCTCGTATCTGCATTCGAAAGAAACGAATTTCTTAACTAATTATGTAATTAATTCTTAGAATGAGATAGATTGTATCATGCAATTCGTGTATAAGTGCAGAACAGATAGTGATAATAATAATCTTAGTAGTACAAATATAGCTGTTACTGTTGGAATTAGCTACGTTCGTAACATTATTGCCAACTAGTTGCTGCATCGTCCCAATTTTGGGTGGTGGTGGTGAATTTCAGAACTAAAGCAAGTGAATGAAAAAGGCACAAGACCTAAACGGCACAAGTCCTAAAAGGCAGAAGTCCTAAACGCCAGAAGTCCTAAAAATCATATCGCGGCACAAGACCTAAACAGCAGAAGTCCTAAACGGCAGAAGTCCTAAACGGCAGAAGTCCTAAACTGCAGAAGTCCTAAAATTTAGGTCGAGTGCCTATATTTTTAGGACATCTGCCGTTTAGGACTTCTGGATGTCACTCTATCAAGAAACTACTGGTGAGTTTATAGCTTCAGTTATTCTGGATGAGATGGTGAGACTCCAGCTTTCCATTGCCCAACTCAGTGGACAAGTTTATGATGGCTTTGGAAATACGAGTGGTAGCTCTGGAATTAGTGTTCCATCTATTATATGTAAACAGCAACTTCTTGCCTTGTATGTACACTGTGGAGTTCACAGTACTAATTTTGTGATTAAGGGTGCCTATAGTGCGTCAGAAGTAGTGAGAAACTCTTTGCAGTGGGTGCACGAACTATGAGTACTTTTTTCACAGTCACTTTCAGTGAGGTCACGATTTTCTACTTTAATCGAGGCCAATGCTTGTGGTCTCGTCTTAAACATTGTAAACATTAAATCCTTGTGTTCTAATAGGTGAATTTGTACACTTAGTCTAATAACGGGAGTTGTCTAACATTATGAAGAAATTCTCTCTACGTTGGGAAAGATGAAGACTGAAGGAATTGTAAACACATCTTCAGGATCAGCAGCTGGGTTTTTGCGGCTTTTTGAAGAAGGATCTACGTTTCTTGGGCTCATATGGCTAGAGATATTATCAGAGGTTGGAGCTTTTTAACAGGACACTTAAAGACTCAGTTTCAGTGTCAAAATGGGAAACAATACGAATCACAAATGAAAACATGAACTTGAATAATATGTTTAGTCACTGATCATAAGTTCATTGTACTGTCATGAAACCTTCAAATTAATATCATCGTCCTGAAAATCCCATTAATTATAATAAATATTGTCAACAGTACCATAAATATAATTCATGTTATGTGACATTTTGAAAATTAAGGGGGGTGCAATGACATCAGCTTTTCTTTAAATTTGGCCCACAATGTTGAGTGAAGGGTACTGTCCCCCCCAGAAAATTTTTGGTGGGCACGCCTATGCCTATATCAATACATGTTCTGTATGTATGTATGTGTGCGCGTGAATAAGTGACAAATTTAGCTTTAAGTGGTAGTTTTTAAGCTTGATTTACGACGATAGTGTTTACAATATGTATGTAATACTATATTATATATGTATTGGCGCATGACAGAGGTCATGAAAGATAACTAATTCTAAATTATTCTAAATCGGCTCTGAAAGGAAAGCCAAAATAACAGGATGAGCTTGGATAACGACAGTCTTTTCAAGAATCTCGAGGACTTCTATTTGTGGAAAATGTGTAAATTACTTTGTTTTTTTATTATTATTATTTCCTTGGCTTACTCAACTGTGTGTTCGATCTCCACTATGGAAATGCAGATACTGGATAAAGGTTATTTAACATTTGGAAATAACAGACGAACGATTTAATTAAAATTTCTCGTCGCCTGGGCTGGGTTAGGGCAACTCCCACTTGTGTAGTTGCCTGGATCCAGGTCGGGATAGTATGAGGGAACATGTGTATCTTCAGGATCAATTCAGAATTGATTCTCAAATAATAAAATTCGGGTATAACTCACCCTTTTAAAACCATTCAAGTTCCTTTACTATATTCCCATCATTATCCACTAATCCTCCAACTCTGTTCCTTCTTCCTTTCTTCTTTTCCTCTTCCTCTTCCTCTTTTCCTTCTTTTCTCCTACCTTCTTCTTCCTTACTTTTCCTTTTCCTATTTCTAATAAAACTGAAGAGGGAGTCGTCGCTATAGACACGGTCCTTAAATTCGTTTGATGTTTCTCTTTGGAAGTCCGATAAAGCAATAAAATACCAAAGTTCATTTTAATTTATTAACTAACTTATCAAATTAGAAGTTCAAGTCAGTTAGCGACCACTAAGAGTAGGGTCGCAACTCTTCTTCATTCCCATGAGCGACATTCGTCTTCACGGTCAGGTATCCTGTTTGCAAAAATGAAAATGAAATGAAATCTTTGAGTTTTACCTCCCATGGTTATGCCGGCTAGGCTAAAGGAAACGGTGATGATGAGAAATGAATGAAATGAAGAAAGTGGGAGGAAACCAGAGAACCCCGCGAAAACCCAGGTACACGGTGATTGTCCACCATAAGGTTCACTTGGTGGGAGATGGGATTGGACCCGGGACCCCATGCACCAGAGGTGAACGCTCTAGCACTGAGACACCGCGGCCCCCAATCCTGATTGCGGTAAATAAGTGGACGTATCAGTCAGGCGAACATTAATATGTTTAGATCTTCGAGTTATCTTTAAAAAAGACACACACAGAGAGAGAAGCATTAAATTTCTAGAAAGTGTTATGAATAAAGCTGAAAATGTTGATGGTAATCTGCATTCAGTATGTTTCATTGTTGAGCAATTCTGGATGGGGATTGGGATGAGAAAAACGAAAAAGTTGGTCGATAGACATAGATAGTGTGGGTTATAGCAGTGAGAAACAATTTTCTTTATCTTCTGTTTGAAGCTAAAGTAAAACGAAAAAGAAAAAAAAAACTTTAGGAAAGTAAATATTATTTAACGCAACAATGATACCTTTAAAAATTCTTGTAATGCAATGTAATAATAGTGCTTGAACTAATGTAATAAATAAAATTGTGAAGGTCGTTGACCCGTTCGTGGGCTACGTCTGGCTCGCGGGTTGTATATTGTATGTCACAGGTATGTGGTAGGAAGGTCTGGTTGTAATTAAACTGTAGGGTGACAGTAGAGAATTTTGCAATACCACTATAGCTGGTAATTAAGAGTTGCAAGAGATACGATCTACCGATAATGTAGATTTTCGCATATGAAAGTTGTAACTGTGAAGATGTAAAGGTAACCAAGAAAGTTCTGTCGCTTTTTGTGGAGGTCTGTCTTCAATTGGCCCTTGCACAGTGAGTTGAATGCAAATGGAGGTAAGATGAAGTTCAGTTGTTAGTTTGGGTATATCCAACATACTACCTGGTAGTGAGAGTTCAGTTACATCGTGAACTTGCGTAAGGGCGGAGTGAACATGGGACTTCCTAGTAACGTCATAAGGGCTTGTGGAGTCTACGAATTCAAACTAGAGTCAAACACCGCTGCAGCGGGCAGGCCTTTGATGAGGGTGTTGTGACTACGCGGACAGTGAGCGGTGGTTTAAGGACGGTGACGAAACACTCGAAGACGTACCATGTGCCGGAAGTCCACACATGTAGAAAATGAAGATATTCAGGCAGCAATTTAGGCGAACAATGGAAGGCATGTGAGGAACTGAGACCACAATTCAGTGTGAGTGGAGAAACCATTCGGAAACACCTCCATCAACTTGGGAAGTACTACAAGTTGGATCGATGGATCCCACATGATTTGACTCCACGCCAGAAAGCAACGCGAGCATACACCTGTGTTTCTTTGCTGTCTCGTCTAAAGAGCCATATCTGAACAGGGTGCTGACATGTGATGAGAAGTGGGTCCTGTACAAAGCTCCACGGCGCCGTCATCATTGGTTAGCATCCCATGAACCGGTTCCAAAACAGCCGAAACCAGCACTGCACCAGAAGAAGGTCCTTCTGTGTGTTTTTTGGTAAATTGTTCGCGCCATCGTGCATCGGGAACTCCTCTCAGCTGTTCAGAGCAGAAATACAACTGTGTATTGTCAGCACTTGAGAAATGTTCAAGGAAAGCACAAAACTCTGGAGCCAGCACTTTTGAACCGTATATTGGCTATCCTGTTACAGAACAACGCTAAGCCCCATGTAGTTGGATGACCCGGGACACCATTCTGCGTCTTGGATGGGAATCGCTATTGCATCTACCATACTTCCTGGACATTCCACCATCTGATAATCACCTGTTTCATTCCTTGAACAATCACCTAAGATTACGCCAGTTCAGATCCCTAGTAGAGGTGCAAAATGCGTTGATACCTTCTTCGCTTCACACCCACCCATGACCTTCCAGAACGTTCGCAGAAGGTTGTCGATACTGATATGACCATTTTTTATCTTTCAGGTACGTCTTAGGCGACATATCGATGTTCGAATGTGCTGGATGAAAAAGCGACAGAACTTTCTTGGTTATCTTTATAATTGTATAGGACATGTAATGAAAAAATGACTATTATGCCCAATTTTCTATTTTGTGCAAAATTAGTGGTAGGACGAAAATGCATTAATTATATTCAGTTTGCGTGTGCATAATCCCAAAATGTGATGCGATATATGAGATAGTAGGAAGCTATTTGTCTTTTGTTTAGATTTCTCTCTCTCCTTTTTATTTTATGGAACAGACACATGAAACCTTATAAAAGGTAGTATTTTTTCCTCGAGTTCTCTTTATGAAGCAGTTATAATGCATGTATTGTATAGTTACAAGTGTACACAGTACTACGGAAAGTATGAGTGGGCAATAAATTAGAATAGGAGAGTGGTAATTATGAGGTTTTAATATGGGAGGTGATAAGGAAGAGTATGCTAACACATGGAAAGTGAAATAGTGCTGAGTGCAGTTATTCATTTATGAAAAACTCAAAACCGTGATAAGATGAAGGCAAGATTTAGATCTAAGATATCATGCGCATCTCATAAGAAAAAGGCTCAATACTCTCTTAGACGAAATATATACAAAGAATAAATAAAAATAATGGTAACATTGTTAAAATTTGTAAATGGTTTTATGCACAAAAGAGTACCTATTACATTAATTTAATGTAAGCCTCCCATCTCTATCACCTTCTGCAACACGTGTGGAGGGCGTCGTACAGTCACCGCGTCAATGTTTATCGATGTCCCATAGGGACCGCCATATGACACGGATGATGATTTCTCTTTTGTCCTAGTGCTTCCTACGAAGTCTTTCGTTTTGGCGAAAAGATTGTCAGGAAGTCCCCAAAAATATTGTGTGCACTGTGCACACACACACACACACACACACACACAGTATTTTTAGTTTAACCTAATTGTTCGTCTTTCCAAAACATATTGCTAAAGTCTTTCCAGCCTTAGAACAAAGTAGACGTAAACAAAGCGAAATGTATTCATCCGCAGCCCACACGTGCTTCAGCAGCGAGAGACGTGAACAGCAAAATCGTCTGCTACCTTACTGTCGTCGCATAATTTCCAAAGTGTAAGACTATGGTTGGTTGGTAAATAATTAACGCACTGACACTAACTACTGCTATGCTGAAAATACGTATTTTCTTAAATCGTTATATAAACGAGATTGCATCTGTTCCTGTTGTCCTGTTTTGTGTTTTCGATGTCGATTATTGTCATCGACGAAACACGAGACGAAGATGGATTATTGTCACTCGTCATTGCCATGGAACTCTGCACTCTACAATTTCAAATAAACGGGGTCGGCGCGCGAACGCATACTTAAGCGTAGTAAATACTATATGTCCAAGTACAGGTATGGTTGAAATAAAGCTATACATCTGTTGTTAAATACTATATATCTTGCGTTTCTTATCACAAAATGCAGGATAAATTCAGATATCTTTATTCGAAACTATTATTTTACTAGGGATTATATTGCGGCAGGATACTAGTGCAGTGAGAACAACAACCAATCACTGGTCATCGACCAACTTTTAGTCAGGTGGGTTTGTTTACATCTACTTTTTCCTAAGGCTGGAAAGAGAATATGGAGTTTGCACTTTCCTCCTTTATTTTACGGCACTGTCGCTTTTGACTGAATAACAATCGTTATCACTCGCCACACGTTCCGCTATCAGCTACGGAACTCTTGTAGTGTTGAGACACAGTACATTGACGTAAGGACGGTTTGCCATTACTTCTTGTCCAACCTATATATTATTGGGGGATAAAACTCAATTCCAGGGTACACATCTGTTATCGTGATTTTCATCAGAAGATTTGCTTCTTCCCTGGAGATCGTTCCACGTGAATGCCCACATCACCCTCTGGTGAGTTCGTCATACTTGAAGCGACCACTTTCACGTATTTGTCATAGTTGTTATCAGCACTTGCCCGCGGCGGTAAGACTTATACGATCCCAATTCAAATTAAAAATGAAATGAAATCTGAGTTTTACGTCCTACGGTTATGCCGGTTAGGCTAAAGGAGACGGTGATGATGAGTAATGAATGAAATGGTGGAATGAAGAAAGTGGAAGGAAACGGGAGGACCCCGAGAAAACCCACGCACACGGTGTTTGTCCACCACAAAGTTCACTTGGCGGGGCTGGAATCGAATCCGGAACCCCAAGCACCAGAGGTGAACGCTCTACCACTGAGCCACCGCGGCCCGATCCCAATTCAAGGGGACACATTATTAGAAATACAATTCTGAATTTTAGCAAAATTCCTATTTGATCTCTTTAAAGTTGAAGAGGTAATAACGAAAAACTTGAGCGATGTGTTTTAGAATCAGTTTCATTCTAATATAGGTGCCGTGTTATTGAGTCTGTTATTGTTGGCCATGAATGATATTTTTTATTATCGTAAAAATTCGCTTTTGTAAATTTTATTTTATAAAAACTACAAATGAAGGGATTTACCCTGAAATCATTTTGTTCTTAGGGGCCGTGGTACGTCAGTTGAGCTCGTTGTCTCGAGCTGTTCACATCGTGAGTAGTGTTGGTCCCATTGGAGTGCCTGATATCGCTACTCATACGTTAGTTGAAAAGACTCGTGCTTCTTCCACAAGTTTTGTGCTTTAGTGTGCTCGGTGAATCTCACCCTGTGTGTACAGTGTTTTGCAGTTTAATAGCTTGTAGTAGTATGGAATATAAGAAGGACTTACAATTTCAATTAATATTTCACCGAAGATATAGAAATGTAAAACCTAATGGTAGTCAAGTATATCAGTGGTTGGAAAATAAGTTTCCTCGTATCTTCGACAACATTTGTGCGCTCCAGTTACATGCGGAATCATATAGCATATATATTAAGTTTAAAGATTTACAAGCCTATGAACATTTCGCAGCAACAGCTCCTTCGTCTGTAGAATTCACGCATGTGTCTGGGGAAACAAGCACAGTAAGGATCGTCCCCGCTGATGACCCCATTCGGTTGGTGCGTATATACGACTTTCCTCTTGAATTACCATTATCATTCCTAGAAGATCATTTCAAAAGTTATGGTAAAGTGCGCAAAGTGGAACCACAATTATGGAGTGCCCCTTTCCCCCCTGGCATAGACAGTGGCGTACGTATTGTTCATATGGAAATACATAAGCATATACCATCCCGTATCATAGTGCACGGTTGTAAGGTGAGTGTGTGTTATGAAGGGCAGCCTATTACTTGTTTTAGATGTCAGAGCAATTTTCACACGATTGCCACGTGTCCTTTGAAGAACGTAAAACCAACTACGGCCGCCCCTGAACAGACGTCTCTACACATAACGGAGATTGGCAAAGTGCATCGCTCTTTTCCCTCTTCTGGCTCGCCTTCGCTATCTGTCACTGCCCCCGAGCCCCTGCTCAGAGTTCCTCAGGCTTGCCTTCATTGACTGATACCAACGAGTTTCCAGTGTTAGTACAAACCCCCCAAGTGAATTCATCTCTAACAAATAATGCCCTAGTTATGGAAGATTCTGAAGTGAAACTGCGACCCCCGCCTTTACAGAATACGCCTGTGGATGTCATGGAACTTGACTCGACTCGTCCGTCGGAGCAGGAAGTGTTAACAGTTCCGTCTGGTTCTTCGTCTGAAGTGCAAGACAATAATGTCCCGTCTTCAGTTGAACATACTGTTACTTCTGTGCAAGCTGATTTTTCTTCACAACAAAAAAGAAGGAAAGTTACTCGAACGTCTACACGAAAGAAGGAACAGTGTGCCCTTGATGTTACACGAGGGATAGAACAAGATGAGCCACGCGAATTACGATCACAACTTCGGGCAATATCTGATTCAGAATTGCCCTGAGGCGTGGTGTGTTTACTCTTCGCTATTGACCTTCACACCTGCTTTCCAGGGCTTCGTCCACATTGTATGTTATGATGTATTTGGCAGTGTTAGTTTTTGTGTTCGTACAGGAAAGTTCACTCGGTTTGTTTTCTATTCGTCTCAAAATGCGTCACTTTACTAGTGTTCATGGGAAAGAATCCCTTTCACCTTTGTAAGTACTTTTTTCTTTTTGTTATAGTTTTCTTTTTGAGTGATTTTCTAATGTTAACAGTAAATTCATTTAAGTTAATATCACTCAATATTCATAGAATCAGTTCCGATCATAATAAGGCCCTTCTAAAACAGTTCATTGAAAGCCGCCGACCAGACGTTTGTTTTCTACAAGAAATAAGTTCTCTGCTTACATCTTTGGATTTTCTTACCAATTATCAAGTTATTATTAACCGCGACCAAGAGACTGGGGTTGCGATTTTGGTGCGAAAGGGTCTGAGTTATGATCGTGTTGTGTTAGCCCCTGAAGGAAGGACTATACGTTGTTATATTCAGAACCTTTGTTTTATAGCATTATATGGTTATTCTGGCTTTACACGTGCAAAAGAGAGGAACGAGTTTTATGCAACTACCATTCCTTCTTTACTTCCTCCGGGAATTCCTCATTGTATAATTGCCGGAGATTTCAATGCAATTGTTGATCCCCGAGATTCTCTGACGCCTACCACGCCTTGTCCTACTTTGTCAGAGCTTATTCGTGTTCTAAAGTTAAAAGACGCTTTAGTTGTGTCAAACTCTAAGCATGTATTCACCCACTGCACTACTACGACGAAGAGTAGAATCGACCGCGCTTACATTTCAGAGAGTTTATGCACTGCGGTGATACAACAAAATACAATTCCTGTGGCGCTGTCCGATCATCCGCGATTGAAGTAGCCTTTAAAATGCCTTTCTTGCTACCACCGCCCAGGGCCCTTCCTATTGGAAGATTAGTAATGACATCATGTCTCGCCCGCAGGTTGTAGAGGAATTCTCGCGTCGCTTACCTTATTGGTGCAGCATGCAGCGGTACTACCCCTCTGTTATTTCCTGGTGGAATTTATATTGTAAACCTAAATTACGCAGTTTTTTTCAATTGCAAGGGCGGGTCGCGAGGGAAGATGACCACCATTTACATGAATTTTTATATCACGCTCTCTGTGAATTTTGGAATGCTCCGCCTTCTCTGGAGAACCTGGCTTGTATTAACGGTATCAAATACCGATTGAAAACTATTTACTCCCACACGTCGATTAGTGCGTATTTGTCGGAAGACTTTTATCATCGCTTTCCGGAGGAGACTATAACTATTTATCATGTTGATTGGATTTTGCGACAACAGCGTTCCACCGCCATTCATTCTCTCATTCTGGGAGATGGCACTACTACTACTAATTGTTCGCAGATTTTACAAGAGTTCACGCGCTACTATACAGACTTTGCACGTGCGCGTCCCATAGACTACTCATATGCCCCGGAGTTTTTGTCCACGTTATCTCACCATCTCACGGATGACGAGTGTCAGACATTGATCAATCCCATTAGTGCGGAGGAGATTTTCGCAGTCCTCAGGCGGGCAAAGAGCCGTAGTGCCCCCGGAGAAGACGGATTAAATATCCAGTTTTATAAACAGTATTGGTCTCACCTCAGTCCCTCTATTACCGCTTTATTCAATGCTTGGTTACGAGGCGAAGCAGTGGGTCGTAATACCGCTATCTTAGTCCTCATTCCGAAATCCCGCGCAGGGCATTATGTTCAGGACTATCGACCTATTTCTTTATTTCCCGTCGATCTTAAGTTGTTCACTAAAGTGCTTACAGCCCGACTTCGACCAATCATCCGTCACTACATTAGTCCTTATCAGGCAGCACTCCATGCTACGCATAACCTTTCATATACTCTTCGCTCTTTGCGCGATATTTTTGCTTATTTCCATTTTCGGCAGGTGCCTGCGGGCGCATTAGCTGTAGATTTAGAAAAAGCGTACGACAGTTTAGATCACAGTTTTTTGTTGCAGGTGCTGGAAGCCTGGAGGTTTCCTTTAGCCTTCCGCACAGTCATTAACAATTTATATACCACGGCCAATTTCCGTTTACAGATTAACGGACACCTGTCCCCTCTTATTCCGCTGAAACGTGGATTAAGGCAAGGATGTTCTTTGTCAACGATACTTTTTGCACTCGCATTAGATCCTTTACTTCGACAGTTGGCCACCCTGCACCCCCCTGGACCCTCCCTTTCTTGAGTCAAAATATATTCGGGTATGCGGATGAAATCACCATCACCGGAGTGGATCCTGTTCTTATGGCGCGGGTTTTTCCAGTGTTGGAACGTTTTGCACTTTGTTCCGGATTACAGTATAATGTACAGAAAACTAACCTATTACAGTTCAATGGTTTTCATTTACCTGCTAACGAGCCTGGGGTGCCGTGTGTACCTCACGTCACTTCCTTGAAGATCTTAGGTATCCCGTTTACGTCACAACCTACTCCCCTTTTCGAGGAGATTTGGTCCCCGTTGTTGTTACAAATTCGCCAGCTTTTGTTTTTTCAGCGTTTCCGTCGCCTTCATTTAATTCATCGTATTCACTTTATCAATATTTACATTGCACCTAAGCTGTGGTATCGGGGTCGAATTTTCCCCTTACCGGAATTGTTCGCTAAGCGGTTTGACTCCTTATTCCTATGGAATATATGGCGTGGCTTCTATTGTCGTATTCCACGTGCAGGACTCTATCTTCCCCGTTCACAGGGAGGGCTGTGTCTAGTACATCTCAGATTGAAATGTCAAACTCTGTTTATGCTTGATTTCTATGCTGCAGTTGCTATTAACGAATCTTTCACACACACAGCAATGGATACGATGTTTTTGGCCTAGTTATGAATTCCCTGTGAGCCTCCCGTTTATTAACTTCGCTGATTGTTATCCGACGTACATTACTTCACTAATACGTTATTGGACATACAGTGGTGTGGTTCTCTGCCCTTCGGGATACAATTCTCGCACTTTGTATAACTTCCTTTTCTCGTTGCCTAAAGATCAGATTATTCTCCGAATTCCTCACCGATATCCTCAGACTACGTGGTCACAGGTATGGGCTAATATCTCTGCCCCGGTATTACCTTCATACCTACAGGTTGAATGGTTTCAAGTGGTGCATCAGTTGGTGCCTACGCGCGCTCGTTTATTTGAGCTGCAACGTGTTCCTGACCCACTGTGTTCTCGATGCGCCAAAGAAGATACACTATCCCACCGGTACGATCAGTGTGTGGGTGGTCCAGCTATCCTTCTTAGGACGAATTTGTCGTCCACCTCCACACCAGTTCACAGTATCCTATGTTTTGTTTCCGGATTTTCGTTATTTTCCACAGACCAAACACCACGCTGTGCTTTTTCTACTGGCGTGTACAATTGTGTATATCCATCGCCATGTGCCTTTGCTGGATGCTCGCACCTACTTGGATTTTTTAAAACGCACTCGCCGAAAGCTCTTTTCACCCGAGTTGGACAGACAGTATTTTAGTAGGTTTTTAGAAGTGGTGTTGCAGTAATCTCCTTCCTTCTCGTTAAAAAAAAAAAGCTACAACTCATGATGTAGGTTTATCTTTTCGTTTTATTTTTTATTTATTTTTTTATTTTTCGCGATTATTGTTATACTTTACATTTTCCTTTTCTTGTATGTAAGACATATTGTATTGTATTACCCTAGGAGTCAGTCTGGTTCTTGTACACTTTTTGTATAAAGACAAGCACATGAACAATAAAACTATGGTAGCTCAGTGGTACAGCGTTCACCTGTAGTACATGGGGTTCTTGGTTCAATCCCAGCTCGCGCCAAATGACCTTTTCGATGGACAAACACTGTGTGCGTAGATTTTCTCGGGGTTTTCTAGTTTCCTCGTACTTTCTTCATTCCACCATTTCATTCAATTCTGATCATTAGCGTCTCCTTTAGCCTAGTCGGTATAAGCGTGAGACGTAAAACTTAAAGATTTCATTTCATTTTGTTTTGCTTAACGAGTTATATCGACTTCCCCCATCTCTTTTGGATAATTAACAGATATTAATTCTTTAAAAAATTTAAAGAGATAACATTATTTGTTTTAGAAATAGGTATATTAGTGCATACATTTAAAAAAAATCGTAAGTGTAGAACTAGATTGTTATCCGAAAGTATTATTATAAAATTTGTTAATTAGATGCTTCTTTATTG
Source organism: Thermobia domestica (assembly GCF_964235325.1). Taxonomy (NCBI): domain Eukaryota; kingdom Metazoa; phylum Arthropoda; class Insecta; order Zygentoma; family Lepismatidae; genus Thermobia; species Thermobia domestica. The sequence goes on along the minus strand of NC_137457.1, from coordinate 249,707,604 downwards.
TTCACGTATCACGTCTACTGGAACTTTTTCAGAGTATACGGACTAAATATCAGTAATGAAAGCAAACTCATAGAAAAAGTTACTCATATTCCGAGTAATTTTAATGGAAAGGTACTACTGTATCCGTGAAAAAAATCAAACGATATATATGTTCATGCTTTATACAAACTATATTTCCTTTTACAAGTTGACCTTATCTTTAATATCAGGTATTTGAAAAAGACTAGGAAATTGTGTTACTTCTGAAAAACATTATTCTTTCAAAAAATTAGCAAAACAGGTAAGAACGTCATACAAATCAATCAACAGGAAATAAACTACCAAGCACCAGTAGGTATAAAACTTGTTGCCTTCGTCTTATCATGATTAAAATCATTACGAGAGAAAGTCACACATCGTTCTAGACTTATTTAATGAAATAACTGCAATTATTTTTCACAGCTGATACAAAATTTTCATTTTGATACACCTTACAAAATAAATATTATTTACAAAATTCTGCCTTATGTGAAGATCTTTGAAAAGCTACTTCCTATTATATATATATATATATTCTAATAACCTACTAATATATATATATATATATATATATATATATATATATATATATATATATATATATATATATATATATATATAACGACCAGTGTATATTGTGTACATAAATTTTGCAATTTTCCAAACATTATGTTTAGATTTCATTACAAAAAACTAATGTATCTTGTGTTCATAATTAAAAAGTAAATGCCTGTTATGAACATGTCATCCATAGCAAATGCTAATGCACGATATGAGTTTCAAAAATTTTCGATATTAAAGAGATTACCATTTAACAGTACAAGATAATTTGTAATATTCTACATGAAAATCGAACTCTTCATTATTTAAGACGTTAAGGAAAATATACTGTATAATTCATATTTCTTCTCATTGACAAACTTCCATAAATACTCAAAGGGCCGCGATGGCTCAGTGATAGTGTTCACCTCCGGTGCTTAAGGTCCTGGGTTCGATCCCAACCCCCCAAATGAACTTTGTGGTGGACAAACCCCTGTGGGGTGGGGTTCTCCAGTTTCCTCCCACTTTCTTCATTCCACCATTTCATTCATTTCTCCTCATCAGCGTGTCCTTTAGCCTAGCAGGCATAACCGTGGAACGTAAAACAAAGATTTCATTTAATTTCATTTAATTTTTTTCATAAATACTCATATATGTTAAGAGATCTAAAATAGCTTACCATTCCCATTTTTGCAAATATTACTATTGCCTCCTCATGTACCACAGAACTTCAAAGCTTGAATCAGATGCCATTGCAAAAAAATTGTTTTAGTCCATAAGTGGCGATAGTTCTACATGGCCCTGTAATGCTTTTAAAGCTGTCCATGTTGACTGGCCTGTAAACTAGTTGACAACTGATTAAAATGTGTACGCTTGAAATGAGATCGTGTAAGTCTTACCGCCTAGGGGTTGAAGCTGATAACAACTATGACAACTGAGGGGGGAGAGTCACGTAGCATCTCGCGTGGGAAAATCAAGCATGACTAATTGGTCAGGTGGAACGATCTCCAGAAAAGAAGCAAATCTCCTGATGAAAATCACGATAACAGATGTGTACCCTTGAATTGAGCTTTATCCATTATTGGGTTTGGCTTTAAAAGTATGCCGTGATTAATGATTTTGAAAAATATAAAGTTTTTCTTGGACGTTTCAGCTTCTTGAATCATGTGTGAGAAAGTGTTTTATCAAAATTTTCTGTTTAGAACAAGTACAGACAAACTCTGCTGTATTACTTTTGGAGCCAGGGATTACTTTATATTATTACTTAGTCTCCATCTTAACTCAGTAATTAAGTGAATTTTAAACTGTACATATAAAACTGTGTAACCTTAACGTATCATACGTAACGGAAAACTGAAAAAAAAATGTCGTCTTAAATATTAGGAGTTTGCTGATACTTCCGCTCTTTCACGAAACTAACGTCCGTTATGTGTTCTGATAACATTTGTTATTAAAAGAACTATTAGGCTAGTTTTAAAGGGAAGCATTTACCGTAGCATGTGTGCTGCCAGAAACCACGTATAATATTCTATGGCATCAAAAGTATATGGTGCTTTTACACGGTAGGATTTTGATAAGCATCTTCTCGTGACGTAGCAAACATCTCACTGGGGAAGAGCGCAATTATGGCTCCGAAACTAAAAGCAGAAATTTCAGTCGCTATTTCTTCTCAAGTCCTTTGTCACATATGATTATTATGATGCATGTACTTTTAACTTTGTACAAACAAGGATGCTCCTCATATTTTTCAATCAGCATAATAATAGCAACCCCACTTCAATTCATTTTTGTTTACTACAATTTAATTTCCCACACAAAACAAAAAGCATGGATATTTGGCACAAAATCTTTCACTTTCTTTTAACACACCACGGCGCTGCAATCGGACCAGAAATGCTGGGGAGAATGTTACGAAATAGAGCAGATTCTATCGACAAGAAATGCCATAGCATATGCCATGGCATGAAAAATGCTATAGCATTTGCTACTTTACACGGTAGCATATCGATGATACGATTTTTGCTACAAGAAATGCTACGATAAATGCTTCCGTCTAAAGCTAACCTTATTTCCATACAAAAGTAAGTGAGAAAATGGTGTCATATTTAACGCAATATTCGTCTCTTCTATTCATGTAATTTTTTTTAGTTTAACGTTCCACAATTATGAGTCAAGGCTAAAAAATGATGGTAATGACGAGATGGATGATAATAGTGAAATTATTATTAAAGTTGGGGCATTCGGGACAACCCCGAGTACACTCATGCATTTGGTGTTTTTCCGCCACAACACGCACTTTGGCGGAAAATTGGATCGAATCAGGAATCCTACACGCCAAAAGCTAATATTCTGCCACTGAGTCACCTTGGCTCCTACTGAGAGTCATTTTCGTAATGATTGCTAATAGCTTAATATTCACTAACAATTAATAATTAACAAAAACCAGTGGCGTATACTGCTTTGAAGACATGGGCTACTACTGACCTTGTATATTATTATTATTACTATTACTAATAATAATAATAATAATAATATACAAAATATGCATAACAATGAACAAAAAGTGGTTGGTGTGATTTGCTTGACCTTTTGCTTTGACACCATTAATGTTTTCCACAGTAAATGAAATTCCATTACACATTTGCACAGCTAACTACTCGTGAAATGCATCGTAAAATATTAATTTTTACCAATGTCGTTTCCCTGAAGAGTCGCCTCTGTTACTGACGTCGGTTGTCATTCAATAACAGTCTTCGCAAAAATTCTGAGTATAGCAACATAACGCAAAATATGTAGACAGTCGTTATAATTCTTATGTCCATTATCACTACCTAAATAGCAAATTTAGCTTTGTGTTAACGCAAACGATTACGGAATGCCCCAGTTATCCCATACAATATTTTTCATTCATCAATTTGCATCACTTTGCATATCTATAAGTTCTTGTAAGAATATAATTTGATAATGATTTTGCAGGGTTCTTCTAATACTGATACTATGTGTATAATCGGGAAATGTATTTGTGGGAAATTTCATAGGAAAAGAATTACAAATACGAAAATTAGAATGAGTAAAACCAATGTTGCAAAATAGACAAGAAAGTTTTATTGTTCTCATTAACTGCTCTTTTGACATGAAATTTGCTACATACATGTCTTTGCCGATTGTACATATATTAATATTATAAGAAATACCGGGCGAATTCATTATCAAATTTTATTTCTCCAACAACATCTTTATAGACATGCAACAATAATTTTGGACATGAGTGTACAATGATTTTGCTATTTGGCAGTGACAGCTTTAGCGGGTAGGCCGGGTAGGCACGAGCCTATCCCAAAAATTTTGGAAAATATCTTCTTCTTTCTCACCTCAACCATAGGTTGGTGGGCAACATAGAAGTTTTAAAACTTTCTCTCTCTTAGGAGAGCTCTTTTATACTTTGAAAAGGTCTCTTTTTCAGTACTGCATCTAGATATTCTATCCTTGGTCTTTCTCTTCCTGGTTTTCCTTCTGCCTTCCCTTCTATCAACATGGTGATCCAATTGGAGTGCTGAATAAGGTGGCCAAGCATGGTCTTTCTTCTTTTCCCTCTTCATGATCTGTCGTCTTTCATTAGCTTGTTTTAGTACGCCTTCGTTCCTTTCCCTTGTGGTCCATGATATTCGCAGCATTCTGGGCCAACACCATATTTCAAATGGTTCCAAATTGGATATTTCAGTTTTTCTAAATGTCTACGTCTCTGATCCGTAAAACGTCACGCTCCATACCAGAGTCTTGATAAATCGTCGCACGTGTTTTTGTACATCCAAGGACACATTCCTTGATGTTAGCAGTCCTCTTTTCCTATTGAATGCTTGTTTAGCCTGTGGTATTCTGGAACTTACGTCTTTTTCACATCTTCCATCCCAGGATATTGGACTTCCTAGATAGGGGAACGTCTTCGATTTTCTCTCCATCTAGCCATACGTTTGCCCCTTCCCGTCCTGCTCTTGTACACTTTATCACTTTGGTTTTCTTCTTATTTATCTTAATTTTACATATTCTTTTCAGTTGCTTGTTCAAGTTTAAAAGTGCTTCCTGCAAGTCCTCTTCGTTCTCAGCTATCAGTGCTATGTCATCGGAAAACCTTATTGTGCTGGAAACCTAGCCATTTACTTTTACACCTTTCTCCTTTTTATCAAAGAATTCTTTCATAACCTCTTCTATATAGACGTTGAACAGGAGAACGGAAAGTTCACATCCTTACCTTACTCCTTTACTTATTCTTGCTTCCTGCTGATCTCTTCCTATAACAGCTGTCTGGTTCCTGTAAAGTTGGTATACAGGGTTTGTCGAAGAAGTAATGAGACTGAGTCTATAAACAGGAATTAATTCACCCAATTTTATCAACTCCCCAAAATTCTTTAAAATAGTCCCCTTGGCCGTCAATGCACGGCTGCCATCTCGATTTCCATGTTTCATACGCACCCTGGAAGTCAACTTTCGAAGTGCCTTTTAAAGATTTGGTTATGGCCTTCTAGATTTGGGGAGCAGGTAAAAGTCTGCTTTACCTTCCACAACCTCCGCCATTTCAAGGCACACGTCAACTTGTTGTTGTTTTTGTTCATCACTGAAAAATTTTGGTGCCAGTTTTGCACAAACTTTTCTCGTGTTCAAATTCTCGGTTACAATGTGGTGTATCATTGACTTGCACATGTTAAGTTCTTCCGCTATTAATCGTAGACTCAACCGACGCTCAGCGTCCAAGAGTTCTTTCACATTTGACACGTTCTCATCCGAAGAACTCGTCGAAGGGCATCCAGATCGATCTTTATCCTCAACTGTCTCCCGTCCATCTTTGATGTCCTTATGCCAGTGAAAAACCTGGGCTTTCGACATGGCATTATATCCGTAGGCCTGCCAATCAAGGCAAGAGTCTCTGAAGCAGTTTTGCCCAAGCGAACGCAGAATGATGGCATATCGCTGCTCTAACGTCCGCTCCATTTTTCGCTTTTTTCCCGTGACCAAAATGAAAAAAAACTTTGCGCAACGATCGATCGTCATTCTCTCACTGCTCAGAAGCAACTGCCGCTGGGTGCGATGCTTACGTAAGACCCCTCCACCGATTCCATCCATTGAAAGCGCTCTGGTAGCGGCTGGAGCGCTGCGTGTTGGTAAGTCTCATTACTTCTTGGACAAACACTGTATTATTCTTCTGTCTTTGTAATCCACCTCTTATTCTTTAACGACATGAACATGATATTCCATTACATTATTATTCTTTCCCTTCGCCGACTACTGCGTTCCAGTCACCCATGATGATTAAATTGTCCTGGTCTTCAACTTTCATCAATACTTCTTCTATTTGCTCATAGATTTAGTCTATTTCCTTGTCTGTGTAGCCTGATGTAGGCATATATACTTGAATTATCATCATATTCCTCGGTTCTGCTGCTATCTTCAATATTACTATCCTTTCATTGTGTCTTCAGCTGGCTATAACTTTCTGCCCTATCTTCTCATTTAAAACAAAACCGACTCCTGCTGTACCGTACAGTAAAAGCGTCTGAAGTCCCCGCTCGACATGTCTCCTCCGTCAGGCCACCTAACTTCGCTGATTCCCAATATATCTATCTTCATGTTTTCCATTTCTTTCTTCAGGTTTCTCAGTTTTGCATACTGTAACAGCGATCGCACATGCCAGGTTCCTATAACTCAGGGGTTTCATTTGATGACGACAGAGGAGGTCCTGCTTTGTTTCCCTTCACTGCCGAGGACGACCCTCTGTGAAACAGAGAGTGGGTCAAGGAGAACAAGTCGGGTACAAAGATTCACTGACTTTGTTGACCTGATAGTCAATGTCGTATAAACGACTATCTGACATTGCTTTCGGAAAGATGCAGTTGCTTAAGCAAGTTTGACGACATTAGAATGTTAAAAATCAGATTCTGAGGCAAGGGTAATATATTTTTTAGCTCATTAATATATAATAATTCATTGAATATACCTGTATTACACGCATGTTCATGAGAGAACAATATCACGGATGCGTAATATGAATTTCACAATACGTGCCTTCTTTTCATTCGATTTTTCTTGGCCTTTGCGCACTAGGACGAAATGTTATTGTAGTAAATTACAACGTTAATACAGATTATGGTATTCCAACGCTGGCTGTTTCATTCTGCTATATTACATGCCAGGGGCGTAAATAAGGGCCCCGCAGACCCCGCAATGCGGGGGGCCCAAAGCCATCACGGGGCCCCAAATCGTGATGTAGGACGTCGAGAAGGGGCCCCATTCCACGTTGTCTGTGGGGTGGTCCCCCGCCCTTAGTTACGCCACTGTTACATGCTACCAGAGTTATACTTTACCGAATCTTAAGTGGTCCTTCTCGCCCCACTCTGATACCTTTAATTCTTCAGAAATTTTGTCTTAACATAATATTTATATCCATATTCATATCGTCTTTATTGCAGAAAGTTCAGAGGACACCCAAAGCATTATAATCGTCAAATCTTAAAAGTTACAGATTAAAATGGATACAAAATATTTACAAAAAGGTCAAAATTGGATACAGAATATTTACCAAAAAAAAAAAAAAAAAATAGAAAATGATATTTACAGAATATTTACAAAAGGATCAGAAATTGAAATATATATGGAGTGTGGTCCTACACCTAGATATAACTGCAATACATATTGTAATATATATAAATTCTCGATTGTAATTGCAATACAATACAAAGAATAACGATTTCAACACAATACAATAGATGACACAATACACACAATTCAACACAATACATGTCAATTCATTTTTCTCATAGTTCTTCAATGCTGTGTTATTTTTTACTTTAACTGCTTTGTAATTTCGTAAAACTCTTCTATATCATATTCTGGATAATCTAATAAGTGTGATTTAAGTTCACTTTTAAAAGTACCCACTTCGGCACCTCTCAGTGCTTTAGGGAGAGAGTTGGATAATTTTGCGGACGTGCCAATATTTGACAGAACACACACTAAACGTAAGACATATTAGTATAGTGCTTTCTCGAACTCACTACAACTAGTAATCTAGCATCACCGTCGCTGTCTACATGTTCTCCCGCTGAAGTAGTATGCTTTTTATTACAAGAACTGGAGCTTGGAAGCAAATAAGAACTTGATGCATTGCTTGAAGGCGACATAGTTTCGATATATGATGCATGTATGACGTTTGATGTTTTTTTCTGTGTGTCTTTACTGAATGTAAGTTAGTGAAATCTTCTGCACATTGTTCTTATACACAAAAATATTTATTTATATCTTCTACTCAGTGAAACATTTTAATATATATAATAAGATTATCTATTACCTGGAACTTTTTCTCACATGCACAACAAGATTTTTTTTAAAAATAGCAACCAAATATTGTATTGTGAAAATACAGTTTATATCCAACTAACCACTGGAAGAAAAGACTCTCAGGGTAGGAAATAAATTTATGCGTACTTCCAACCCGTTGCATTGCTTTATTTTCTGACACCTTATTATGCTTGCTAGTGGTACTAGATTCATACTGTTTATGATTTTATTTTATTCTTTATTATTTATTATTATTATTATTTTGTTCTTGTTTGTACTTACAAATCGTTTACATTGAGATGTAAATTACAAATCATGGAAATAAATTGATACATACTTCTAACCCGTTGCATCTTTTTGTTTTCTGACACCTTATTATGCTTGCTAGTAGTACTAGATTCACACTTTTTTTTTTTTGTCGTTTATACTTACAAATCGTTTACATTGAGATGTAAATCACAAATCATACACTGAGTGACTCAGTTTAACGAATATTAAAATTCAATTAAATATATTTTATGGCATTTTTAATTATATCTAGAAGGGCAAACGAATGATTGTCACTGAACCATTCGTACCATTGCGAGGAAAAAGTTGTCAGTTTCCTGATCCTCATTGTTGCTGGTAATTGCATTACATGCCTAAGTCGAAACTGCAGAACATAGTTTAGAATCATCCTGGCTTATCAATGAGGAATAAGTACTGAACAATACCATCTACTGGTAAACTGATGACCAGAATGTTCCGAGACCGCCGAGAACCACTTCTACTGGATTTCTTGCCAAGAGGTGGGACGATCAAGTTCGTGCATCTGCGAGCATCGTGATGTAAGCGATATTGTCATCCTAAAATGGCAACGGAAAACCGCGGGGAGGAATGCCAGCCTTCATCTTTGAGTGGAAGATTATGGAGCATCCCACGTACAATCCCAACGTAACCCTAGTAATTATAGTCTGGTCCAAAAAGAAGTTCATGGCAGGGAAGAAGTTCGTGGTACGAAAGAAATGGACAACGATACCAAAGTGTAAAACGGTGTTTCTCATTGGTTTCGTGATCAGCAGGCAGCCTTCTAGGCAATGGACATCGACAAACCTTGGTATGGTGGGACAAATGACTGAACATGTATGGTGATTACCCCTTTTAAATTATTGCCTTTTTCGGCGTTTTTCTTGAGTCTCAGATAAGTAGCGACAGTGTCATCCCTATTTATCCTAGGATCATGGTTTATACCTCGTTTTTCTCAGAATGGAACAGCCTTTCAAACGGTACCACTTACATGTCCCTATAATATGTCAGAAGAGAATTATTTGAGGGAAAATCAGGATTTTTTTCCAAAAAAAGAACTTCTTCAATGTTTGGGGCCCCCTGAGGCTTTACCGGTTTTGCGTACAAACCTCCAAAAATTTGGAAAAATACTACATAGTGTACTAATTGCTTGTGAGAAATTCGAATTTCCTGTCTTCAATAGTAAGAGCGGGAAATTTTTTTACCCATGTTGAGAGAGCATCAAAAAAACGCCCAAAATTTCCCTAATATGCACCCTACACATTTTAAAAATTTTCTGACACGCCCCTAATGATCGTAAAATTATGGTTCATACGTCGTTTTGTTCAGAATGGAGTATCCTTTCAGATGGTATCACCCGCATGTCCCTCGGACATCCCTAAGAAGGGAAAAATTGAGGAAAATAGGGATTTTTGCTGAAAAATTCAATTTTTCCGGTTTGGAGCCCTCTGGTGCGGCCCTGGGTAAACATAGAGATCCAGAAATTACTTTCAAAAATACTACGTAGTGCATTAATTGCTTGTGCCAAATACCAATCTCCTATCTTCAACACTAAGGACGGGAAAAATATTTTCCTCTTCTGCGAATATTCCCAGAATGTCCCAGAAGACCCTATATAAATTTCAAAAAGTTCTTGACACGTCCCTAATTATCGTAGGGTCACGATTCATACACCATTCTCTTCAGAATGGAGCAGGCTTCCAGATTGTATTACCCCCATGTCCCTCGGATGTCCCTAAAGAAGGAAAAATGAGTAAATAGGGATATTTGCTGAAAAATCCCTTTTTTTCCGTTTTGGGACTCTCTGGTGCGGCCCTGGGTAAACATAGAGATCTGGAAATCACTTTCAAAAATACTACGTAGTGTACTAATTACTTGTGTCAAACACCAATTTCCTATCTTTAATACTAAGGACGGGGCGGGAAAAATATTTCCCTCGTCTCCGAATATTTCCGAAATTTCCCAAGGATGCTATACAAACTTCAAAAATTTCCTCACACGTCCCTAATTATCGTAGGATGATGATACATACGTCGTTCTCTTTAGAATAGAGTAGGTTTATAGATGGTATCACCCGCATGTCCCTAGGACGTTCCTAAGGAGGTTACAAGTGAGGAAAATAGGGATTTTTGCAGAAAAGATCCCTTTCCCCCGATTTGGAGCCCTCTGGTGCGCCCAGGGTTAAGATAGAGATCTGGAAATCACTTTAAAAAATGTTACTTATGGTACTAATTACTTGTGCCAAATACCAATCTGCTATCTTCAATACTAAGGGCGGGAAAAATATTTTCCTCTTCTGCGAATATTTCCGAAATTCCTCAAGGATAGTATACAAACTTCAAAAATTTCCTGACACGTCCCTAATTATCGTAGGATGATGATTCACACGTCGTTCTCTTCAGAATCGAGTAGGCTTTCAGAAAGTACCACTTAAATGTCCCTATCATGTAGCCGAGCGGAACAAGAATCGCGAAAGTGGGAATTTTAGTCAAAAAATATCCCTTTATTACCATTTTGTCCCTCTGAACCCCCCTTCTATGATGACGAAGAGATCCGAAAAAAATCCCATAAAAACTAATTGGTCCACTGATTGTTTAGGGAAAATGTTGGGAGTCTAGGATTAAAGATAAGCTCACCAAAAATATTGAAGTTAGACCTCAGTAAAAAAAGGGAATTTGTAAATTGATGACGTCATACCCCACTATGTTCTGACGCTCGGAAGCGTATAGACCCTTCCAAGGCTTTCTTGAATACCTCCTCTCTTCGAGAATACAAAAAAACCGGAGCTAAATAGAATTCTTAATTCTGTTTTAATCGAATCTTTAAGACACTACAATATCGGTCGAAAACGACCGAAAAAACTTAAAAGGGTTACATGACACAATAGCCATAAGTACGTAGAATATTGTGTAATTTCGTTTTTCAATTTTGATTTGTAATCTTTAAAAGCCAAATCGAATAACTGAAATATTGATCATATTTTGAAATGTTGCAGTATAAAATTTGTATGAGCTCTATATTTGATAAATATTTAAGTATCATTTTTAAATATTTATCAATATAATACTGTTAGGCTAGTTTTAGACGGAAACATTTATCGTAGCATTTCTCGTAGCAAAAATCGTATCATCGATATCCTACCGTGTAAAGTAGCAAATGCTATAGCATTTCCTATGCCATGGCATATCTTATGGCATTTCTTGTCGATAGAACCTGCTCTATTTCGTAGCATTTTTCCCAGCATTTCTGCTCCGATTGCAGCGCCGTGGTGTGTTAAAAGGAAGCGAAAGATTTTATGTCAAACTAGCAGCGTTCACCCCGCTTCGCTGCGGTCACCCCGGAACGCAATAAACTTTGTTACTTAGATAATTTTTACTTTTTCGCTTTCAAATTGCAGTAAATGTTAACATTATAGCGCCTGTCATTTATGTTAACCCGCCGAGTGACACGGTCATGCGGGTTGCATATAAATACGTTTATTTTTATACCTATGATGAACTAACAAAGGATTTGTACGTTATGGACACTTGAATGGTCAATTATCTCAAGACACTGGTAATTAAAAATTAAAGTGATATGATAAAAACCATCTAGGGTCCAAATCCTAATAACCCCCCAAAAATGAAAGAAATTGGTTCAGCCGTATTAGCGTGATGAGCTAACAAAGGATTTGTACGTTCTCTTTTATATATGTCAAATATCCATGCTCTTTGTTTTCTGTGGGAAATTGAATTGTAGTAAAGAAAAATGAGTTGGAGTAGGGATTCTATTATTATGTTGATTAAAAAATATGAGGAACATCCTTGTTTGTACAAAGTTAAAAGCGTACAGTTTCACTATACGGATCCACACAGAAATTCATTTTTAAACAAATACTTTCTCCTTTCATTTATTGTACTTTCAGCAATCATTTTTGAGGTGTGCTCTTACATTCTCCGGTGCAGGTTCACTTTAACAGGTCTTCTTCAAGACAGCTGGCAACGTGTAGTTTTACTATACGGATCCATAGTATAAGTAGTAGTAGTAGTAGTAGTAGTAGTAATAGTAGTAGTAGTAGGTGTATTAGTAGTAGTAGTAGTAATAGTAGTAGTAGTAGGTGTATTAGTAGTAGTAGTAGTAGTAATAGTAGTAGCAATAGCAGTAGTAGTAGTAGTAGTAGTAGTAGTAAATAGCAGTAGCAGGAGGAGTAGGAGGAGTAAGTAGTAGTAAGAGTAGAAGTAGAAGTACTTAGTAATAGTAACAGTAGGAGTAGGTATAGTAATAGTAAGAGTAGTAGCAGCAGGAGGAGTAGGAACGGGCAGTAGTAGTACTTGGAATAGGAGTAGTAATAGTAGTAGCAGTAGTGGGAACAGGTTAGAAGCTCCGAAGGGTTGGTTGGTTCTGTTCTCGATACAAAATAGGGAAATTACGGATTTTCAAAATTTTATGGCAGCTTATTGAAGATTACGTGCATTTCAGGTTCGACTTTAATTTCTATATTTCCACGTAAATACGCATCTCAGATGTAAGTGCACACCATATTTCCATTACTTGTGCATACTCTATTAAAATATTAGAATTTTTTTCTGTAAATTTTAGAATTTATGGATCTGTATAGTATAACTGCACCGTTAAATGTCCTTTGTATCATAATAAACATATGCAAAAAAGGGCTTTAGAAGAAATAGTGACTGAAATATCTGTTTTTAGTTTTGGAGCCATAATTGCGCTTTTCTCCAGTGATTTGTTCGCTACGTCACGACAAAATGCTTATCAAAATGCTACCGTGTAAAAGCACAATATACTTTTGATGCCATAGAATATTATACGAGATTTTTGTCAGCACATCTGCTACGAGAAATGCTACGATAAATGCTTTCGTCTAAAACTGGCCTTAAACTGATTTTATGTTGCATCCCTTTCGGCGTTTGGGCTACTTGCCAAGTATAATATGGTTGTTTTTACTATAAAGATACTAAATTCAACCCATATATGGTTGAATGCGTAGCACAATTTTCAACCAAATATTATAGTTGACAGTACTATATGACGTCATTCATATCGTCATTTTTAAAATATATAGGTTGTTTTTACCATATGGTAAATTCAACCATATTAGGGTTGAAGTTGAACTTATTCATATATGGTATTCGGTAGGTTGATTTTATCACTTTATAGTTGTTCCAACCATATTTTATGGTAAATTTAACCCATAATATAGTTGTCCATATATTAACTATGTTTTTTGATAAATTTAAATTTTTTGTTAATTCAACCTTGGTCTCTTTGATGGATGGGTTCAGCCTACAATGCACCCCGCCCATAGTTACTCGATTTTGCTTCTTTATCCTCGTGCACGTGGTTGCACCACCAGGATTTGTCTCCTAATCCTGACTCGCCTAAGTGATGTAACCCCCATTCTCTGAGGGAGTGGGATACGCCCATTGCGTGGCCAGACCGAAATCCTGAGTGCCTACCAGCTAACCTACTGGTTTAGGCAGACTGCTAGCGAGCCAGTCCTACCTTGCTCTGCAGGCATTGCGCCCGAGCGCTATAAGGCAAGCTCACCTCGCGCCCATGCTCACCGTTACCCAGATTCCTGGGATTGGTCCCATAAGCTACCGAATCCCACGGTATGATCACTGCCCGGCAGAGTCCAACCCTAATCAGGAGCCCCAGGCAATGCCCGAGAGGGTTTGTTCAATCCCGAACCTGCCTACCTCTATCGTTCAACTGGCAAACGCCTTGTCGTGTGGAGGTACCACGCACACGTCAAGATACTCCCGTATCTCATCCTGGACCCAATGGTACGTGATAAGTCACCATTTAAGTTTGGTGCCGGCCCATATCCTACAGAGTTTCCTCCCTTCCGCGGGATCAGCGCCGTTACCCAGATTCCTGGGGTTGGCGCTTCCCCCACCTTCATTCAGTCCCCCAGCAGGCAGGAGTCCGACACTCCCCCACGCCCCGGTAGGGTCGTCCAAGCAATACAGGACTTCCTCTAATTACAGTTGAAATACACCGTACATTACCAGAGCCAATGACTAATCTAGACCTTTCGCTCAAGCCAGACATTGTCATGGGCCCTTCGAACAATACGGAACTACCTCTTCTTACAGGAGAGGTTAACCGTACATTACCAGACACAATGGCTGATGTAGAGTGTCTACCTTTAATAACAATGGCCATTTGGGAGCGGCGGATCCCCTGCTAGAGTCGTGTATACTGCAACCAGTCGGCGACAACCAGTGTGCAGGAACACTACCTCAGCTCTCCTGAGGTACAAGTGTGCGTTAGGGTACTAGGTATCCCATCCCGGACCCAAGAACACGTACCACACACTCTTTGAGGGCAGTACCTACATCATCTTCCCGGTAGGGCGCTGGTTCCGCCCACACATTGGACACACAAGCTACCCACTCTTATACGACTTGGGGTACCACGTAGCCTTATCTTCCAGGACCCAAGGGCACGGCGTAGTCACCCATTTTGGAGGATACGTGAAGGCTCACCTCCGCGGCAGACCACCTACCTCAGTGAGGACGTGATGCGGTTACACGTACTCTCCCAGATCCAATGACAGGAGTTAGTCGCCCATTTCGGAGAATGGCCAAGCCTCACCTCCGCCGTTAGGTTAATATCCTGATTCGCACTGATAACTAGCAAACATTGTCAGCTCTTAACACAGGATAGACAAGAGTCACACGTGTCTGCACGTTGCTCCCGAACCCTACCTCCCCTGAGGGTTACCTGTGACCAGGCTAGTGATGGGTAAATTCCCGGGAAGATATTTTTCGGGAATATTCCCTGGGAATATTCCCGGGAAGATTCCCAAAATGGGAATTTATCCGGGAATTTATGTTCAATCAGAAAGAAAATTGCATTCTATTACTATATTATGATTTCAAAGTTGAATTAATTTTTATATCACAGCATATGATTACTGTTGTCCACAGAGGATTCTTTAAAATGTATGTTCTGAACGGTACTATGTTACTTTATTAACACTTTATTATATTTAGAGAGTACGCATACATGTACATTTATTTACAATATATTCTATCAATTAAATATGTGTGAAAAATGTTATAGTAAATTATATAGCAACAGTTTAAATTTATATGTAAGCGGATTTGCTCAACTTGACTCTATTAATGATATTATAAACACATTAAATTTATAAATGTTATAAACCAATTAGATTGGGTAAATGCTAGAAGATACATGTCTCACCAGTTTATCAACATTTGCGCATACATATTTATGTTCACAAAATTTGCAAGATACTTACTTATCTTTATATTTTAGCACGTAACATTGCCATACACGACCTTTCAGTCTACCTATTTCTCAAAATTCCATACGTTAATTGACATGTAAAAGAAGTCCGAGTAGGCTACTTCTTCAGAAATTCGAGTCAGAGAGAGGAGACAGAAAGACGTCTATTACTAATGGTGGTTCAGGGTTTGTTAATAGTACTTCATCTCTATTTCTACATAATTCTAAATTGCTTTAGAAAATGGTTCCTTTTCGTCATTTGTAAATTAGTACTTTGCTAATTTTGGATGTTCTTTAGCATTGGCGGCCAGGTTTTGCACCTAACTTTTTGCGATATTCTATTCCGATGCGGTTGTTTTATGGTTTCATACGTTAAATTACGTTACCAACATTAAATTCAGACAGCGTTGCAGAGCGAGCTTTAGCGAATGAAGGCGGGTTAGAGCCCCGCATGGCACGTTGTTTTCTATCTTCGTTACCAACAATTCACTTTCTTTTCTCACATAAATCACTTCCACTTACCTTTCCGTTTTGTATAAAACCCTACTGCTCTAAAAAAAAATGTGTTCGATACTTTCTTGACTACTTGAACATCACTATCAACTCATTTCTTCCGTAAATCATCCTACTTTTTGCTAGTTTTGGCCCCCCAATTCTAAACAATTACCTTACTTTTTAGTGCAAATGGAAATGGAACTTAAAAATCATATTATTAGTTATATAAAGTACCGCCAAATTATTTTAAATTTTTTAACCTCAAAATTCTTTAAAACCTAGAAGTAAATCATAATATATTAAAATAAAGTAACTAGTCATATGGTTCTTATAATTTGGAAGATAAAGTAAAGAAATGGAAATAAATTCCTTTCCGGGAATTTATAGGCCAGGGAAAAAACCCGGGAATATTTCCATTTTTAAATTCCTTCCCACCGGGAATATTCCCACTGCCCATCACTAGACCAGGCCATACACAGGGGGTCCCTCCCCCTTTCTCAGCACGGGCTTGGGACCGGCCATGGCGGGGTTACATGTTTTAAGACACTTTATTTCTTTTGCTCAGATCGCGCCTTTCAGTATCGGCACCTGAAAGTTTAACCGAAACAGGGCTATCATCATTGCAATCTTCCTTGCTTTATTATTTTTTCATCATTCATTTGTTTTTCCATTTGAACAAGGGTGGACAGGGACAAGGGATAGGAAAAATGGACGAAACCACAACACTAAGAAACAACAAAAGATAAATTTACACAAAATCAACAAAGAAAAAAAGAAAAAAGAAAAAATGATTTTTTATATATAAACTCCTAACTACCTAATATTAATTCATCTTCTAATTTTCCTATTCTATTCTATTCTCGACTCAAGTTTAGCTTACTGTAGTCTTCAATTGTTTCATCCTCGTTCCTTTTATCATATTTAGCCTTTCTCGTATGTTTATCATCATCTTCATTGGTCTAGGTTTCACCTGTATGATAGGTTTTCCACCTAGTTTTTATGATCAACTTCCTCATTGAGTCAGGTTTCTCCTCTATAATTGGCTTTCCACCTACATAATATCCTTTCCACCTATTTTTTTTTTTTGTATTATCATCTTCATTGGATTTAGGTATCACCTGTATGATAGGCTTTCCACCTATTTTATTTTGTTCTTTTTATTTTTTGGCATTTTTTAAATTAGGTTTCCTCCTGTGTGATTTTTTAAAAATAAATTTTTACTACATTCTTCTAATAGAGGATGTTAATATTTGCACCACTGAACTTAGCATCATTATTGCACACTTACGTTTAAATATTGCACACTTAAATAGGCACTACACACTCCTGTGTGTGAAAACACAACTTTTCCGTAATAAAAACAACATATCACTATCACCACACTGCACACTACAACACCCATTCAGTTTTCTCCGATCCCGCAAACTTTGATTTCCTTATTGATCCTAAGCGGAGTTAGTTATTTCACTTTTCCACAATTGACTTCTATGGTTCTGATCCTCAGTGCAACGGTTTGAGGTCAAGGACCCACTCGGAGCACTTAGTGCAGGCCCTGATCAGTTGTGTCCTGCCGCAGTAAGCGCTGGAACCGGTGTTGACACCTACACGAACAAGGTTCGAGGTGGACACTGTATAACATTTACCAAGTTATTGGCTTTTGTTGTGCATAGGATCTTTAGTGTATGTTATGTATAGACTATATGCTATTTTTGCTTTGTTTTGAAGTTTACGCTATTTCCCACTACCTATTTTCGTGCACACCCGCTCAACACATCAGGAGTTCTAATCCGGCTGGATGCCGGGGATGCGTCGAGCGCACATTCACACTATTCTTCCGTAGCACGCAGAAATCCAGCGTTCCTGGAGCAAAAACTCCGGTCCTGGTAGGTACTCTTTTGCACTCTGACACATTCATTTTCATTCCTTACTATTGTTTTCGTTTACATTTTGTTTATTCCTGTATGACATTTCCAAAAAGTCTTTCTCTAATTCTTGTTGCCTTTTATATAATTGTTTTCTTAGATCAGAATATTTCTTTGCTATTCTGCTTAATATTTTGTAGTCCTCTTCCTTAGCTAAGACTTCCCTTGTTTCTTTTGTTCTGATAATATCTCTTCCCTGTAATTGATCTTCCAAGAGGGGACACCATAGAATATGGTGTTCCGGCGTGCCTAGTTCTTGACATTGGCATCTGGGATGGTCTTTCAAACCCATTCTATACAAGTATTGTTCGTATGGCCCGTGTCCTAAGATAATGTATTAGTCCTGGATTGGGGTCAAAGTGCTGCCATTTGAGACGAATATCAATTTTTGGTATTATATTATACAATTTACGTGAGACATTGGTTTCTTGCCAATTTTTGTTCCAAATTTTTATTAGTTCCTTTTCTATATCTTCGACCGTTTTACTTTGATTAGTTAGTAATTCTTGTACTTTCCCCATGTTTGATTTTTTAACCAATAAATTGCAGCTCTTTTCCTGATAAATAAACTTATTGGTTTGACTCCTAACAAGACACTTAACGTAATAAGCGGTGTCGTACTGAATGCTCCACTTAATCTTATTAATAAATTTCTTTGCGGTCTATCGACATTTTGTTTTAAGGTATTATTTTCCAACAATCTGTGGGCCCACACGCTTGAAGCATATGCCATTGTTGCACTTAATAAAGTTTCTTGATATAATTTAATTATTTTCCTTTGTAGTTCATACGTGGTATTTGCTATCGATATTAACTTGTTTGCAACTTTATGACCCATGTCTACTATATATCTTATACGTATGTGGCCCAAAATTTAGTTTTTCGTCAATTTGTATACTCAAGTATTTGAATTCTGCTTCCCTTTTTATCGTATTAGTTCCTAATTTGATTGTTGGATTCCTACGCAGTTGTGTACCGAACAACAGATACTTTGTTTTCTTCGCAGATAGCCTTAGCTTACTTTTGTTACTCCAATTTGGTAAGATATTAATGACTAATTCTGCTTTAATTTCTAATTCTCTTCGTGAATTAGCTGAGATGATAATTGCAATGTCGTCAGCAAAACCCACTACTCGGTCTATTTCTTCTTTACTATTTAGAATTTCCAGACAGGGCTGCAATTCTATGTCCCACAACAACTGTCCCAAGATCGATCCTTGGTGCATCATTTCTCTGTCTTAACTACAATATTCCCTTTTTCACCTTTAATTAATATATTTCTATCTGTAAAGTAATTCTTAATAATGTTTAATAAGTACTCCGGCACATTTATTTTGATGAGATTTTGAATTAATGAAGGAATCCAAAGATTGTCGAACACGCATTCGATATCCACAAATAATGCCAACGCGTATTTATTTACTGAACAGCTTCTTCTAATTTGTTCTACAAAGATGTTGAGAGCATCTTCTATCGATTTGCCGGGCCTAAACCAAATTGTAGTTTATCATTTTCAATGTTCCTAACATTATTAATTCTACTAGCTATGACTTTTTCAAAAATTTTCGCAATGTTTCTGAGTAGACAGATAAGACGGTACGAACTTACATCGGTTGGGTCTTTATCTTGTCCTTTTAACAGTATTATTAATTTAGCTTCTCTCCAAATGGTTGGGAATTCCTGTTTCCTGAGTATAAAAGTAAACAGTCTTGTAAAATAGGGAATTCAAATACTTTTCTTATTTTTATAAATTTCATTTTTAGGCCATCCAAGCCTGGAGCTTTTCCTGTTTTTAGTTTTCTTATAATTTCTTCTACTTCTGTATTTGTTATCTCCTGAATATTGTGTAAGACTTACGGGTTAAATGTTCTCAAATTCTCTTCTTATTTTGCATTGATTTTTCATTTTCATTATCTTGTAAATCCCTTGGAAAAAATTTGCTAGATAGTTTCTGTATGGTTTCTTCCCAAGTTTGGGTGTAAGAACCGTCATTATTTTTTATAGTTGATAATGTCGTTGGGTTTATTTTTTGCATTATTAGTTTATATGGGAGGCCCCATGGATCCAGTTCTATGTTTTTTTCTTAGAAATCTCTCCCAGCTTCTTTTCTTAGATTCAAGCAATTCTTCAGTATATTCTTGTTTCGCAGTTCTATATATGATTAATCTTCTCTGTTTGATTATTGGTGATAAAGCTGATTGATAACTTTTCTTTTAGCTTTTAGGATTTTCTTAGGCGCTCTAATTTAGGAGTGCAGAATTCGCTGTGTTCAGATTTTGGATTACATTTTGGTGTCGATTCCTGTAAAGCTAGCTTAGTGGACTTTTCAATTTGTAACACAAGATCATTCACATTTTCTGAATCTTTTATCTGATGTAAGATAAGCTTTTTCTCGAATAATTCCCAGTCTGTTTTCTGAATGTTTGTTGTCTCATTATGGGCTTCTATTTCGCCTATTTTCAAATCAAAAGATACTACTTCATTGTCACTTATAGTTATTCTGTCGTGGACTGTCCAATTACTTATCTTATTTTCTAAGTCCAGAGTACATAATGTAACATCTATGAATGATTCCCCTCTGGGGACCACAAATGTTGGTTTATTTCCCCTGTTTAGTAGTAATAATCCATTTTACTGTATAAAAACTTCAACGGCTTCACCTCTTATATCTGTGGTAGGTGAACCCCGGACAGTGGATTTAGCGTTTACATCTGCCGATAAAATAAACTTTTTGTTAGGATGTTTCCAGATTAAGTCTTGTAGTTTTTGTAAAAATACTTAAGTTTCTATGCTATAATGAAAATAAGAATTTATGAGCCAGAAGCTAACATGTCCATATGAAATTTCGATACAAACGTTCCAGTCGTCACAGTGTTGTGATATTTTTAGGATTTCGAGTTCTCTATTCATGATAGCGATGACAGCCTTTGGCTCATCTCCTCCATAAATAATTCTTGCAGTCGCTGGGAAAGCTGCCAATTTATTCTTTATTAAGTAAGGTACTTGAATTACTTCCCAACCATTTGCAGGTAGATCATATATTCTGAGTTCCATTCTGTCCACTTCTTTCAGTACAGGATATGTAATGGTTCTTTCTTTTTCGTGTAAATCTATGATAATCTGTCTAAATGCTACTGTTAGAATTTGTTTATCCTCTAGTTTGGCCAATTTATATTTATGTTCCATCCTTTCGTACAGAGGACGGGGCTCAATTATTATTGGTGAGTTTATCTTTGCCTCTGATTCTGATGATGATATTGCGTTATCTTGAATAGGTTTTGTTTTTTCCGGAAATAAGTATTTTTCTTCTCCTTGTGTAAAGGAGTCATTTAATTTTGGAATTTTTTGTTGCTTAAATTCTTGTTGGATAGTATTTTGTTTTTGTTTTTCATTCTATTCTCCAAGAGGGTTTTAAATTCTCCTTCAGAATTTGTTTCTAATTTAGAGTTATTTATTTCAAATAAGTCAGTTTGCACATATTTACTTTTAAATGATTTATTCCCATTTCTTTTCCTCTCTAAGAACTCTTCCAATCTGTTTTATCTCTTTTTTGTTTCCTTGGAGATTTTTTCTTTATTACTACTTTTTGCTGCTTATCCTCAGCTATAATTGATCTTACTGATTATTCTTTCTCTCGCGACCCTGTATGAAACGCATTCTTCTGTATTTGAGGTCTGACATGTTTTATGTCTCAGTTTACATGGGACACATAAGTTTTTATGCTTGTCCTCGCATTCTTCGCTTTTATGTCTTAATGTGCCGCATATCTGCATCTTTGTTTGCCCTTGTTATCACAGTATTTGCTTACGTGCCCAAACTCTTGACAAACAAAGCATTTTGGAACAACTATGAAGCCTTTTATCTTGTGGGACTCGTAGTCGATATAGACCTTATCTTTATTAATTAGCAGTCTTCTTATTTGTGGAGTAACTTCTATTACCAAGTAACACTTTTTTTAGTTTTTTCTTCCCGCTCTAAAACGGGCTTTGATTTGCTTAGCCCCTTCCATTTCATTTTCCTCGAAGTTTTGCTCTACAAGTGCTGTCACTACTTCCTTATCTTTCAATTCTGAAAGGGTACCATAAATTATCATTAATGATTTTTTTTTCTACTTTCTTCAAACGTAAAGTTCTTTTTGATTTCCTCTTTCGATGTTATTTTGTTTAGATCTTTTGTTGCTGTTTCTAATACAACTATGACCTTAATCCACTGATCCACCAGTTCTCAATCCACTGATTTTTAATTTCTCTTTCCTAGGATCGATTGTTCCTGTAAGACGTTGTACTGTTTGTTTAGTTGATTCCCCTTCATTTGGTTTAAAGATCAGAGTTGGTTTTGTTTTTGCCGTAACCTCTATAATCTGTGATCTTCTCTTTTTCTGTGATCTTTCTTCCTGACTTGACTACTTCTGTCCATGTTGGGGCGTTTTGTTCCTCGGTTTTCAATTTTCCGACTTTCAAGTCTTCTATTTTCTTTTAACTCATTTGTCATATATTCAGTATTGTTTTAAGGCAGTCGAGATCTCTTGTACATGGTGTAAAATAATGTAAATTTTAAGCGATAGACAATTGTGTACTTTTTTTACTAATCCAGTGGCGGCCGCTGTATTGTAGTTTCGGGTATTGCAGTACGAATGATCGGAGACTGAAGATATAAAGTGGATATAATGCAGATATAATATAGATATAAGAAGATATAATGCAGAACATTTTATA
Source organism: Thermobia domestica (assembly GCF_964235325.1). Classification (NCBI taxonomy): domain Eukaryota; kingdom Metazoa; phylum Arthropoda; class Insecta; order Zygentoma; family Lepismatidae; genus Thermobia; species Thermobia domestica. Next base: position 249,685,043 of record NC_137457.1, on the reverse strand, counting down.
CGATTAGTCACCTTATTTAATTAGTAAGTCCATTCTCCTCTCTTTGATTGGAGTAAGTTTGTCTAATACATACTGGTTGAATTCTGATGTTACCATTATCAGGTCTTTTTCGATGGAAAGCATAACCAATGGTGATAACCGTTCTTGGAACGTTGAATTCCTTTAAAGTGTCAATTCTTTTTAATGTGGAAAGACGCCTGTCTCCGTTTGCTGTCATAGGTATAGTTAATATTAATTTCAGAAGCTTTGTAGATTCACTAAATATTTCTTCTAGGTTATTGCAAACAATTCGCTCTAGCAAACCCAGTCCCTAACAATGGCCCAAATTCTTCTGCAGCGTAGACTGATGACAGTTCGTGGCAGATTAGTGTTATATAAAAAAAATGTAAATTGAACACAGTTCATTCACAGTTTGTCTAGAAAAAATAAAGCAAATTGTGGAAATATATCTAAGGCAAACAACATTGCTGCCATAAGATGTCCTGTGAATTTAAACCGGATTTTTTTCAAACACTTCCGAATTGCCCTTTACTTGTTTTGCCTAAGCCTTAGTTGCAAGTTTTTTCTCAGTGGAGAGCTGGGTAAATGCTTTTTTGTTTCGTACGTTATTTACAGAAGTCAAGGTATAAAATTCATTCAGAATTTGTAGGTTATTTACAGACTTAGAAAACACGTAACTCAAATAAATCTAATAACTAAAATCCAAAACAGCTGAATCAGATAAAACAGCTGATACAAAACAGGTATATGAATTGTGAATGTCACATATACACCAACCCACACACGTGCGTGAAAGAAAAACTACATTCCAAATCATCCGTCTTGGTTGTAAGCAATGCACGATGAAGACAATATACTTCCAAATGAAAGGAAACAATATTTATCAATGTAATAAGTTCTGGAAAGCAAACTTTGAAACCTGACAGATGTAGGATCAGCATCTGTAACCGAAACCAAAAGTCAAGAACGCCAAAACAAACAGCATTGTCAGTTCTACACCCAGAAATGTTTGCTGGGAGGGGTCCAAAGTATTTGAGGAGGTCCAATACGTCTATGTAGAACTGTCGAACCTGTATTAACTTAAACCAAAAAAGACTATAAGTAATTAATTATTTACACCTATAATTCTAGAATAAATAATAGAAATATTATTTTTATAATAAAAGAAAGAGTACATGATGAGGCGTAAAATAAACTATTTAGCCTACATCAATCATTTATCTGTTAAACAAGTATAGTTCATTACGAAAGTCTACAAATGTTTACTATTTTTTGAAATTTTTGGGAGGTCCGGACCCGGTGGATTCCCTTTGTGGTTGCACCCCTGAGCATTGATAACTAGTATCAAATTCAGTGTGGCGTTTCCCATCATACAGTTTTATGTGGAAAGTTTTGTTTTATAAAACAAATTTGTGTATGCTAGAATACTACCCACAAAGGGGAGGATTCTATACATTGGCATTAATATTTAGTTCACAAATTACTGTACAAGAAGCCTTCATTATCTATATAAGCTAAGAATTAGCTTGTAAATGCGTATTTACTTTTATTTGTTTTCTACTCTATTACATATTTTCTTTCTTATTTTGTAATTTTGCGATCACTTTTTTTTGTAATTATATTGGTTTGCTTTAGTATAGTCCAGTAATTTAAAACTATGAATATATAAAAATAAATTCCATTTGTAATTGGTAGTGAAATAAAATACAGAAATCTTAGCGCAAAAAACGTTCTCGTTCACTGGAAACAGTGCCGCGTTGCAGAAGCACTGCAACGACCAGAGCCTTCAACTTCTGAGTTAGAAGAAAGGAGGTTAACATTCGTTCCATTTCCGCGCTGTAGAAATCTAATCGTTGTACGGTTGCTGCAACGTAATATAAATTAGATACATTGTGATTGTTTTTACTTTTTCAAACGGATTGATGGATTTTATAGTTATAGAATTAAAAAAATGTGTTTATTTAAAGTATATGGGAGTATTAGAAAGTATTTTTCCTGGTTTTTACTTCTACTGCTAATAATATTTTTTTTTCTTGAAATACTTTGGTCCTTGCGCAATGCTGCAACACTAACATTAGCCGCCACTGCTCTAATCAGTAAACCAACTAAGTTTCTTTTTTAAATCTTGTGCGGTGCAGTGGCGGCCATTGCAGTGTTCCCCTGCGAAAGTTTCCATTTAAGACAATGCTTCTTCATGAATGGGAGATACTGTGAGCTGTTAAAGATGGTTGCGCTAGAGAAGACGGTTGTAGCAACTGTTTTAGTGGAAACAACTACAGTTGCTCTGTATGAAAGCTCCAATTGCTGTTCATCGAGATGAAGAATCTATTTTGTTCCTACCATCCTTATCGCATTTTACAAGACATGCATATTGGAATGAAATTATAAGACTTAAGTTGAAAAAAAATATTCAAATAACCAATATTGTTAAGAACTAGCAACTATGTATGTAAAGAAAAATATGTGTATTAATTAGATGGAAAAGGTTCCTTTTAAAAAATAAGTAATTAGGAAAAACGAATACACTTATCGTGGACTAATGAGGTTCTCCGGCAGTCACGTAGCATAAAAAGTAATTAAAAGAGCAAACAAAACTGTTACGGAGAACCTCAGGGTCTAAATGAAGAAAATTATTGGATATAAAAAAGGTGAGAGAGATCCAAAAGGGGATCCAAAAGTTAGAAAGAAATCAACTAATACAGTCGGAATCCAATGTCGAGCTGGACAATATGGGTGGACACTTAACAATAATTCTGTAAGTTGTATTTTTCATTTTTGTATGTAAAAGGTTGTCATTTAGGCTCCAAGCTGAGCGCATGGTCTCCCTAGTAATAGTAAATTTACTTTGTATTTTTATCTTGTAATTATGAGAAATAAAGCCTTGCTTGTTGTTAATATAAGGGAGAAAGGTTCTCTATTAAATAACCTCATCCTTAAAGAAATTTCGTACTGACAGGCACAAGTAGTTGACTACAAAGTAAAAAAGCTCCAAGTCTATACTACCGTATTATTTAAACATGGCTCCCAGACGAAAGAATACAGCTTGGGCCCTATATTAATATACAGTATTTTATATACATTAATTCTTTATACCAGAATTTATTTTTTCTTCATTTTAGAATATTTTTCTCAATAGTGGTATAGTTCTTTCAGTGCATTTGCAATATTCTTTCTTTTTTGTCCACCAATATATTTTCGAATGTATTCTAGTATTCTATAATGCCAATAACACGTAATCTTGCGCAAACAATGGACATAAACGGTGACGTAGTAGCCCCGCAGTCTTTGATGACTTCCTGCTACCTCCATTAACCTACACCCTAAGAGCACTACACCCCATTCTATAACTCCAGAACCTGTAGTTAATACTCCTTCCCATACAGTTTCCCAACCTTCTGCCTCTGTCACGTTAGGCTCAACATCTGTTTCGGTTAACCCCAACTCTCTCACAATATTTGCGGGCACACCTTTATAGAGAGCAGATTTGTTTCTAACTAATTTCGAACGCACAGCGAAAATATCTGGTTGGTCAGAAGATAGAATGAAAAATATTTTTTCTTTGTGTCTAGCAGATGTACCCTTGTACTGGTACCAAACCACTGCCGGGTTAGATGCTTTGTCATGGACAAATCTTAAAGACAAATTTTTGAAACAACTTGGTCCTAACAACTTGCCTATATCAGCAACAGAAACATTTAGGTCTATGGTTCAGGACCCTTCTGAATCTCTTTTGCATTACTTACACGCAAAAAAATATTTGTCTACCCAACTAGAGAACCCCCCTAGCTTTGCTGAATTTTTATTAGATGCTATTACCGGAATGCTGCCACATCATATAGTAGAATTTTCTCAAAAAAACATTAGCAACTTTGGAGAATTGATTACTCTAGCCTCTACTAGAGAACGAGCCGATAGGTTAGCACAAAGACGGTTGGCAAATCTGCCGGCTGTTTCCAATGTACCTCCGCCTTCCAACAGTATTTCCCAGGCGGCGAATGATTCACTTAAAAATATCATTAGTCGCCTAGATGCCCTCCAAGTTAATACATATATGAATAACCAGCCAGTACAGCACACTGTGGCATTTACGGAGGATACACACGCTAGTTCTGTTAACCGCTCTTCATATCCGAATAATAGCTACTGTTCGGACAACTTTCGCAGGTCAAAACGGGCATCCTTTCATCAATCCTCCAGTAGACATAGGGGCAACCAGAAGCCTCAAAACACTGCCACAGACCATCATTGCTGTTCTCATACGCACAGGCAATGCGCCTGTGATCAAAAGTCAGAAGACGCAATTGATAAGTCACAGGACAAAATTTGTACATGTCATAGCAACCCACAAAGTTCTAAATCACAGCAAACGAACCAATCAAAACAGCACAAACATTCTCAAAAAACAATGGCCTCCCTTTAGAAATTACAATAACCGACAATCCACGGATTTTCCCGCATCCACGAATTTTGCATCAATGTACCCTCCAGTCTACCCAAAACCCTTCCTGGGTGCTATCCTTCACCTTATTTTTATCCCATTCACTCTTCCCCATCTCAAGTCCCTAGTCAACATTATGCTACCACTCCTCTGCCTTCCTTACCTTCCACGGACACTAGCTCAAAAAACGGGGAAAATTAAGGGGGACATAGATGCGCCACCCCCTCCAGTATTGTATCACATGACATAACCAACACTAACACCACTTCACACAGTGCTACTACGCATACATTGCAACAGCTAGAATTACAAATAAACCCCATTCACACAAAAAAATGCATATTACTAGTACCCCTAGTCTTTCAGCGTCAGTTAACGTACATACTAGGAAAAATCTTAGGGAAACACACTCTCTAGTATTAGATACAGGCGCAGAGCTAAATTTACTTCCCAGCCATTTAGTACCCCCTCAGGTAAAGCCTTTCCCACTAACTACAGTACTGAACGGCATAACTGGGTTACCTATTACCCTCAGCCGTGCGGTGACAACGGTAAATATACAGGGTCATAATTTTTCAATACTTTTCGCATATCGCCCTTACATTCCTTTCCCATCATTTTGGGTAATCAATTTTTGAAAGAACATCTGGCACACTTAGATTATAACAATAGAACTTCAACATTAGAACATTTTGGTAACAAAACCCCCCACCCCTCCTCCCAACATTAACGCACAGGTACATCTTCTGACATGTTACAACCAAGTTCTCCAGAAAACAAACATTTATTTTCCACACTGCAAAAACGCAAACAATCCCTGCGTAAGGAGTAGGCATGCTCAAACTGCATATACCGTTACATTCAGACATTAAGCATTTTTATATTCATTCGTCAATTCATGATTCGACGTTTCCGAGAATATCTTGAAGAGAGGACATTACCAAACGGCTTGTTTCCGCTTAAATCTGCTTTAGATACCGTTGACATTTCATCGAGCGAGTGTGAAAGAGGTTTTTCCCAAATGAATTTAATTGTAACACCAACCAGATCTTTGCTTCTCACGAAAACAGTATCTTCTTTGCTATTTATAAGAATTGTTGCTCCTCCACGGGCACTGACACAGTTCAATACCTCAAAATACGTGAACTCGTAGCTGTTGCGTGGACGTCATTCGGCTGTGGATACAAAGAGCAAGCAGAGGAAAAGAGACGTCGAGCAGTTATCTCCAGATATGGAAAAAACTTGGTCACTTTTTTGAATTGCGCAGAACAATGTGAGTACATTTCTTATTCTTTGAATCATGTTTTAAATATTATGCTGCCTTCTCTTATTTTACATTAATGTCTGCAATATGCTATAAAATGTAGATATTTCAATTATCTTTTATGAAAAGTCTGTTCCACTCAAAAGTGAAGGGGTTCAGGTCCGAACAATGGGAGCCAATTGCACTACATATTTGCAATAAAATTTCCTATTGTAAAACATAGTCATTAGGAGTATGGGTATCGGCAGAAAAAAAGAAGAATGGGCTACTGAACGGACCAGTCAACTCTCTTTCCCTGTCAAAATTTAATTAAGAGCAAAAGAAGTACTGTGAATTGTAGAAGTTTCTTTGAATTGGAAAGTGTTAAAGTTTAGAAGAGAAAATAAGTAGTGTAATAACCTAACTCCTGGGCCAAAACTCTAGGCCAACCCATTTTGGAAATATCTTTGACCACCACAGATTGAGTAGGGTGAGATTGGGCAGGGTGCTTTGCGCATAGGCTTTTATGACATTTAAAAACAAAAAACTTACATCTAAAAGTTTACAATGGGGTCCTACACAAAATATATTTACTGCATCTTAATATCCAGTTGATAAGCTTTCATTCGACACTTGAATCATTAAAATCGGTTAAAAATTAACTTTAAAAATTCAATGAGAAGGAATGTATAATAAATATAGCATTTAATCTAACAGATGATCTGTCACTGACTCATTTGAACGATTCCAGTACCAGCGCCGGAACACCCTAACATGAAAACATAAGAAATAGCTTAAATAAATATGTTTAAAAAATGAGAGTTTATCTCAGCAAAACTGCCATCGCAGAAATCCAGATCCATCTGAGAGGTCAGCGCTGATGTTTGTTGTTGTTGTTTTCCCCCCAGATGGGTCCTACGATTTTTTGTTTAATTTCTATTTACCTTCTTTCCTTCCTTTGAGGTCTGTAAGTGCACTTGTGGCTTTCCATTCCGCCTCGGTTCTCCCTATCTGAATACGAGTCACAACATTCACCCACACAGCTCCCTATCTTATTGTTCCCATCCTATCCCTGGCGCCAGGATTTCCCTTTCCCTCTCCTTTTAATTTGTTGGTTCCAAGCATCAGATCCCACACATGAGTCAGAGGTGGGGACACTGTAGCCATCTGAGTTGAAAAACAACCGTTAGCTCAATTCACTTTACAGTTCCTTGAGAAATTACAAATTTATACCCAGGCCGCAGATATAAATTCGCAACTCCTCGGTAAGGATTTGAACCTACATTGTCAGTTACAAACCACAAGCTTTACGGCACCGCGCGTTAACCAATTGAGCTACTGGCTAGCGCTGTATAATGGAGAGAAAATTCACTCTCTTATTTACACAGGGAAGAAACTGATGCATAAAGACCGAGCCATTTGTTAGAAAAGCGTCTATTTGAAGAATTTGACAACAGCAAGAGCCATCTATTGGCAAAGTGATAAACTAAGATCATACGTAACGCCATCTATTGAATAAGTGAGTACCTCCTTGAATATGTTCACCTAGCCGGCAAATTCAAAACAAAAAATATAATTGTGGATATCTTGCTTCCTATAAGAGAGGGCTGATATTTAATTTTTGGCAATTAGTCTTTTGCTGACCCATAAGTGTTGCTAACCAATAAAATTAAAATCACTAAGTCTAGCAACAAATTTGGTCCTAAGTTTGCAACAATGCAAAATCATGAAATTGAGGTATTTGAAAAATGAAAATACTAGCATAATTTACATAAAATTCTAAGACCTTTTTAAAGAATAACATTTTCCGAAAAACTTAAAGATAAGCCCGTAAAAAATTTCCGAAATTTTGAATTTGTTATAACCGCCAAATACTCGTCTATTTTAAAAATTCAAACGAAGATCAATAGAGAAATAAATTTACTATATTTTGAATGTCATGTAGGTTGCATAACTATAAGGATATTATTGCAAAAACTCAAATAACTCTCTTATTTATATATGGATCTTTAAAATTCAAATGACATTCAAAAGTACTGATTTTCCTTATGCGTTGTGACTCTAAATCACAGTTTTTATGAGTTTATAAAGATAAAAACACTTAAAATATATTTAAATTTACAAGTTTGGATACTGGTAATGGAATCTTCTGCTAACTTCGTTCTCTATAGGAAACAATGATTTATTAAACTCTGTCCATTGGTCATAGTTCAAGCTGAATAAACAACCATTACATTTCGAAAACTATTTGCATTTCGTTTTACACATTTTTCACAATTACATTTAAATTATTAATACCTCTTTTGAAATTCCATACTAACTACTCAATTTATTACTTCAAAAATTTTTTAATCATCTTTGTTACTTTTTAGATTCATTTTTGAAGAACAGTTGATGCATTTTATAACCATTAGAAAGATCTTTCATTCCATCATATCTTATAAAAAGTTTCTTAATTTTCATCTCTTTTAAAACTTGATCAGTATCTTCATTATATCTCGGGTAATATGGTTTTGTATTTTTCATTTAAATGTACTAATACTCTTTCACCAGTGTATTTTGTTGGTATCAATTTCCATAACGTTACTTCGTATGATTTTCCTTCCTCCAGATCTTGCAATTTAACAAGTTTTAAAATGGTTATATTGTTTTTCTTGTTTAATTGTGATGCCATTTCCTATTTTTTGTACAAAAACTTTTAAAAACTTGTTCATTTTTGTAATGACCTTATCTCGTTATACATATAGTTAATTCTATCAACAATGCGTTTTGTATGTTTCATATTTACTTCGATTAGCCTGCTTAATTTCCTTAAATCTTTTAGCAAGTTCTTCTTTTAACTTTATATATTTCTTAGCTTCAGCAGCATCTAAATTATTCATTTATTATATAAAGAAAAATGAAAACGTAACATAACACATCGTAACGTAACCTAACATAACATAACATACACGTTCATATATGTTCAAGTACATTCGCTTGCGTTGTTTACTCCGGTCTATACTTTTAAAAAGTCTTTAATTTTATTTTTATATTTACCATTATGCGTTTCCTAGTCATATCTATTGTTAGGAAACCATGCTTAGCTTCCCAACTCTTATTGCATAAAGATTGTAATTTTTCAAACGACATATCAGATCTAACAAATTCATCATATGTGTGTTTTAGATTTACATTGTCCTGTTTAAAGATATAAAGAAAGTTTAAGTTATCTCTAATTAATTGTTTTGGTACTTTAGAATATATTTGTCCGAGATAGAAACAGTTTAAACCCTTATGACGACCTCGAATTAAATATTCTCTAACGTAGTTTTGTTGTTCTAAAATGAAATCATCAAGCACTACCACAGAATCATTCTCACATTCATTTAATGGAATAATCTCTTCGTTGTTTCCTCTTACTACTGCTGCTGTGTTTTTAATATCACATTCTATATCTCGAAAAAGTTGTATTAGCTGTTGGTATTTAGGTTGATGTAGGCTTTTAGAATAGATATAAACATTTTCATATTTCAACCATTAAGGTGCTAACAAAACATTATCAATGATTAACGTTGTTTTAACACAACCACTAGGCTCAAATATTAGACATCTTATATCATCAGGTAACAACACGCCGTTCCTCTTTTTCTTCATGGCATTTTCTGTTAACCTTACTTTAATATTCCAATTATCCATTTATTCTTTATTATATAATGAATAAAAGTATTTAATTTAAATCGTTATTCATCTGTATTAAACATGTCTTTGCAGTATCCATTTGAAAACAACTTAGAAATAGCTCTTGCATGATTTATAATACATACTTAACTGGAACATTACAGAAAGAAATAATAAATTAACATTTTGTAGTAACTTTCCTGACTATCCTCAATTTTCAGAACAACTCATAGTTCAACCTGCTCAATAGAATTTAAAATAATTAGAAGAATATATTAAATCAAATCTTCCATACGTCACCGATACTTTTAAAAATATTAAATTTACCGAGGACAGAGAGAAAAATAGAGTTAAAATATTTAACGGATATTGCAACATAATGTTAGACAACATTAATACTGTATTAGGTTTTAGTGAGAAGAACTTGGCTGGAAACAAAGAACATGTTGGAGATAAGGTACCAAAGTTTCATCCATTTGATACTATAAATATTCACTGATTTAGCAGAAGGTATGATTTTAAAACATAATGATACAACACATAACGAAACATATTTAATCGCAACATTTAGAAATGCAGAATTTAGAGAACCAATTATATATGAGCCTAGAGAAAAGATATTTTCCCAATACATCACAACAAATTTAATAATTTCAAAGTTTCAGTTCGAGATGAGAATGGTGATTTGATTGATTTCGGTGGAGCTTGTATAATTGTTCTTCTCGCTGTTAAATAGATATAAATTTTGTATATAATAAATATGGATATCTTTGGTAATGTTAAAAGTAGGATAAATAATATTAATATTAGTAAAGATAAATTAAAACTATTAAAGAATTCAAATAATTCTGTTAACGTAAAACAACTTAAATCATTAGAAGCCAATATTAATAGTCAATTAGAGAACGATAGAAAACGATTTGAAGATGTATTAAAAACGTGACAAGACACATATATCACGAAAGATGTGATTGATGCTAAGATGTATGCTATACAAGAAGACTTTCAACTGTTCAAGAAAGAAACTGAAAAATTAATAATGCAAAAAGAAACTATACCTCTATTATACCGATTGAGAGCTGAAAACGTCAAGAAGCTCATTTTTAGAATATTTAATCTTTCTAATGGCTACAAATTTCTCTATAATGTTAAAATAATGCATAAGGAATTAAGCTTTGATAAATACTTTCCAGACATATATTTGGGCGATACTTTGGTTGAAGAGTTACCTTTTAGCTTTAACAAGAACGATATAATTACGATTAAACCAAATAAATATTCTGCTATGGAAGAAGGACAATTATTGTTTGTTCTAATGTACATAGAAAGAGACCTTTCGTAAAAAAAACATTTGGTATAGAATAAATATGGATATTTCGGGTAACATTAAAAGTAGTAAAGAAGTTTTGGAATCTAATTATACATCCTGGGTTGATTTTAAGAATAAAAGATTGGTTAATGTATCTAATGCGATCGATAAACAAGATGTTGTAACATTAGAACAACTTGAATCAGCGAAAGAAGAGTTTACACGAAAAGAAACTGTAGAATTGCCATGTCGATTGGCAGAAGATGATGTTGAGAAACCAGTTTTTTTGTATATAATTTAGCTGCTGCCTACAAATTTCTTTATAGAGGTAGGTTAATGCATATAGAATCAAGTCTCAAATCATATCTTATAAACATATTTTTAAATGACATTCTATTTGAAACTTTTCCATTACACTTTAATATAAATGATCAGTTAACAATTAGACCATCCAAATATTCTGATCTGAAACAAGGCAAGTTATTAATGCTTATTATGTATATTGAAAGAGAAGATGAAGATGAAACCGAATCAAGTGATAATGATAATGTTAGGAGTGTAGTATTAGGTAATGATGAATTTTAAAATTCTATATAATAAACTGGATGTATTGTGTTAAATATAAGAAATCAACAGATACGAAGAAAAATACCATTAGAATAGAACAAAAAAAGAATGGAAGATACATTAAGAAAGGTATTTGTTCTGTATGTGGTGTTACTAAATCTCAATTCGCTAAAAAGAAATATTGAATAGAAAAAGGTAGTGGTGTTAGAGAAGGCATTATAGAAGAAATTCACAAACTTTCCAGAAAGAATTATCCTAGGTTAAGTGTTAATGTTAAAGGTATAGATGATTTATGGCAAGCAGATCTTGTAGAAATGGATAGTAGTGTATTAAAAGGTGTTTCCAAATTAAACAAAGGATACAAGTATGTGTTATCGATTATAGATGTATTCTCGAAATATCCTTTTGCTGTTCCCGTTAAAGATAAGAGTGGAAAGAATTTTACAAAAGCGTTTGAATCAATATTAAAAAGTAGAAAACCTAGTAACTTACAAACAGATCAAGGCAAAGAGTTTTACAATAAAGAATTTAAGAAGTTGATGGAGGAAAATAAGATTAATCATTACTCAACCTATAGTGGTAAGAAAGTTTCTGTTGTTGAGAGATTCAATAGAACACTTAAACAAAACATGTGGAAGAAGTTTGCAACACAAGGAAATTATAAATGGATAGAGATATTACCAACACTAGTTAGCGAGTATAATAATCGTATGCATAGAACAATTGGTTTAAAACCTATAGAAGTAAATAAAAAGAATGAAAAAACAATATTGGATAAAGTTTATAAGAAAGAACATAAGCATGTTAAGCCGAAGTATAAGATTGGCGATTATGTTCGTATAAGTAAATCGAAAGGGTTATTTGAGAAAGGATATACACCCAATTGATAACCAGAAGTAATTGTTATTAGCGAAGTTTTTCCATCTAATCCACCTACGTATAGAATTAAAGATTTGGAAGAAGATGTGCAAGGTAGATTTTACGAACCAGAACTATTAAAGACGAACCATAAAGATGAATACTTGGTAGAAATGGTGTTGATAAAGTAAGGTGACAAAGTATACGTTAAATGGTTAAGATTTGATGATTCACATAGTAGCTGGATAGAGTAATGTTGTAATGTAAATATAAATGTTGTCTTTTATGGAATAATAACCATAAATGGTTATTATGGATCAAAGTTTGAATGAGATATGTTACGAACAGATTAAAGATAACTATTGGTATGGAAAGTTACTACGATCTTGAAATGAGCGCTTCCTCTAATTATAGGAGCCGCTCTAAAAGGATTGATCGCTGGTTAGAAAATAAACAATCAAAAGAATAAAGAACTATGATGAGAAATCCGACTCCCGGAATTCTAGGAGTCGCTCTAAAAGGATTGATCACTGGTTATAAAATAAACATTCAAATGAAATATTAGAATACTACAACAACAAGCTAAGTGGACCGAATTCGGGCCACTTAAACACTCATCTTACACATTAAAACTAGCTGGTAACGAAATAAAATTTTAAAAAAATATTTTCTAAACAACAAATACGAGTATATGGATAGTTTAAGCGATATTTCCTACGAACAGATTAAAGATAACTATTGGTATGGTAAGCTTAGCGATTTCAAGTTGATTACAGACAAATCAACAGGATATTTCAATGCTACTAAGTTATGTCAAAGTGGTGGTAAGAGGTGTGATCACTGGTTAGAAAATAAACAATCAAAAGAACTCATAGCATACATTTCCAGAACCGAAATTCCAGGAGTAGAAATTATCAAAAAACCATTAGGCGGCAAAGGAGAAATATGGAGTGAAGTTAGAGGAACATATGTAACAAAGGAATTGATTCTGGAAATATCTCGATGGATTTCTGCTAGGTTTTACCTTAAATGCAATGAAATTATTATCAACTATTTCATCCAAGACATTCAACAATATCGCAACAACAGTGAATTACTACAAACACGAATGCAGGAGATAGAAAACCAAATGAAAGAATTATATCTTAAGAATAATAATCTAAAAGAAATAGCATCACATACAAATGGTGTTTCAAAAGATAATTGTCTAATCATACACAAGAAGAACAAACCTAATGATCCTTTCCCTTATTACGCAATTAGATGTCAAAAGAGAAGTCTATATAAACCTCTTAATGAAGCAGAAGAAAAATATCCAAATCATGAGATAATATACGAAAAGTTTAGAGATCCTAACAGTATTAAGTTATTAAACCTAGTGCAGCAAGAACTAGATATTCGTAAAGTTAAGGATAATGAGTTTTGGACATCCCTATCAGAAGAAGATTTGGTTAGAGAAATTGATTCTTTATATGATCGATTAATATCTAATCCCATGTAAAAACTTTTATGATTATTATTTCATAAAAGCTTAACATCAATCTTCTCTGTTGTTAGTTCCATTCTTCCTCAGAAGAAAACGGATTATCAAAACCAGGATCTTCAGAATATTCATTGTTGTTGTTGTTGTTGTTGTTGTTGTTAAGTATAATAACTGTTCTACACAAGGGACAAGTATTATTATTTCTTAACCAGGTAAGCATACACTCAAGACAGAACACATGCATACACGTCGTTTTACACAATTCTTTTTGTTTCTTTACATATTGGGCATTCTTCTGAGTTCTCTATTAAACGTAAACCTGTTAAGAGTAGCATTAGTTTGTTTCTGAGGGAATCGTGAACATACTTATTTACTCTTAAGAATTTAAACATATCGATCTTGCCTCTGATTTTCATTAGAAAGTTTTCAGAGAGCTTCCTATCGCAACAAGTGCGTATTATACTGTTTCATTCTAAACCTTTGCTTTCCAACTCGAGAATAAATTTTTCGCTTTTATCGTGTAAACTAACATTTGATCAATAAACTTTATTTTGATGTTTTCTCACATGTGTTTCATCTAGCAGTGGTGTAATATCGTACCAATCGATAAAAGAATCAGATTCTCTCAAGAAGGCTGTTAGTTATTTTCCTGACATGCGACAACTTTTAGAAACTATATCCCAATAGAGTTTGTCTTTAAAGGTTTTTAGGAATGTAAGTTTGAGTAAATCTGTTTTGCAAGAGAGTATGCCCCAATGTAAATATTCTTGGAATTGTGTACAAACCTCAATAGCTTGTTTTTGCGAATACTTTCCCCAGTTATTTTCTTCACTAAACACGAGCCAATCAACTTCTTCTTTAAACTCATTAAGAAAATCTTTACTCATTTGTTGAGCGTATTCATACGTGTAGTCTTCCCAATGAATATGTTGTCTTGTATGTTCTTTATGGTTTAGTACGAATTCTGGTTTGAATTATGATAACACCATGAACCATACCTTCGTTCACAAAATTTGTTACAGAAAAGTTTATCACCATACTTATTAATAATGTCTTCGTGTTTAAGTAAGTCTTTCCTGTTTGATAATCTGATCCAACCGATGTGTTCTTCATAACGTTCAATAAAAGAAAGTGACAGTTTATGATTTGATGTAACTAAATACCAATGTATCTTGTTTTCGAAGGTATGTAGAAAGTCATCGGATAAGTTCTTTATTTCTGAAATTTGTGTCCATTCTTTGAATTTTCGACTACTAAGTACATCTCTAACTATATTTCTACAAAGCGGATTTTGAAAGTAGTTTATAATATGTTCAGGATTTAATTTTTGAATCATGTCTTTTATAAGCTCATCTTTATTCATCATTGTTTATCTTGTTTACTTGGTTGTTGTGACTTTGCAGCAGTTGTTGCCAAAGACTTATTTCTGTGCTCGTTGATTAAGGCTATTATTTCTGCTTTCCTAAGTTTCGAATAACCATGTATTCTGTTTTCTCTACAGTATTGTTTAAGTTGGGGAATAGTTTTCCTTTCCATAACCTCGTTTTTTATAATAATAAGAAAATAATTATTCATTTTTGTTAAATTTTGTATATAATAAATATGGTTAAGTAATATGATTTGATACAGAATAAATTTACCCGTATTCATCAAGATCTTAAACTCATAACAGCACTACTAGAAAAACAAATAATATTAAAAGAACAGGAAATGTTATTAAAAGAAAAAAAGAATGAAGTACTAGAAAGATATACACCAGATTCAAATCGGAATAGTGACAAAGAACTTGAGCCTACAAATGATAGTGATGGACATGAGGTAGATTTGAAAAAAGAAAAATGAATTAGTTTTTATTAGATCATTAGTAACTTTGATGGGTTATTCCCATGAAAGCCATGTTCTAATACAATATGCTAATAGACATCGAGATTTCCTACGTCACATGAATATT
The DNA here is from genome assembly GCF_964235325.1 of Thermobia domestica. Classification (NCBI taxonomy): domain Eukaryota; kingdom Metazoa; phylum Arthropoda; class Insecta; order Zygentoma; family Lepismatidae; genus Thermobia; species Thermobia domestica. Next base: position 249,669,534 of record NC_137457.1, on the reverse strand, counting down.
AGCTGTTGTATTAGATAACGAAAATGATTAAAATTATTTTTGTATAATAAAAAACGAGAAAGTAATTATGAATTTAATTAAACATACTATAGTTGAATTGAAAAACTTATGTAAAGGAAAGGGGATAAAAAGTTATTCCCGATTAAGAAAAGCAGAACTGATAGACCATATTAAAAACAAGATGAACAAAACAAATTAAACTTTAGGCAAACATTTCCGTTTCAAGAAGACATCTTTGAAAAACCAAAACCTAACAGATTAGGTAGGAAGAGAGGTTTAAAACTGTTTCCATTTAAAGAAGAGATATTTGAAGAACCGAAAATCAAAGTTGAATCAATACCAATCGATGTAAAACGTTAAAATACTACATTCAAATCAAGATTAGAAACATGGAGATTCACAACACAATATAAACCAGAAGATCCATTAGAACATTATATTAAAACATCATCCAAAGCTATATTAAACAGAATACAACTCAGCTTACAAAAACATGACTCATTGAAAATTATTCTATGTTTAAGTTCTAAATATAAGAAAGGAAAACAATTTTAAGAGTTTTATTTTAATACCGAAAACCGAGAAATATATCAATCAATCAATTTAAATGAAGCACTAACTAATATGAAACAAGCATTAAGAACAAGAATGGATGAATTTCAAGCTAGAGGTTCTGGCTGGGCTCTTATAAACATTAACTTTTTAGAACCAGCACTCGTTAAATATGTACCATACAGAGGATCATCATACATAGAATTACTTAAACACATTCAAAACAAGCAGTAATTAATGTAAAGAATGAAGATGAAAAATGCTTCTTATACTCATTATACAGAGCCTTATATTCTACAAATTCACATCCTGAACGAGTACCAAAAAATAATGATCTATTGTCAAACTTAGAATCTAAACTAAAAACTATTCATTTTCCTGTAAAACTAAGCGATATTCCAAAAATCGAAAAATTACTTAATATTTCTATAAATGTCTATGCATATGATAAAGACTATTCAATCTATATATTACATCACACACAGAACAAAAAAGAAAAACATGTGAATTTACTATATATAAAACAACTTGTTGAAGAAAATGTTAAAACACATTATTGTTGGATTAAAGACTTTAAGTAAATTAGTTAGTACTCAAAAAACTAAATGGAGAGCTCGAAAATATTTGTGTGATCGATGTTTGTTATACTTTTACTCACAAACTGCATTAGATAAACATGAGCAAGATTGTTCATCGAATAAAGCAGTAAAAATGATAATGCCCGAAGAAAACACATATGTTAAATTTAAGAACTATCAATATAAAATGAGAATGCCCTTTGTGATCTATGCTGATTTTGAATGCGTATTACATAAGGTTATAGGATGTGAAGAATGTTATTCAGAAAATAAACCATATACAAAAAATATCAACAACACAAACCTTCTGGATTTTGTTATTACATTGTAAAAACTGATGGAACTAAAACCGAACCGATTTTTTTGAGGTAAAAATCCAGCTAAAAGGTTTATAAATAAATTGCAGAAAGAAGCTAAAATGATATCAAACATTTATAAGCAAAATAATGAATTGCCTTTAACAAGAAACAGAAAAGAGAGTTTAATAAATCCGAATTTTGTTATTACTCTAAAGAAAAATACACTAAAAGATTTATAAAGTTAAACATCATGATCAAGTAACAGGGGAGTTTATAGCTCCTTTATGTAATAATTGCAATTTAAAAGTTAAAGTTCCAAAGTTTGTATCAGTCATTATACATAACAGGATACGGCTCACATTTATTCATTAAAATACTTGAATGTAATAAAGAAACAATTGATTTAATACCTAATAACGAAGAACGCTACATTTCATTCAGTAAAAAGGTTGGAACTATCAAATTAAAATTCATAGAATCGTTTAGATTTATGGCATGTAGTTTAGACAAATTATCTTCAAACTTAACAAGAGAACAAATGACTCACACACACCACTTCTACCCTAATGAAGAACAATTTAACCTTGTAACAAGAAAAGATGTTTACCCGTACGATTGTTAGTGACTGGAATAAGTTTAGACAGAGACAATTACCCCCAAAGGAAGCATTCTTCAACAAGCTTACCAACACACATATAAGTGATGAGAATTATAAGCATGCAAAGAAAGTGTGGAAAACATTTAAAATTGATAGTCTCGGACAGTACCATGACCTATATCTAAAAACTGACGTGTCGTTGCTAGCAGATGTGTTTGAGAACTTTAGAGAAACATGTCTTATAGCTTATGGTCTTGATCCAGCTTGGTATATGACAGCACCAGGTTTAGCTTGGGATGCAATGTCAAAGATAACAAATATAAAATTAGAATTATTAACAAATTATGACATGGCGCTGATGATAGAAACAGGTATGAGGTGGAATTTCACAATGTAGTAAAAGATATGTAAAAACAAACAATAAGTATATGGAAAGTTATGATGGAAATAAAGAAGATTCTTACTTAATGTACATGGATACTAACAACTTGTATGGATGGGCAATGAGCCAATACTTACCATTTAAGGGATTTAGATGGTTAGGACGAGATAAAAGAAACAGATTTCACAAATATACCTGATGATTCTGATACTGGTTACATATTAGAAGTAGATCTTGAATATCCGAAAGAATTACATGACTATCACAAAGACTACCCATTAGCACCTCAAAACATGTGTCCACCTGGTTCAAAACTGTTAACAACTTTATACGATAAGGAAAAATATGTAATTCACTATCGAAACTTAAAACAATGTTTATCACTTGGATTAAAACTTAAGAAAATTCATCGTGAAATAGGATTTGAACAAACAGATTGGTTAAAGGATTACATAGATTTAAACACACAGATGAGAACTAGAGCAACAAATGATTTTGAGAAAGACTTTTATAAGCTTATGAATAATTCAGTATTCGGGAAGACAATGGAAAATATTAGGAAGAGAGTTAACATTAAACTAGTAAGTGATGGGAAAAAATTTGAGAAGCTTATAACAAAACCAAACTATAAAAGCACTACAGTTTTTACGGAAAATTTAGTAGCTGTTCACGTGAATAAAGTCAAAGTACAATTTAGCAAGCCGATTTATGTGGATATGTCAGTTTTAGATTTATCCAAACATTTAATGTATGATTTTCACTATAATGTGATGAAATTTAAGTATCAAGACAAAATAGAAATTTGTTACACAGGTACAGATAGTTACATTTACCAAATTCAAACAGATGAATACGAGGACATGAAAAAGTATATTGATTACTTCGATACGAGTGATTACTCCAAAGATAACAGGTATAAGATGCCTCAGATCAATAAGAAAATACTTGGCAAGATGAAAAATGAAAAAGGAACAATCATAAAAGAATTTGTTGGTTTAAGATCAAAAATGTATTCAATCAAGTTCGAAAAAGATAAATCTAAACAAGCAAAAGGAGTTAAGAACTCACATTTAACGATTATAAAGACTGTTTACTTAATCAAAAAGAATGTTATAAAAGAATTAGTTTAATCAGAAGTTATAAGCACGATTTATTCAGTATAGAAGTAAATAAGTTACCTTTAAATTGTGTAGATGATAAGAGATGTGTTCTAAAAAATGGAATACATACCCTGCCATGGGGACATTATAAGCTAGAGGAGTTGTAGTTTTAGTTATAAGTTTTTTTTATGATTTTAAATGTCATAAAAGCCTATGCGCAAAGCACCCTGCCCAATCTCACCCTACTCAATCTGTGGTGGTCAAAGATATTTCCAAAATGGGTTGGCCTAGAGTTTTGGCCCAGGAGTTAGGTTATTACACTAATAAAATAGTTTATTCTCATTTCTCTCCTAATATATATTAACGCTCCGAACACCTTTTCTACTAGCCAAGATGTGTACATTAAATAGTTGCAAATAGACATGTCCCAAGACACTTCTTTCCGAGGGGTTCCAAATTCAGTGTAAAGTATACAATATACAAGATTTAAAAAATCGTCGATTAAATTCGTATGTAAATTATGCACGAATTTACATAGAAATTAAAATTTTGAAAGTTAATCCGGACCCTCCAATCAGGTCAGTATCCAGGGGGTCTAGGGGGAAGTCCCCCCTAAATTTTGGCTGACATAAATTTTCACGGTAGACTGGCAAATGAACTATAATATGGTTGCATCGGCCCCTCCCTAACTTCAGCTGGGCCCCATTACATTTTTAGGCTGGCTATAGGCCTGCCTCCAATTATATCTGATTGTAATAAGAATTAAAAATTCATTTCATTGTGAACCAATCTCTTCCGATTGCACCTATCTTTGTTGACAATTTAAGCTTGATATTAACATGAAATTACGAACAGTGGTTCTACAGCTTCTAATCGACAAACTGAAAGAAAATACAAAATTTCTGTTCAGACTTCATCTCTGTACTTTCTCCGCATTGCAGCCTTTACTCAGTTCCCGTTTTAATATATCCAATTAATTGTTTTTATTCATTATTAGGAAAAGGATTAAGTGAAAACATCCCCTAGATTTTTTCGCAAAGTTTAACCATTAATTTAGTAGAGGTTTGTAGAACATTTTGGTAGCATGACTATGACTAGTACTCTGAACAATATTATGTGGACGATGTACTGTATATGTGTTGTTATTAAAATTCAGTATTTGTAGAATTCTTGATGTCTTTTGAAAACAAACAATAGCAGCTTACTGTCGCCTGTTTGCAGAAAGAGAAAAAAGCAAAAAAAAAAAAACCTAAAACATATTGATTATAAATGCGTTTATTGTATTATAAAATTAAGATGTAAGAATCACAAATTTTTAAAGCATCTTTATATACATGTACGCAAGAGTTTTTATATACAAGACTGTAGTGATATGCTACTGGACATTTATTATTATTATTATTATTATTAATAATAATAATAATAATAACAATAATAATAATAATAATAATAATAATGCCCTGAAAGGTATGCAACATTGTAACTATTATGAATTTGAGGTCCAGCGTACCGGCACCTTTATTTTTTAGAAAAAACGCTGTATATATATATATATATATATATATATATATATATATATATATATATATATATAATTACCCTGAACATAATTTTATATTAAAGAAATATAAAATTTGTACTAGTTTTACATTTTATTTGTTGGAGTAAAACTCCAAACTGAGTTTTAACAATGACTTTTTTAACTTACTTAAAGAAACAATCAACTCTACAATTGTTAATATTATACTGTTTAGTCTCTGTTGTTAGAAGAATACTGTTTCCATGAATACAAGAAAATAATATGTAATGTAATATGTTACTCATTTGTCATTTGCTGCTAAAGAAGTTCTAACTATAGATTCACTACGTCCCTCATTAATCAGATCAATCCATAAAAATACTTCCAGGGTAATTAAATTAAGATTATGCTTTAAAACTTTATACAATGTCATGTATACAGTTGAATGTTGAACATTCATTGAATCTTAACATAAGAGAAAAATTCGGAAAATTTAAATTTGAAATTATTAGTACTATAGACATATATTCATTAAATTCTAATATATAAAAGAAGACCACACATTAGTTTAATACTCTAATATTGCGGATTGTGTGATGATAACTTTCATAGAAAAAAACATGTTTGAAATAAATGATTATAAAATAAACTCTTGTTAAAGTAATTCTCATGAGTTTCGCGTCAAATAGCCTATCTTAGAAAAATATTTTTAAAATACTGTATTCCTATATTGTATGAATTTCTTACTACAATAATTTGATACGTAATTGTATTAAAGAGAAAAATTAGAATAATTTTTTTCCAGCTCTCAAATAAAAATTATTTCTAGCTTTTTGACTTTATTGAAACACAAGAAAGCCTCTAGCAACTTCTTCCCACTGTCTAATTTGGAACAATTCCTGTCATTCTCCTTAATATGTGGGATGGATGGCCTAGCTGCAAGTGATATTGTTTCCTAGCTAGTCTTTACAGTCATATTGTACATTTTGAACATATCCTGGTTCCGATTTGTTAAATAAATTTTATTGCAGATGTTTCAGAAACGTCTAAAAACACACTATACGCCCTAATTACTTGACAGGTAACTGTAAATTCAAATTGGACATAATATTCATTAGGATTACATTTGCGCCTATTAAATTAAGAAATGTTGAGGTCTATTGATTATGTCAGACTCCAGAAATGCATGATTGATCCTCAGCAATTCTTGGCATTCTCCATAGTCTGTAGAATGGCAGATATAGCTACACGTGATTTTGTTTTCCAATTACTTTTTAATATAATCCCCGTGTATAAGCCTAAAATATGCTTCTGATAAATCGATCAATAAATTTCATTTCAAAAGTTTCAGAAATATATTGGAAAATACTACTCAGTTTATCAGTTAGGTTTCTCCATTATACTTATTATTTTATGATTAAATGTAAATTACAAATATACAAAGCACAAGGGTCCGTTTCCGTCTCCTAAACTAATTTAGTATTAACTCCATTGTTTATATCCGACTCTGGAAAAACGTGTGACACTGACGTGTTACTCCTGATTGATTGGGAGGAGTTCGTATTGTTCTCCGCAATCTTTGGCATGAGTGGCCTAGTTACACGTGGTGCTGTTTTCTAGGTCGATTTTGATATAGTCAATCGTATATATGTCGAACATGTCCTGGATTTGATTGGATAAATTTAAGATATTTCAGAAATACCTGTCCAGTTTATCAGTTAGGTTTCTCCATTCTACTTATTATTTTATGACTAAATGTAAATTACAAATGTAGAAAGCACAAGGGTCCTTTTCCGCTTTCTAAATTAAATTAGTATTAAGTCCATTGATTATATCCGACTCTGGAGAAACGTGTGACACTGACGTGTTACTCGTGATTGATTGGGAGGAGTTCGTATTATTCTCCGCAATCTTTGGGATGGGTGGCCTAGTTACAGGTGGTGCTGTTTTCTAGGTCGATTTTGATATAGTCAATCGTGTATATGTCGAACATGTCCTGGATTTGATTGGATAAATTTAAGATATTTCAGAAATATCTGTCCAGTTTATCAGTTAGGTTTCTCCATTATACTTATTATTTTATGACTAAATGTAAATTACAAATGTAGATAGCACAAGGGTCCTTTTTCCGCTTTCTAAATTAAATTAGTATTAAGTCCATTGATTATATCCGACTCTGGAGAAACGTGTGACACTGACGTGTTACTCGTGATTGATTGGGAGGAGTTCGTATTATTCTCCGCAATCTTTGGGATGGGTGGCCTAGTTACAGGTGGTGCTGTTTTCTAGGTCGATTTTGATATAGTCAATCGTGTATATGTCGAACATGTCCTGGATTTGATTGGATAAATTTAAGATATTTCAGAAATATCTGTCCAGTTTATCAGTTAGGTTTTCCGCTTTCTAAATTAAATTAGTATTAAGTCCATTGATCATATCCGACTCTGGAGAAACGTGTGACACTGACGTTTTACTCCTGATTGATTGGGAGGAGTTCGTATTATTCTCCGCAATCTTTGGTATGGGTGGCCTAGTTACAGGTGGTGCTGTTTTCTAGGTCGATTTTGATATAGTCAATCGTGTATATGTATATGTCGAGGTTTAAGCCCCCCGAAATTTTATTTACTATATTAAAGCAAATGACATATCTTGCAGAATTTTCACATTTCCAGAGCTAAATTTAGCAAATCCCTCCCCCCGAGACAAAATTGTAAATACGCCATTGAACACGAGTATTTACGTTTCCATGATTATTTCCTGAACTTTGATGGTACAATAATAAACGTTTTACTATCATTGAAGCTGAAATACCAGAACCTGGTGAGTGAGAACAATTGCCAATGACTTCTCAGAAACAAAATTTATTCCGCAAAAATACAAAGCAAGAAAGCATTTGCTTAAATCTTTCATTCATTTTCTGATGTCTCACTTGCAGACATCACAGAATCTATTTTTCCGACTTTATAAAGTTTCAAATGCTTGTAAAAATCATGGTGCACTAGAGGAATATATGCAAGAGAGACATTAAGGTCTTAGAATTTTTCTGCATTAATGGAAACACTTACTGGTGTTTCGAAGCTTCGTCAGTTTGTTGGGTGGATTTGCTGGCCGTCCACGAATGTTCTGCTTCCAGTTTGTGTGAAATCCCACCAACTCACTCATTGAATACTTGAACGAAAAGGTGTATGGAGTGTGTTTTTCTAATTTCATCCACCGAATATTAACCCAATCTACCTTTGTTCCATCTGTGTCACTCTTCCGCTCACGTATCATGGTATCCAGAGCATCTGTTGACACAAAATATTCCAATGTCATCTTGATAACATCAAACTTCTGGCGACGGGCTTTCTCCTCTGTTAATACTCGATTTACATTCATCACTACAACACTCAAGCTTTTACAACGATCTCTGTGTAACTTGCACTTTTGCTCTGACAGCAAGCATTTTCTGTGAACATTAGTTAACCCAATCCTCTACAGAGGGCAGCGGAATGCACATATGACTTATACTTCTGTTCTGAAATGCATCAGGGTGCCATTGACTGATCAAACGTGAAACTCGATTTTGTTTCACTGAGTCACTTACACCACTGTTCTTTTCAGCCCCTCATATGAGCTCCTTATTAAGAACAACCGGATACATGCCTCAACCCCTAACAGCACAAGATGTGCTAGGCATGTGCCATTTAGATGCCTCAGCTACATTTAGGTACCCGATACTTGGCACAGATGATATCATGTGCTAAGTATGTACTTCAGCTACCTACAGTTTTAAGTACATGTTACACTTAATTGATATTTGCAACTATGTACCACAAATATAGCATTTATATACCTGGCTCAGTTTCACACTCTGTCATTTTTTTTTTTTTTTTTGTCGTCATTTGGGATGTTCTAAGTACGTCCTTTGGGTAAATACTGTTTCAGATACCCTAACAGCAAAGATGTGCTAGGTATGCTACATTTAGGAGTTCTAAATTCATCTTCCACATTTGGTGGATTTGTTGCTTCTTTTTCTAAGCGATTGTGTACTAGAAGCTACAAACACATCAACTTTATTAGATGGCAACTGTCGCCGATCATTTGAAAGTGAGTATCGAAGAACCATGAAATAGACACTCGTCACTTTGTTATAAAATTACATGGCGAGCAGATTTTATCTGATCCCAAACGGTTATCGTCGAACATACGCGGTTAAAGGAGCACTCTGATTAGTCAAATTCAAAAGACCTCAACTATTTATCCCTTTTTTTAAACTTGTTTAAAGTGTTTTTAGACTCACCTTCATGTAAACACATTACGCATATAGGCGAGTTAACATAATTTGGGGGAGTAATTTTGTGGTTCATTGATGCTTACGGCATGGGGAACATACCTAGAACATACTAAGCACGTTCTCCAGGTACATGTGAGGCATGTGCCTAAGGGCGGACATAGACTGTGACTATCACTTGCCATCCATGTTATTTCTCTCTCAGAGATACATAAAGCACATCCTGGACACATTCCCATGTACCTGAGGGAACATAATAGGCATATGCCTGCTATGTAATTGTGCTGTTATACTGTTTGTAGACGATCCAAGAAAGCTTGAAGAAGACTCTTGTTCAAGACCATTCAAGACTATTTTATGAAAAAGACGTCAGCACTGACGTCATTTTTGTCTTGAATTCAATAGTTTTGTTCGAGAAATTTCGTTTCGGCCCTGTTCTAAACAATCCGATTCAAGAGCATTCAATAGCCAATTAGCGCTCGAGTTAGTGCAGGAAAATACAAAACAAGTATGATGGCGTCGTGAGGCAGAGCTGCAGTTGAATAAATATATTTTCGTTACTCTTTTCCATAAATATCTGATATTCCAAGTGTGCATTGTAATAATGAACAAAAGCTAATATTTGCGCCGGGAGATAGTTAGTATTTTTTGTTGATAACATACACGATTTATTTGCATGCCCGTAACTTTTGTTAAATTTTGAGGCAATGAGAAGTATAAGTATTAATTTGAGAATTTATTATATAAGAATACCGGGTGTAGATTAAGAAAGAAGAGTCCATTAAATAAAAAATATATAACTGACTTTTATTGATTTAATAAGACGTTTTGTACTGTTATTAATCTCGGATAATATCAAATAATTGCGTACAGATTAACTATATGCTCACAAACTGAAATATCCTGCAAATGATTACATGTTACCCTATTGTAATCTAATTATTTTATCACGAAATCCACACGTAGTATTACAGAAGTTATTTCTTAAGGTAGAGGTTGCTTTCACGTGTGCAGATTAGTTTTACGAGTGCTTTCTCGTAAGGTACAAATGTGCATCCTTACATATGCTACATACAAGCCAGTGCAAAAAACATTAACAAATAAATAAAATCGAGAATGCTATTTAACAGTGTCGGGGCAGGAGCATTGAAGGAGGTCCAAGGGAGAGTACGTCCGTACGGAGCAGGCGCGTCATCCCGGAGATTATAGTGCAAAAATAAGAATCATGTATAAATGAGAATAGTGCAACAAACCCTTGACTTCGTATTCACTCATTTGAACTGAACTATAGCCCTTGTCATGATTTGATATTGGTAACATTAAACTTCGAAACATAAAATACTGGTTTCCTGCATTATACAAGCATGTTCCGACAGTGGGAATTATTATGGTATCTCAGATAATTCTCCTTCACACACACTCACACATTTTAACAGTAAAATTACTATTCGTTTGACGGGTTATTCTTAACCAGTACCAAATCAGGGATAGATTTGTGAAGAAAGTCTGATGCAGATATGGGCGGTAAGTCCAGTAACTGAAAAAATATTATCATTACTTCGTTTGGTTTTCTGTGATTTCAGCCTTTTCTTTAGTCTTCGATGTCATAGCATAAATAACATCAAATGCCTCGTGATACACACAATTTTAGGGAAGAGTTCGATTTTTCTTTTTGAGTGTGGTTCTGTCATCAGCACGCCATTTGAAGAATCAGATTTTTTTTTTTAAAAAAAAAAAAGCTTAGTATAGGGAACGATTTTATACCTAAGCAGCACTTTACTTTTTTAACGTTACCTAACCTAACTCGCATTTAATGTAAAAGGGACAAACTACTTCGATGGGACTGTTGCAAAATCAATTGACCTGTTTTCTGTTATTTTTATATAATCTATTAAGTTACAAATGCCTGCAAAAAAATTACGAAAAATATGCTAATATTATAGCTATTTATGCGCAGGTCTGAACTATTATCAGTACGCAGTTTCGCTTTCATTTGTTTTCATAGTTGCAGTCACTTGTTTTGGACTGCCATCTATTAACAAGAATATAGAACAGATTCAATACTTCTATGATCGTGTAAAAGATGTTTCAAGTCCATTCGAGACTCTTGTTCAAGTGTCTTGAACAATACTCCTTTGAACGTGTAAATTTGGGATATTGAATGGTCTTGCTCAAGCTTTCTTGGATCGTCTACAAACAGCATTAGGGACATATTCCGAAATTCCGTCTTTAAAGGGAAGGAGAAGTGCAATTTTTTCAGGCAAAACTAACAAAGAGGAGTTTAATTTCCAATAAGACTTACCCATTAATCTTCGTGGTACATCATGAAGTATTCGTATTTGTACCGCAAAATGATCGGGGAAGAAATTTTCACGCACATCATACATCACTTGTGGTATACGCAACCTATTACTACAATAAAATCTGTCTATTCTACTCTCAGTATTGCTACGGACATACGTGTACAAATGATCTTTCTTTTTTAAAATATCAACATCCTGTAACCTAAGTCCATCGACTAAATATCGCAATTCAGGACAATTCAGGAAAATAAATAGCGCAATTCAGGACAATAAATATACATTAGTATATATGCCCCTGTGGCATCTTTTCCAGGTCGCCCCCAAAAATTACATGATCATATGTCAGATTAAACATATATACTAATGTTTCATTAAAAATATCTTATGTTCATTTATTTTAGTATGCCCGCTAGGAGAATATATATTAAGAAATAATATTTTGTTCCAAAGAAAAGCCATCCGGTGTCATGCGCCACTGAGAAATCTCAAATCCGTATTTGATCCAAACTGCAGTACCTCTCCGGTCCACTTCCAAATTGACATAAGATTTATAACCAGGGAGATAAGCGAAATAATCTTCAACTACCTCTTGCAAAAAAAAAAAAAAAAAAAAAAAAAATAACTCCGGGATCGTGGTCAAATATAAACTGTTAAACAGTTGACGTTTCGTTTCAGAAATCATGCCATTAACATTAACACAACTCAATGACACAAGTAAACACAGTAAACGTAGTAAACAGAACAAACACAAGGCAACCTTAACACTCATTTAGTTTTAAATGTAAGCAACTAAAGGAAAACGAAGTAGTCAGGTATTTACAGATTTCGTCTCAGAACAGTCCATATTGCTCGCCTGGCTATCACTTGTATTTAATTTCTTTTGTGAGGCAGTACTATTATTTTGAAGATTCAGCGCGATTTGTTGACGTGTTCGTCTTTTTGGCGATGCATTATCATATCTTTTAGTCTCTAATTTAGAACGTTCAGAGGTATTATCGTTTGTATCAGTTCGAAGCACACAAGAAGCCTCTGTTTGCTTGATATCGACACTCCCCTTGCTGTTGTTGCTGTGAATTGACCTTCAGTTACCTCGGCCTGAGCGAGTTCTACGGGAAAAACACATCAGCTTCCTCTGGTGTTACGTCAGTTGTTTCTGCTTGTGTTTGGTTTTCCACACCTTCGCTTGGAGCCAGTGGCGGCGGTTGACGTTAAAAGTGGGGGGGGGGCAAGACATGATCTGAATATTTGCATATAAATCTTAATTTTCTTGCTTGTTTCTAATATTTTGTTTGACGAAAGGTTGTATAACTAATAGGATACAATCTTTTTCAGTTAAAATACCGTACATAGTATTTCATATTTTATTAAGTAAATTGACAAGAGCAACGCCAGTAGGTAGTAGCCCTTTGTAGTCTTGAAATGAAATGAAATCTTTAAGTTTAACGTCCCACGGTTATGCCGGTTAGGCTAAAAGAGACGATGATAATGAGAAATGCGTGAAATGGTGGAATGAACAAAGTGGGAGGAAACGGGAGATCCCCGAGAAAACCCACGAGCACGGTGTTTGTCCACCACAAAGTCCACACGGCGCGAGCTAGGATCGAACCAGGGACCCCAAGCACCGGAGGTGCACGCTCTACCACTGAGCTTTGTAGTCTTAAACAACAAAAGTGTAAGAAGAGATTTGATTCCTTGCTCATGAACATCTTAAAATTCTGTCTGGAAAACTGTGTGATCAAAGTATTGAATAACAAATTTGCAAAACAAATAAATAGAAAGGATAATATTAATCATAGTAATAAATAATGATGCTTGCTTTGCAAAAGTCATATTGAAACAGGGATTAATGAACAACTTAATTTTTAATTCCACACATGCTATTAAATGTATATTATTACTCTTAGAAAATGAAAGACAGTAAATACTACAAGCATATGCTACGGTACGACATTTAAAGAAATATTTACTTTTGCAACTTCCCGAAACATATTCGTAGCCATTAGGTGCAGTTTTCACTTTCTTGGAGCACATTAAAACATAACAATACTTAGATTCACTCCATACTCCAGTTATACAAAATAACACTAAAACCTAGAATTATGTGGAATTCACTAAATTTAATTGTATATACTCGTACACCCCTAAAACCCACTTCACTCATATATTACACTACAAAACAATGGAAAAGATAGAAGTAGTTTCTTATTACGCTTTTTTCCCTTACTTTAGAACGAAGAAACATTTTAGGAACGGACAATTTTTGTGCAATTAAAAAATAACTTGTGAAATACTTTTTTTTTTCTTCTTTTGCGAAATGCTGTCTGAATTAGTTTCAAAGCGGCTGACTAACATATCGAACCCTTGTAAAAAGTGAAAGTATGCTGAAATTGTTGTGCTCCAATAGCTTAATTTCGGGGTTATTTTCTGTGGCAATTATAACGCAATTTCTGTTGTTTTCTTTACTCCACGGGAAGACAACCAATACGTACTCACGGAACGGCAAATATATGGCATCATTTTATCTATGAACCAATAATACATACAAAAACTTTACATTTCTAAATGAAACTATATACGTTAATGGATTACTTCAAAATCGTGCGGGGACAACTGCCCGCCTTTGCCCCCCCTAATCGCCGCCCATGCTTGGAGCTACAGGTTGTTGGCGAACATCATTATAGCAGATTTCAAATGATAAGCGGCATGGCCTTGAGTTGGCTTCACGCGGCGTCCAATTGGCTTTGAGCGGTGTTGACAATTCGCGACAAGCAGTCCTGCACGCTGACTTCTAGCGCTACTGCGAATCTTGACAATACCAGAGGCGCTTATTAGAAATATTGTATTAGCACATCAACTACTCACTTTACGAAGTAGAGAAAAGAATTACGAACACATACGTGAAAACTACATCTTTTTATGTCAACTGGTTGTTATGATACACGCTTTTAAAGGTTTCCATATAAAACAATTAGTAAAACGAGCGATGAGTCCCGCGTCTAATTTCCAGTGGATTTTTCTTTAATTTGGAAATAGAACTCAACTTTTATTACAGAATAATCATGGGTGTAACCAGCAGGTTGTTCTAGGGGAACATTACTTTCAGGGGGAGGAAAGCTTTTCACACATTTAAAAGAGAACAAATGATCTCTTTCAGAATATGAAAGCATTTTAACTCACCATACATACTATACACATGTTTTATTTTCACGATGCTACCTTATCAAAAGACGGATCTTGACAGTACTGAGTTGAAAACCGGATTGTAGATGAATCAATAACCTATTCATAAGAAAACAAATGCTGTTTATAGCAGTCTGTTTATCTGACTTTGTATTTATATGGGTTAAAACAGTAAGGAAAAAACTCGAAAAAATATCAACTCAGATATTTTTATGCAATAATCTAATAGAGAGTTCATACGGTGGGCTCTCAGTTAGGGAAATGAGAATATAAAGCATATGGTTAATTTTAGTTGTTTTAATTAGGTACAGAAACCGTATTGATGATGTTTGATTTTTTTTTTAAATTTTCATATTTTATTATAAACGTCCCTCATTTGCATTAACTTAAATAAGTTTATTAAACACATACCACGAACCTCATTTTGAAGTTGGAAATAGTTTGGAAAGACAGGGCCCCCTTTTCCCCCGTGGCTACACGCCTTTGGAATCTGATTAATTATATATATATATATATATATATATATATATATATATATATATATATATATATATATATATATATATATATATAATATGCCTAACATCGTAAGAACAAAGTATGGGAATTCGTAATATTGTTTTGAAATTTACTTCGGGATAAATTCTTCCTTACTCGACAGAAAAACCGCAGTATGTTTTTTTTTTCCTTCACGTTTCACTACCTTACATATATGCGACCACTTATTCCCTCTTTCCTCCTCCAGCAGGAATTCAAAAACACCAGGCGTCTGAATGGTGTCGTCAATTATCGTAACCCAAAACAAACTCGATCATATGGACTTGCTTAGGAATCAGACGGATTGTTTTTGTGTGACCTAGACCAAGCCCAAGAATATTATTTGTTATGAAAATTGAGAAGGAAACAAAGATACTAGTTGTGTTGGAACGTAACTTCTCTTCTAGCATAAAGAGAATTCATCAGTGTCTGGGTTACTTTCTTTCGTGGTAGTTCGTTTCTTCTCCAAAATTATAGTTGACAATGTCTTTAAGCAAACCGAGTACAAGTGCGGAGCTTTCTTTTTAAAAAAAATAAAAATAAAAATAAAAAATAAAGTGCTACGAAATCAGTCTCGAAGAATTATTTATTGTGTTTACATTTTTTTTAGCCCATGATAATAAATTTACAATACAGATTCAGATAATGACGAAATATTAACTGACATAGACGATAGTGAAAGTAGGGTTGAAGACGAGTGTTTTAGCATATCTACTGAAAAGTTAATAGGTAAGTAATTTAATTGCTATATATACTTCTAGGATTCACAGTCAAAATTCTTGAGTTTGCTGGAATAGTATATTTACATTGCGAATAATGTTGCAAATGTAGGTGTCATAATCTCTAATGGAGGAAGAGCGAGAAGGGAAAGGGGAGTCCATGATCCGGCAACACCGCGCAGAATATCGCGCACCATTGGCTATTGCCCGTGATGCTTTACATCTGAAGTACACAATAGAACTGAATTGAATTTCTTGGTTTGTTATATGTAATTCACTGCCCGTAGTACAAGATTGGATGGCAGAGGGAGGAGGTACATGCACTTGACGGGGAAAAGTATGGGGTATAAGCAACACTGTAGGGCGAGTATTTAAAGGACAGAGCATTCGTGTAATTCTGATTGAATCGTTGGCAAGTTTTAGGCTGTCCTTCATAAATAATATGTCCTTGATATTTTGAAAACATCACGAAGGAATTTTTCGTTTAAGCTGGACACGGGCAAGATAAATGCCATTATTTACAGTATATCGATATTGTCTAGACCATGCATCAGTTGTAATACTTAACACATTACCATAGGCACTTAAAGCCGTCTGAATACAAGGAATCGAAGTCTCTGGAGGCATATGCGTGACACTTTCACTTCTGAAGAAGCATCGTTTACCAACACTTTAGCAACGGCTCCATTATTATATTTGAAAGTGAGTTCACCATTAGCGTCTCGAAGAATCTGCTCCATTCGAGTTTTCCGCACTAATTTTAAATAAACACAACGTTGGGTAGTCGGAATTTAAATAGCAGCTATTTCGTCTTCTTGCAAATGAAAAGTTTCAAAAATCCAAACATGGAACTCAAAAGCACTAGGTTTCTGTGCGCCATTTTCAAATAGAAAATGAATCGTGTTTACACGATTCATTTTACTTCACTTTTACAGGTCAAAAGAATAAACCACGTACCTGCAATACACAGGAGCAATGAGCTCAGAAAATTATTAGTAACAGTACGTCTCACTAACACTCGTATGTAACACAGTAAGAACAGTCTTCCGAGAACTCTTTCACACGTCCGCTCTCGTCGACGTTTAGCACTCGTATACACCCACTGAGTCACCGCGCCCCCAGATGAAACTCAGTATATGAACTTTTTATTTAAATAGATTCACACGTGTCGCAGCGTTTTCAAAAATTCCACTCCTAAATGGGGAAATTGACATTTTTATATTTTAAAGGTCAGGATGAGGAAATAGTTAAATCGTTAAAAATGAAGTTTTGAACATATTTAACAATTGAGTCAACTTGAGCTTTTATGATTTCATTTCTATTGAAACACACATAGTAATGGGACGAAAGGGTTTTATCAAACCTTTTGATTTTTCCGTAAAATTTTCCTTTTACTGAAAATTCCTTTTCCCCTTAGAAATCCAAAGAGCGAGGATTTCAGCTAGTAAAATATACATAACAAAAGTTATCCATAGTTCTTTACAGAGAAAAAATAAAGATACTTTAATTGATCATTTTGAAAAAGTATTTACAAATGAAGAGTCCATGGGGAAAAGGGGAATGTCCACTTTTAGGCAAAATTTAGATTTTCATGCCATCTTGTTCTGTCACGGACATCCGTACAATACAGGTATATTCAATAAATTATTATATACTAAATGAGTTTAAAATATATCACTCTTGCCCTAGAACCTGATTTTTAACTTTCTAATACCATCAAATTTGCTTATAGGCCATTCAATAAGCGATGATTAGGGTCGAATAAGGAAAAATTGGTGGAAAGCTAGAACAAATTTTAGTTTCCGTAACAATATACTAATTTTGCACCACACTACCACCCCAGATTTGGCCGCCATCTTGAAAAAATGGCGCTAAAACTTAGTTTTTGTAAATATCTCACACGGAAAGCATTTTAAACCAAAACACGTTATTACAAAATAATAATAATAATAATAATAATAATAATAATAATAATCTGCATTAAATTCTCTACAAGAAATGTTGCCTTCATTTTTTCTGTGGGATGCACCGTTTAGATGTTGTAGACGTGGCAAATTACGCATTTTTCTTTCAACATCGCTTTGTAGCAGGACCTTAACGAAAATTTTGATACTATTTTGTTTTAGTGATTTTTTAAATATAAAGCATAAATTAATATATTTCTTATTCATTGCAGGTGTGACTAAGGATAAGTAATCAGATTTATTAGATCATCTATGATCAAGATATCAGCTGAAAAATGTTTTATTTGTAAGAAAGTTCTTGGTGATGGTGTTACATGTATAATAAATGAAAAGGAACTGAAAACATTAGTAGACTGCAGTATTAAAGTGAAGGATGGAAACGGATATCAACTTAAGGCCAATTTATGGCTGAATTAAGCCCTGATGCCAGTTCCGAAGTTAGAGTCGGGTAGTATCGATATACCCATCTAGAACTTTAGTCCAATAATTTATTTCGGGTCGAGGCTCAAGTTTCCCGCAGGAGCAATTCAAAAAGAAAAAAATCACAAACGACAATCTTATCGAGCGAAGTAGTTCAATTGCTAGAGCGTTCGTTTTGCATTCGGGAGGTCGTGGGTTCGATTCCCACTGCCGACCACCCTGACTAGGGTTTTCCTCAGTCCTACCAGGCAAATCTCGGAATAGTACCTACTAAACAGGCCATGTCCGATGCCTTCCAAAATTCTTTCCATTGTTATTATTGTTGTTAGGTATCCAGTACCTAGGTATAAAATAGCCTGTTAGCTGTATCTGGTGATTCCTAAATAAAATAAAATAAAATAAAATAAACACACACCCTGGAAAAAACGAAAAATAGATAAAGATAAAAAATGCTCTCCTCCTAAAAGTCTTTCCTAAAAGATAAAAAGTTGTAAACTAAAAAAAATGGGAGCTTTTCCACTTTTTAAATTCAAACTTGAATTTTTAAGATTTTTTGGAAATTAAAACCGAGGAAGCAAATAAGAAAACCCACAAGTCTAGCTCTTCTAAGAGATTACAACATCCGTGATGAGACATTTTTTCAGATAATGAAAGATGTTCCACCACTGCTTATTAATTTTTTCACATGCGCGTTATTTCTGATCGGTTTCCAGACCGGTTTCATGCTGGACAATCTTGGGCACCTCATAGTCCTGATCTTAACCCATGTGCCCCATAAGCAATTGTCCGCCGCACATCGTCGGGCCGATCGCTACTATGGCGGTATATAAGCGGATTTCGAGCGGGAACGAGGCGGGACATCGAGTCGGTTGAGTAACTGCAACCACTGGCGGACCGATGACGGTTTTGTCGGGGTACCCGCGAATGCGGTACTGCGACGGATGTAGCCTTCGGAACATACGCTGATCGTGGCGGTTGACCCTGCTTACGGTCCTGTGGCGGGATCGGATCGGCTTTGCATTACCCACAATTCTTCACCCTTCGCGTGGTGAACGTCATTTGTTCTGGTTTTCATATGAAGAGAAGAGAACTCGGTAACGTCTGTTGACCTAGGATATAAGAGCAACAGGTGGCAGCACTGTACTCATGTAACTATTGTCAGACAGTTCGTTGGCTTACAAAACTTTTCGTGACCAGTTACAGCTGAACATGTTACGTTATTTGTTACTTGGCAAAATGTCAAATATAGGGCCTACTGCCTAAAGCTTTGCTCATTGCAAACAATCAACTCCAAAATTACAATTCTCACTAACAATTACGAGATAGTAGTTCAGATATGCTTGGAAGGTATTGCCGATGTTCTTGACGTCGATCTTTGCAAAGATGTATCCTTTAGTGTTCATCCTTATGTCATTTCGGATTTAGATTCTGACCACGATCCAGTCATTTTTCACGTCTCGCACCGCAGCATCGCTCGTTCTGCCCCTATCTTCAAGCAAATAGAAACTGACTGGCATCTTTTCAAACAAGAACTAAACACTATAATCGATCTACGAGACCGGCCCGCCACCATTGAGGACATCGACCAAGCGGTCTCTCACATCACGTTAGCACTTCGCACAGCAGAGGCAGCGAGCTCCATCTCCATAATCTCTCCAACGCAAACCGGGCAATGTGATAGTTTCCACCTACAACTCTATATTCATCTAAAACGTTGGGCTAGACGTCGATGGCAGCACACACTACATCCAGCATATAAAACGCTGTGGAACAAACTGTGTGCAAAGCTCAATTTGCTGACAACGCGACAAAATCAACAATACTGGGAAGACGCTTTTCAAAATGTCACAGTAAATGACCGTAAAATTTGGGCATACTCCAAATCAACGTGCTACAAATGCTTGCAAAGCTAGAGTCATACAAGGACCTCAAGGACTGACACAAGATCCTCAGACGCAAGCGAACATTTTCGCTGACTCTCTAGAAGAACAGTTCCAGCCTAACCGAGCACGCCTCGATCCCTACCTCAAACAGCACATCCAAACCACACTATATAGCATAAGGACACAAAACCCAACACATGACATCACCATAGTAACACCTCGGGAAATAGAAAGACATATCAAATGTTTACCAGGGAAGACAGCATCTGGGCCCGATGGGATTCGATCTGAGATCCTAAAACATCCAACTAGAAAACTACTGGTCTTTTTAACCTATTTATTTAACGCCATATTTCAATTATGTTACTACCCCAAGACCTGGAAGGAAGCTCGTGTCATCACCATCCTCAAACCTGGAAAGAATCCACTGCTCCCGGAAAATTATAGACCGATAAGTCTTCTGTCGCACTTGAGTAAACTCTTGAACGTGTGTTACTCTCGAGGCTGAAACAACATTAGTTAATAGAGATCTCCTACCTTTCCATCAGTTTGGGTTTCGTGCACAACATAGCACTACTACACAACTCGTCCGAGTAGTGGATCACTTAACAGCGGCTTTTAACAGGAAACAACACACTCTTGGAGTCTACCTAGATGTCTCAAAAGCCTTTGATAAAGTCTGGTTAGCAGGACTATTATATAAGATATACACCCAAGGTTTTCCGGATCGTCTTCTACATTTACTTCGTTCATACCTCATTGACAGAAAATTTCATGTGTCTGTTGGCGGTGTCAAATCCACGTCTAGATCTATCAAAGCAGGTGTTCCACGGGGTGCTGTACTTTCACCGCTCTTATATAATCTGTACACGGCAGGTCTCCCGAACATACTGCATTGCTTTTTCGCAACATATGCTGATGATACTGCTTTTTCGCAACATATGCTGATGATACTGCTTTTTTCACGACCAGTAGCTCACTTGCACAGTGTTACATCTACATGCAACGACAACTAAACGGTTTTCAGGAATGGGCAAGACGTTGGAGGATTAAAATCAATGCAGACAAAAGCTGTGCTGTCATTCACAATAAGAGACGCATCCGTGCTCCACGAAATTTAACCTATGAGAACGCTCGTATTCCTCACGCTATTCACGCCAAATATTTGGGTGTAATCTTAGACCGTGGGTTTAACGTTCGCCGCTCACATCAAGGACATAAAACAAAGGGCCTTACGAAAAATTTCAGCGTTATACCCCATCTTTCGCTGCAGTTCACTTTCCCATGAGGTTCGAGTTCACATCTTCAAGATGATAGTCCTGTCTACAATCTCTTATGCATGCCCTGCCTGGCAACATGCTTCACCCAGTCATATACAAACACTTGAAAGTGAACAAACTCGAGCAGGTCGTATAATCACTGGTCACGACAGATACACACGAAACAGTCAGATTCTGGAAGATTTAGAGCTACCCACTGTTAGAGAAGTTCTACGGTATTTGCACAGTAAGTTCTGGCGTACTTTACCCAGACATATTAATACCGCCATAGCTAACATCGGCACTGAATGCACTCTCCGGAACGTCCATCATACGCCACGTCTTTAATGTCTTTCCAGAACTCGTAATGCACTCATAATCAGCTACTCTGCGACAGTTGCAGATGTAGACTTCCATCCTAACAAAACAATAGTTATTTCCAACTAACTACCAACATAACTTTATATATTTTTATACAGTCCTACTCATGGAGTCAGGGGCTTCGGCCCTATACTCTATACAAAACTACAACATTACCGTGACCGTGACCTTCTCCGGATGGGAATGGAATTCTTGAAAAAAAAAAAAATGGTGTTAAATCTTTGTATTTTAACCATGTATTGGTATAAGGGTTTCAGCGCTTAAGTGTCAATACGTTTCCAAAATTGGGAGTACATGATTAATCCTTTTTAGTTTTTTCGTTCGTTTTCGACCGACATTGTAGTGTCTTAAAGATTCGATTAAAACAGAATTAAGAATGCTATTTAGTTCCGTTTTTTTTTCTATTTTCCAAGAGAGGAGGCATTCAAGAAAGCCTTGGAAGGGTCTATACGTTTCCGAGCGTCAGAACATACGGGGGTATGACGTCATCAATTTACAAATTCCTTTTTTTTTTTTTACTGAGGTCTAACTTCAACATTTTTTGGTGAGCTTCTCTTTAATCCTAGAATCCTAACATTTTCCCTAAACAATCAGTGGACCAATTAGTTTTGATGAGAATTTTTTCGGATTTTTTCGTCAACATAGAAGGGGGGTTCAGAGGAACAAAAGGTTAAAAAAGGGTTATTTTTGACCAAATATCCCACTTTCGCAATTCTTGCTCCGCTCGGCTAAATGATAGGGACATTTGAGTGGTACTTTCTGAAAGCCTACTCGATTCTGAAGAGAACGACGTATGAATCATCATCCTACGATAATTAGGGACGTGTCAGGAAATTTTTGAAGTTTGTATAGTATCCTTGGGAAATTTCGGAAATATTTGCAGAAGAGGAAAATATTTTTCCCGCCCTTAGTATTGAAGATAGGAGATTGCTATTTGGCACAAGTAATTAGTACCATAAGGAATATTTTTAAAGTGATTTCCAGATCTCTATATTAACCCTGGGCCGCCCCAGGGGGCCCCAAAACGGGGAAAAAGGGATTTTCAGCAAAAATCCCTATTTACTCATTTTCCCTCCTTAGGGACGTCTGAGGGAAATATGGGTAATACAATCTGGAAGCCTGCTCTATTCTAAAGAGAATGGTGTATGAATCGTGATCCTACGATAATTAGGGACGTGTCAAGAAATTTTTGAAATTTATATATGGTATTCTGGGACATTCTGGGAATATTCGCAGAAAAGGAAAATATTTTTCTCGTCCTTAGTGTTGAAGATAGGAGATTGGTATTTGGCACAAGCAATTTGCACACTACGTAGTATTTTTCAAAGTGATTTCTGGATCTCTATGTCTACCCAGGGCCGCACCAGAGGGCTCCAAACCGGAAAAATGGAATTTTTCAGCAAAAATCCCTATTTTCCTCAATGTTTCCCTTCTTAGGGATGTCCGAGGGACATGCGGGTGATACCATCTGAAAGGATACTCCATTCTGAACAAAACGACGTATGAACCATAATTTTACGATCATTAAGGACGGGTCAGAATTTTTTTTTTCAATTTGTAGGGTGCATGTTAGGAAAATTTTGGGCGATTTTTGATGCTCTCTCAACATGGGTAAAAAATTTTCCCGCCCTTACTATTCAAGACAGGAAATTCGAATTTGTCACAAGTAACTAGTACACTACGTAGTATTTTTCCAAATTTTTGGAGGTTTGTGCGCAGACCCGGTAGAGCCTCAGGGGGTCCCAAACTTTGAAGAAGCTTTTTTTTTTTGGTAAAAAAAAAAATCCCGATTTTTCCTCAAATAATTTTCTTCTGGCATATTATAGGGACATGTAAGTGGTATCGTTTGAAAGGCTGTTCTATTCTGAGAAAAGCGAGGTATAAACCATGATCCTAGGATAAATAGGGATGACACTGTTGCTGCTTATCCGAGACTCAAGAAAAACGCCCAAAAAGGCAAGAATTTAAAAGGGTTAAAGGTGGCATGAAGTTAAATTTTGGGGGGCAATCCGCTGTGGTTTGTAGTAGATCCGATTACGTCTTGCACATTGGGAAATACGTGGAGGGATTTCAGCTGCTGAGTATCGGCTAAAGGCGGGGAGCAGCGGGATTATGGCGGATACCCCGCCGACGGGACGAAGGTGTAATTAGTGTAATCGAGCAGGTGGCCTGGCGGCGGCGCGCGCCAGCGGCTCGCCATTCGCACGTCGATGGGCCTACGGCGGCCCGCTGGCAGAATGTTTATGGGGTGATTAATTTCTGTGGAGGTATTTGAAGGAAAAAGTTTTTTCCGAAACATCCCAACAATTCGGTAGAGTTCAGATGACTTCTTGTTCAGACTTGCAGTGAAATTGATGAAAACATGTGTTGTCGAGTAGTGAAAAACCTCAGTGTTCGATTAAATGCAGTTGAGATCAACAATGGCGGCCACATTGAACATGTTTTGAATTAGAACACTTCTCCATAGTACACTCTTTCTTGTGACGTGCATTTCTTTCTATTCTGATTGTGAATAAAGTTTTTATTTGAAAAGAAAATGGTGGATCATTTCGTGCACCGCCCTGTATGATGATTGTATCTTGGATAATTCTTTTTAGACAGCCAGTTGAAATTTTGATCAGAGTAGAGGCCCCCGTCCACCTAAAGGCCCAGGGCTACATCCCCCCTAAGACCACCCCCCTTAATCCGGCCACGGGATAAATTGCAACTACAGTACATATACAACATAAATTTTAAATGTATTAAGTCGTGACAAAAGAACAAAGATGTTTGAAGACCATTTAAAAGAACTTTCAAGAGATAACACAAGATGGCAAGAGTACATAATCTTCCATTTAAAACCATGTCTCATGTGCTGCCATCATACGACAGAAATGGAAAGTACGTTTCGTAGTAATTGATAGTGTTCTGTGTTAATTTCAGTTTCTTTTAAAAGAACCCGAAAACCATGTCTCATGTGCTGCCATCATACGACAGAAATGGAAAGTACGTTTCGTAGTAATTGATAGTGTTCTGTGTTAACTTCAGTTTCTTTTAAAAGAACCCGAAAAATATATAAGTTCTATAAAAAGTGTATAAGTTCTATGGCTAGAAATGGCAGTTTAGCCGATTATTTTCATTTTAGAATAATGTACAAACGTAAATTTAGAGTTAAACACAACTTCAGAAATATTTTACAGGTACGTCGTGTGATTAAGTTCGGTATGTGGTAGTTCATTGGAGCGGAGGAAAGGTTAGATAGAAAAACAGTGCGCTTTACCAAACTTAACCCTAAATTCGTAGAGAAATGCACTGTAGCTTCTATCCCTAAAGACTTTGTCAATATTGGTAATAAACTTTACTCATTTTCTAGCCAAGCATTTAGGTCTACTATTTTTTTTTTAGGCGTAAAGTAAACTTTGACCAAATATATGTTTACAATTACAAACTTGGTTAGCCATCCTCCCTGTTTCAGTAACAAGCACGTGCGCCTTTGGTGCATGTGGTCCCGGGTCCGATTGCAGGTTGCAATGCACAAAATATTTTCACATTCATTTTCATTAATAATCCTTTAGCTTATAAAGGCATGGGCAAACTTTACAATACACGCTCCAGCTGCGCATCGATAAGTAGGGCCGCTTTAAAAGGGTATAGTAGGGTAGGGTAGAATAGAGTAGGATAGGGATAAGTAGTGTAATATTTTCTCTTCAGTATTTATACATTTCATTTCCTACACAAAACTGCATACAGTATAAAAATATTGATGTTAGAATGATAGTACCGGTATCGATACTTGATATGAATTATCGATATTTGTAAAGAAAATTATTTATTTTCTGGTACCAGCACAAGAACTACATTCTGATAGTTTAGCATATGCCCCACAAAAATGTCAACTCAAGAAAAAAAAGGCATATATTCCGAAGTTGGGCGTCCGCTTTCGTCAAGTTTTTTTCACTGTTATCTCCTTTCCACACTTTCTGCAATTTGTTATTAGGTTCATTAATCCGTGCTCTTCACAAACTTTTAAAAGATTTTGCTCGTTATCAATGTATTCCTTCACAAATGTTAAAACTGCTAGTTCATTGCCCTTGTACATTCGCCATGTTGGTAACATAAATGCTCGTTTCTTTCCCACAATCCAACTGTTCGGTTACCTTGCGCAAAGTAGTTCCCTCCGCTCGCCATATAGTCCCATGTTTATAACCGCTTATATATAACAAATAAACAGATATTTCGAGACTCATATATATTATCAAGCACACAAACGATCAAATTATCCATATATTTCCTGTAAATTTTAAAAATTTCGCTGGAAACGGACGCCCAACTTTGGAATTTAACCCCCCCCCCCAAAAAAAAAAAAAAAAAAAAACATGAACTGATTTGCCTTGGTTGCTCTTTATGTCCAAGAATATCATCCCAAACGTAATCAATGGAATATATTTACGGGATTTGGGGTTTACAGGCTGAAGCCCACCCAAATTGCATGATTTCTTTTTTTAAAAAATCTAATGTTAGTCATTCCTATGCATATAAACTTAATTCCCCCCAAAAAATCTGGTGATTTCTAAAATAAATAAAAATAAAAACTAAGCTTTTCTAAATTTACCCAAAACTAGAACGCAGGAGGCACCAGCAGTAGTAATTTCCTGTCTAAGGGGTTACTTTGGGGCGATGCAAAGTAACTCCGTGTAAAGGCTGAAACAACTATTGGGCGATTCTCGGCGTTACGCACGGGACATTCGTACACAAAAACTGCTTTTTAAACAAAAATGTATTTTCAAATAAAATAAAAAGTATGTCAAAATTAGGGGGAAAATTATTAGTGCATAGTTAAATAAAATGA
Organism: Thermobia domestica; assembly: GCF_964235325.1. NCBI lineage: Eukaryota > Metazoa > Arthropoda > Insecta > Zygentoma > Lepismatidae > Thermobia > Thermobia domestica. Next base: position 249,642,759 of record NC_137457.1, on the reverse strand, counting down.
AACACACAAAACAATTGCAATTTTGAGTTATAAGCCAAAATTAAGCGTTACGCACGGGACTCAGACAAAAAGCTCATTTGACAACCTCAGTTTCATTGGACATTCTCTGCGATTTATGGCAGAATTTTCATTTTATATGCCATTACTTATGTTCTACATTCATTCTCCTTACTGTGCATTATATTTTTTAAATTGGAAAATAGAATTTAATTAGCTTTACACTATGTTTTCTTTTTCGACTCACCGTTACGCACGGAACAGAAAAGTAACCATGCAATTGATTGGCTGCTCTAAGACTGTTAGTATGCAATATCCTTACTAAAAAGATTGATATTTTAAGATTAACATTTGGACATTAACAAGCACAAAAAATTTGCAACCATAATTTAATTTAAATGCATTAAATTACATTCCAAAGTATCAAAGTCGAACTTTGCTAGGCAACTCGCTTAGTGTTATTACCATGTCTTTAGAGTATTTGTCTGAGCGCTGATTGATGGCGTTCCAACCACATAATGTTGTACAACTGTTGAGCTGCTCGATTCTCTGTGCTACCTAACAAACATTCATTCGTTTGAACGCTGCCATTGTCAACTGAAATACGGGAAAGTGAATTGAAGGGAAATAGTTGGGTTTTGGTTATTTGGTATGATTCTTTGTTACTTCACAGTGAAGATTTGCGTGAGGGTTTTTTTTTTTTTTTTTTTTTTTTTTTTTTTTTAAGTAAGTAAGTAAGTAAGTAATATGGATTCACAAGCAAGAACTTTGTTCCAAGTAATATTGTCAGTGGTGAACTGAATCGATCAACAAAAGCAATGAGAGACGCTGAAAGGGCTAAAAAATTAAGACAAACATAAGAAGAAGGTGAGACTGAAAAATAAAGTGAGAATTCAGCATTATAGACAAGTTATAAGATTAACTCTTTTCCTCTCACATTCCTTTTGCGAAACTCAATCCGCATTGTTTCGTTGTTAGCCCTTTAAAACAGGAAATCACTCTAAAATGTGAAGAACAACAAGGTAATTCAAGTCAGATTGTTTCAAGGAAAACGAAAAGAGATCCAGTGTACAGAATTATATATTCATCAAATGACAGCGACATTAATTCAGAATACAACTTTGAAGACGATGTTCATAATGATATTCCAACCCACCAACTGTCGAGCTCAGAATGGACAATATTAGAGCAGGTGGATTTATCCTAGTGAAATTTGATTGTGGTTCTTCCAGATATAGGATTAAATATCGGTATGTATGTGTGTCTGAAAGTGATGTAGAAGATGGGGACATTAGAGTAACAAATCTGAAATGCAAGGATAACAGTTGTACAAATTTTTGTTTCGATGAAAAGAACAGATCTTATGTCTCATTTGATCAAGTTTTAAATATACTTCAAGCATCTAATTTGCTGACAAAGAATGAAAGAATATACTATAAGGTTCCAGAACCAATAGCCGTTTATTTAAAGAACTAAAGAGTTTTGAAGCGAATCTATTTGCCCTCTACAAGACTGTGAAACCAACTTAGATACCTACCTTTCAAACGAACAGAAAAAAGTATAATTTATCATGATAATTTGTTTTTAAGCCTCGTGGTAAATGTCTCTATGTAACTTAACGTAGACTTTTTAGGTAGTTATGTTTGATTTAGTTTCTTACAGCAAATTCATGTTTCTTTGAGTTAATACAAAAATTTATTCTTCATTGTTTAACCTCAATAACAATAAACACGTATTGAAATCTTAATTTTTATTCACTTCCTTGGATAAATCTGTAAATGCCCCGTGCGTAACGTTACGCACGGGACAACATTTCTATACCTCATGACATAAATAAAGAGGATAATAAACAAATTTAATAAGTACCACTAACAGGCTAATAATAATTCTACTTTGGAGCAAAAGTTTCAATACTTTATCTTCTACAATTACAAAGAAAACACGAAAAATACAAGTTTTCCGTTACGCACGGGACAGCAAAACATGACATGAGAAAACTACGTTTTTTGCCTACCAGAATAAAATATTAATTAAAACAAAATAGGCAAATTTTTGCCAAAGGTCCATTTCATATTTTTGTCTATTGTTCATATAATTACATATTTAGAATTTAGTTTGAAAATTATTTGAAAATTGGGATATGTGAACAGCATTGAGCGTGATGACCACAGATAAAGTTTATGTGGTCAAAATCTTGTAAATATATTTCACAAAAAGATTTTAAATATCTTAGTATATAGTTACACTATTTCTTAATAGGAAAACATAAACATCCTAGTTTCAAATTAATTTTGAAAATTTACTGACAATGGACCACTTGCCAGAGAATCGCCCTATTGCTTCAAAGTCCCATTATACACAATAGTATTCTACGAAACTGACTTGACTTTGACGGAAATTCTTGTAGGTGATATCTTTCAATTTTTGTCGGCCTTTACAGTGACTGCTTTCCATACCTCTATAACAACAAATCCTCCGGGTAATTAGAACTGATGTTAACTGCCAATATTATAGCCAAAATACAGTTAGATGTTCTATCTTGCGGTGCCAGTTGAAACTTTCTCTTTACAGTTCATGGTTTTACCTACTCTTGCAACTCTTTTCATATTTTCTGCAAAGTTACGCCTGAAGTGCAAAAGTACGGTACTTTAAGCAGGCAAACATACAATAATTAAATAGTGTTTCTTGATAAAAAGGAAAGGTTGACTTTATATTGCATACTCCAATTCTTCATGCGCATCGAAAAGAATGAACTCTTTAGAAGTATTTTGTACAGATAGTGTTGTGTTTTTACTGATAGAACATACTCGGTGCAATTAACTCGCGACAGAACAGAGCGAAGCAGGATGGGTCACGTAGTAAAACCGACCTCAAGAGTGGTAAAATGTTCGTACTTAGGACCGTAGCAGTTAAACCAGTCTTATCCCACGTAATATGTGAGGAATCGATAAATGCAGGCCCCAATTTCTGGAAGTAACCGCATCAAGGTTACTAACCTAACCGTAAGGCTAAAAGGTTAGGTTATAATAGTTAATTTGTTTATCGGGTGACATAGAAACTATTTTTGTTTTTCTAGAGAAGTGAAAAAATAATTATATATCAGACTTTCCTCAGATAGAAGCATACCGTAACCATACTAAATAAATATTCTTTAAACATATTAACACAACACATTCTAGAGAAATAAACATGATCAATCATCTAGAGTAGGGTGACAGTCGTACTGATCTTCACAGTGCAGTACTGTTTTTCAAAGAACTGTCCTGCGTGTTACAAATACGCCTAGAAAATCGAGAAATATACTTTTTTTTTAATATCTTGACTTATTTGCAATACTTTTAATAAATAAAGAATGTAAATAAAGGAATGTTTTGTTCTTTATTTACAACAATTCGAATCACAGGCACTTTTACTACATGATCAACCGCTGTGATTTTCTACATTCCTCAGAATATTATTATTAGGAAAAGAAAACAATAATAAAACCAAATAACAATCAACAACCATGCGTGTTGTGCTGTATGGTCGCGTACTCTGAGGGGAGAACGCAGGCTTAATTATTTGAGAATGGCAGAAACTTCGTAACGAGGAACTGCAAAATTTATACAGTTTACCAAACATTGTTAGGGTCATGAAATCTAGGAGGCTCAGGTCGCAGGTCATGTAGTCAGAATGGAAGAAAGTAGGAACGCTTTCAAAGATTCTGCTTTAAATCCAATCGGAAAACGACCATTAGGAAGACCTAGGTGCAGATGGGACGATAGTATTAAGATAGATCTTGCAGATATTGGAATACAAAGTAGAAACTGGATCCAGTTCGCTAAGGACAGAAGTCAATGGAGAGCTTTTGTAAACGCGGCATTGAACCTCCGAGTTTCATAACCCATATTGATAGTTAATTAGTTTGCAAGGTAATGGATAAATAACCGCTAAGACGAACAGCATTTTTATGTTTCATTAAACTTTTATGCTTCAACATACTTAAGATTTGTTTTTCATTGAAGTGACTTCTTTATCTTACTCCATCAAATTGTTTTAAATTGTTTCATCAATCTTTTACTTGTCATTCATGAAATATTTAAAGTTGTGTTGATTCCTTCAATATTTTTGTTGAGCATCTTCAGAAAATGAATTATTAACTTAGGGTTAACGTTAAATGCAATACGGACATGCGTATTGCCGACAAAGTAGGCTAACGTATTCTAGTGTCCTACTTTTCGCTTGTTAGAATCTGGTCACCCTACTCTAGACGCCAAAATCCGTTGATCAAACTATGTCACTAAGCTCAAATGTTCTCACTGGTTATGTGTGGACTTGAAGTCGGCACTCCTAGTTCTCTTCTAGCTGGATTGCAAGCGCTACTAATTCCTTCTCTATCCGATGGGAATGCTGTCCTGTTGCTTTAGGTTGCGGCTCCTGTCGCCTACCAATGACTGGTTCTCCTTCTACAACCAAAAACCAAAGAAGACAGCAGACTTGAATTCAATAGCTCGCAAGCGATCTGATGGACTCCAAAGGCTGACTAGCGTAGACGATTAATTTAGACCACGTGACTGACAGGTTGGAAGTGACTGATCAAAAGTAAAGACAGTACCCCATCACCTCTCTGATCTGTGTATGTAAAAGACAATTTCATGGGCATCACAATGACATAACGTCAGTTGCTCCTCCCAAGAAAAGTTTTTTCAGGTGATAAAGAAGTATCAGGCCATCGACTAGACAGAAAATTAATAAGAAATCGGGAAAATAATGATTAAGAGAAAGCGGGTACGAGAGTATTATTTATGATGGCACATGTCTCATGTGGTTTCTGCACTTTTATTGTTTCTTACAAGTTACATAAGCTTATAAAACAAATTGTCTGCCGAAATGAAATGGTTTATGTAACTGAAGAGCATTGCATACTTCCTAGCTGTCTGGGTTGGTGCTTTGCTGGGTCATAGGTTCGATAATCGATGCCAATCGGTTCTTTCACAATAGTAAGAAGTTATCTTTCCTTTGGTGCGTTTAAACTTTTCTTTTCACCGGTTAATTTCAATTTCTAAAATTTCTAAAGTCTTCGTCAAGGCGCTGGTTAGAAGAAAAGTTGAACTCGTTGTCTTGAAGTTTACATTGAATTGTCTTCGGTACTTTCGGTATAATCTTTAATGTTTAAAAGAGAAACTGAAAATTGTACTTGTTTGTTCTTGAAGTATCCTTAATATTTGAAGTATGATACAACACGATTAAAAACTATTGTTGTCCATTGTTAGTGCCATCCCAGAGTAGGAGTACACTCCCACTTATATATGGATATCCGCTATATTGGAATAAATGTGGTAGAATACGTATTCAGTGAAATTTTTTGTATATGTGTGGAGAATTCCCTATACTGAATCTTCCTGTAAAATTATGATAGCTTGAGTTTTATTGGCGATAGTTCACAATATAATCCTACTGTTTGTTCACAGTACCTCATCTAAGTTTAATTTCGGTTTCTTGGTTCTAATAAGATTCGTAAGTGGATATTTCAATATGCGATGTATTCCAATGTACCATGTTTATGGTATACTTTGTTTCCATTAGGTGTTGAGAAAACTCTGACAATACTGATTTGTTTTCTGTGCAATCCCTTATATGCGCTTTTATTATAGTTGAGATATTTCTGTTAATCATACCGATGTATGTTAGTTGGCATTGCCAACAAACTTTGTAAATATCTGAAAGCATTTTCCTGTCCGTAAAACAACTTTTGTATTTCGTTAAGTCTTTATTTCTGCCTTTCCCATCTTTATGTGGGGTCGGCGTTGTAATTTTTATTTTCCTCCACTCTTTTTTATCGTGGGCGTCCTCTATTTCCATCCCTTCACCCTCAGATCAGCTCATAGCTTGTCCATCCATCTCATCGTAGGTCTTTCTTTGTCTTGTTACATCTTATTTCCACCTTTCCCATTCTTGTTTCCACATTGCCGTCGTTTCTTCGTGTCCTAGTCGTCTCAGTCTCCACTCTCGATTATTTTTTTTACTCAAGGTTTCACCACAGTACCTAGGTATATCTTACATAATCATTCTTTACTCTATCCTCCCTGGCGATGAACCTGTAGGGGCAAGGCAGGATAATTTTACCTGCCGTTTATTCTCTCAAATTGATAAAATAGAGGCAGGAAAGCATTTCTTGGAAATGTCACTCGAGTCATGCATTGACCAAGGAGAGATAGGATAAAAATGCATTCATTGTTCATAAAAAATACACAGTAATACGTAAATAGTGACAAGATATACAGGTAAACGTTCAAATACATATTCGAAATTGGTCAGTCATTAGTTCTAAATATATTTGAAAAAATCCTGTCTTTTAGAGTAGAGCTAAAAGATGGTACACGGTAGTTTCGACTATCCTATCACCTTTTTATTATGAAAGTTTCCTCTTGTACAATAGTAATAAATATTATAGATAAGTATAGTTCCTGCAAATAACTTAGTGATTTATTGATGAATTTGTAGAAGCCCAGTGGCCATGCCTCTTAGGGCACTTGTGGCCAAGGTATAGGTAGATAACTCTCAATGACCAGACGTCTTAGAGAGTGTTGGATGGGAACTTCTCAATGACCATGCGTCTTAGATAGAGAGTGTAGAATAGTTACTTCTCAATGACCAGGCGTCTTAGAGAGTGTCGGATGGGAACTTCTCAATGACCAGGCGTCTTTGAGAGGGGGATAAGGAGCTTTCAGGATCAGGCGTCTTAGAGAGTGTAGGATAGGTATTTCTCAATGACCAGGCGTCTTTGAGAGGGGGATAAGGAGCTTTCAAGATCAGGCGTCTTAGAGAGTGTAGGATAGGTATTTCTCAATGACCAGGCGTCTTTGAGAGGGGGATAAGGAGCTTTCAAGATCAGGCATTTTAGAGAGTGTAGGATAGGTATTTCTCAATGACCAGGCGTCTTTAAGAGGGGGATAAGGAGCTTTCAAGATCAAGTGTCTTAGAGAGTGTAGGATAGGTATTTCTCAATGACCAGGCGTCTTTAAGAGGGGGATAAGGAGCTTTCAAGATCAAGTGTCTTAGAGAGTGTATGATAGGTATTTCTCAATGACCAGGCGTCTTTAAGAGGGAGATAAGGAGCTTTCAAGATCAGGCGTCTTAGAGAGTGTAGGATAGGTATTTCCCAATGACCAGGCGTCTTTGAGAGGGGGATAAGGAGCTTTCAAGATCAAGCGTCTTAGAGAGTGTAGGATAGGTATTTCCCAATGCCCAGGCGGCTTTGAGAGGGGGATAAGGAGCTTTCAAGATCAAGTGTCTTAGAGAGTGTAGGATAGGTATTTCTCAATGACCAGGCGGCTTTGAGAGGGGGATAAGGAGCTTTCAAGATCAGGCGTCTTAGAGAGTGTAGGATAGGTATTTCTCAATGACCAGGCGTCTTTGAGAGGGGGATAAGGAGCTTTCAGGATCAGGCGTCTTAGAGAGTGTAGGATAGGTATTTCTCAATGACCAGGCGGCTTTGAGAGGGGGATAAGGAGCTTTCAAGATCAGGCGTCTTAGAGAGTGTAGGATAGGTATTTCTCAATGACCAGGCGTCTTTGAAAGGGGGATAAGGAGCTTTCAAGATCAGGCGTCTTAGAGAGTGTAGGATAGGTATTTCTCAATGACCAGGCGTCTTTGAAAGGGGGATAAGGAGCTTTCAAGATCAGGCGTCTTAGAGAGTGTAGGATAGGTACTTCTCAATGACCAGGCTTCTTTGAAAGGGGGATAAGGAGCTTTCAAGATCAAGTGTCTTAGAGAGTGTAGGATAGGTATTTCTCAATGACCAGGCGTCTTTGAGAGGGGGATAAGGAGCTTTCAAGATCAGGCATCTTAGAGAGTGTAGGATAGGTACTTCTCAATGACCAGGCGTCTTTGAGAGGGGGATAAGGAGCTTTCAAGACCAGGCGTCTTAGAAAGTGGTTTATGATCAATCGGGGAAGATTGATCCCTTCTGCGGTGTTCCGTCTCCTTTTTTCCAAAAAAAGTTGCTGAGAGCTTGACTCTACGTCACTTGCCGATCATGGGCGATGATTGACGACGTCATCTTCATCGCTGATGTGTTAAGTATGTTACAGCTAGCACGTGGAACCTTGCAATATATATATTTGAAATTGTCAGATTATAAGTGGGAAACATATTGTTATTATTAGTACTTGAAAAATTTACTTCCTGAAATCCTTTGGTGCTAGTTCAAAAAACCAAGCATCACAATATTACAATTCAAATTTGATACATGCGTCCACATCCTTTGGCCTTAAATTATAGATATTGGTATAAATTAATTAAATATATTTCTGTAATAAAAAGTATTTGAGGTTCAAGGTAAAGTAGAAACTCTGAACTTTATAACGAAGTTATAATATTCCATTTAACTCATCAAAGTATATAAAAGACAACTAGGTTCAGGGTAAAAATTGGGATATTAGTGTCTGGAAAACAAGGTGCCATGACGACCTGACGACCGATTTTCAAACCTTGGTTATTATTACTAATGAGTGTCTTAAAATTCACGCAAGATTTGAATTTTTCGCCATTTGTGCGGTAAGGGGTTACCAACGGGAAAAAAAAAGAGAGAACGTGACAGTTGACAGTTCAGGGTTATTAAAAACGGAGCACTACAAGAAAGAACAATGCGTTTTCATTGTTGAGCAATATTTTAAAAATAATGTAGATTTGGCAGCTACAGTTCGCAATTTTCGTACAAAATACAACTTCATCAACTGTGAAGAGATTAATGAAAAAATTAGGGAAACTGGATCAATGGGTGATCTTTAACACTCTTTCCGCCCTTCAAGAAGTCGTTCAACTCAAAACGTAAAAGCAATTCGTGACAGTCCAGGAACCTCAATGCGGCATCGTGATCAAGAATTGGACATTTCGAGAAGCTCTCTACAGTGTATTCTCACGAAAGATTTGCATCTTCATGCTAAAAAAAAAGTTCAGTTAACTAAAGAACTGACCACACACAGCGAAGAGAGTTCGTTGAATGGATTCTGGAACAACAACAAGCGGATCCTGAGTTTTCAAACAAAATTGTCACATTTCAGGTTCAGAACATCTACGATGATTGTTGAGAAACAAATGCATCCACAACGTGTCTCTCTTTGGTGCGGATTTGGGGCTGGATGCATCACTGGACCGTTCTTGTTCTAAAATGCGGCTGTACAACCAATAACAGTTAATGGTGATCGCTGTTGCGACAGAATAAACCTTTTCTTTTTGTGCCTAAATTGCAATATATGGATGTGGACGACATTTGGTTTCAACAAAACGGCGTCACATGCCATACAGCCCGAGAAACAATTCAATTACTGCATGAGTCATTTCTTGGTCGTGTAACTTCCCAGTGATCAAAATCGACCACCCAGATCATGCGATTTGACACCGTTGGACTTTCTTTCTAAGTCTATAAGGTTTGTGTCAACAAGTCCACGACCACCCACGCCTTGAAGGATAAAAATATAGCGCTATATCAACGAAAATTCAGCCACATTTATGCAAAATGGTCATGGAAAATTTCAACAAAAGAGTACGTATATGCCAGCAAAGCCGTCAAGCCCATTTACAGTATATGCTGTTTCATATAAAACCCTGTACTGTATACTTTATGAATCAATAAAAAAAACTTAACAAGTTTTAATTGTAAACTGTGATTTCTATCAAAATTACTTCTTGCGTGAATTTTGGGACACCCACCACCACCACCACCACCAGTACTACTACTACTACTACTACTACTACTACTACTACTACTACTCTGCTGCTATTATTATTATTATTATTATTATTATTATTATTATTATTATTATTATTATTATTATTATTATTATTATAGCAGCAGGGCTATATTTTATGGACATTTATTTATAAAGATGATAATTGGGCGTTTCTATTCACAGTTCGTCGAGGACAAAGCGTTAACAAATGATATCAAAATATGAAGTCCAAAAAATCTACAACTGAAGCCTGTAAAAGGGATCTTAATTTGCGGTCATTGCGAATGGGGAAAAAGTTAGGATCGAAATATAAGACAAAGAAGGAAACAGAACACGGTAAGCAGTTTAAATAGTATCTTTTTGTTCCATAATACACTAGTTTTCTGATACTCTTTCACAAAAACAGGTCAAACTGGAAATGACGATATGTAAGTAATCCAGTTTACCCAGTTTATATTGAAAAGTTTAAAACAAAGGCTTCATTTTGTAGGATGTCGAAAAATAGATATCTTAATCTGATAATAATTAGTTTTCGTTGTGGCTGATGATATATTAAAAGTAGAGTCTGATCAAGTCCATAATCTTCACTGTCACGCAATGTGTTAACTTAAACTAATTCAGCCTCATTTTTAGGTGAAGCTAAACCAAAACATCAATTTTCACAAAGCCGATGTTGGTTAAGTGAATAGCAAATACTTTCAGATAGAGACATTTTCAGATTTGTTGTTGTTGTTGTTTCAAAGGACAATCATTTCAGTACCTGTATCAACTCCTAGTACATTTTTTGTAAGGCCTTTAAGAACGAAAAACCAAGTTGACTACTACGTACACCTTAAGTTGTTCTGTCACATACTCGAAATTTTTCAACACTCACTAATTCAAACTAAATTGTTAATTATATATTGGTTCAAACAATTAATTCAGTAATCAGTATACGTATAATTCATTAATAATTTGGTGTGAGTAACATTTCAGTGTAAATGTGTGGAAGATTTCAGAATATGTGGAGCGACAACTCAAAATGTACGCAGTCAAGCTGATTCTTTGTTCGTTAAGGTAAAGTGAACTTGAAAACGATATCAGGAATTGTTACAGCCGAAATGTCCTGTCACTGCGGCTTCCCGGTGCCGAAGTGATTGCCCTTTGGAACAAGGAAAATATACGCAAGGTACGTCAGTTATTTACTTTTATTTATACATCAGTGCGTGTTGTACAGTCAGCGACAAAAATTATTTCTGTTTGACTAAATTTGTTTCGTAAATAACTTCAAGATAGAAGGACAATTTGAGTATAGTTTTCAGTAAATTAAAAAGAATGTAATTTTCTGTACTTTTCAGCCTTGAAACTTGGCGAAACTGTGTACGTTTCGCCGTTATTCCCAAACGGAAAGAACTTTTGTCGCTGACTGTACAAAATAAGAACGTTAACATGTTATTAAAACAAACACTGGTTTATATTCACGGCTCCTATGTTGCTATACGGTTAGTGTATTCTCCTTCGACGCTGCAGACCTCGGTTCAGGCGCCGATGGGAGTTCATGTAGTTCGAATCTGATGTTAATCAAATTTCAGATAGCCTTGGTACAGAGGGACGTTATAATCCAATTAATATATATACAAATGGCTATCAAAATAATGAAAACCTGTAGTTTGCAGCACGTTAAATGTCTTAAGGTGCGTGTGTAGCGCTTGTCTGTTGCCAGTGGTGTTTTAGATTATTTTTATAGTACGTTAGGCGGGGTAGAACGAAGGCTTGTTTTGAAACATAGGCAGACGATGAAAATACAAAATAGGAAACGTCTCTGAGTATCTACGCAAATTCAATGGTAAATTTTTACTATATAGTTAATTAATACCACGGCATCGACAAAAGCGAGTTCATGATAAGTAATCAGTAATATATATTTTGTCCTCAGACTTATATTTCGGGGTGATAAGTCCTACTAAATAAACAAACAAATAAATAAATAAAAATAATTTCGGAGGATACAATTGCTAAATATTGTTTGCACTGCTGAACTTTCGACACTCCGCTGGAGTCTTTGGTCACGGAGGATAAAAACAGAAGAAAAATAAAGATATCCTGCATTTTCATGAATTGACGTGTGATTTTGATTTTCACAGTGTTTCCATTGTTTTTATTTTCCTTTCACGTATTTTTGTCCTCCGTGGCCAAGACTACAAGGGGAGTCGAAAGCTCGGAAATGCAAGTGATATTCAAGAATTGTATAAACCTGTACGTAGAATGATAAAATTAGAATTTCGGAGCATGTCATTAGAATGTGTAATTTCGGAGAAGTTATATCTAAGATAAAAAGAAGACAATTTGTATTGAAACTACCTTATATTCAGGATCGTTTCGGGGTAAGGATCTAACCTTCATTATCTTCCCACTTCTTTTGCTAAGTACGGTCTTGGTCTTGGATATTATGTGCTCATTTTAATTATAGGAGATCATGTAAAATAGGAGGATCATGGATATTACCTTGGGCAGAGGCTAAAAATAGTCCCGCCAGTGCTTGGGTTTGATTGGTTTTGATTTTTTATAAAACAAATGGAGAAAAAAATTATTCTGTATGAGGTTTCTGTAAGCTATTAACAGCCCTAGGATAAGTCTTTCCTTGTCCTTTTGTGTGTGTTTCTTCTAGTGCAATTTTAAGTAGAAGTAATAGAGTAAATTCCCGACTGCCCGGCCTAATGTGTCGGAAGGGCAGGCCGTATAACAAAAAAGCCGGATAGGTCGAAGTTCTATAATTATTGACTTCCTACACCATTCATACGATTAAAAGTACACCTTTTATACCAAAACCTGCTTTTATTTATATTTTGAGTTCTTAGGCCGGCATGTTATAAATGTTTGTTGTGTTGTACGTTTCAAAAATTTATTACAGAAAAGGAAAGTCCAAGAATAAAATAATGATGTACATACATACAATTTTAAAAAAAACAAAACGTTTACGTTAAACGCAGTCCTTTTTTTTTTTTTTTTTTTTTTTTTTTTTGTAATAAATTTATTTTATTGTTCGTTGGTAAATGATTACACAAATGTGAAAAGGTAGACCTAAGAAAAATAGTTAAAAGCCTTTGATAAATGACCGTTTCTCCTTGCTAAAGTATGGTCTTTATAACCCCTTTCTGCAGGATTTTTTTTTTTTTTTTAGCGACAAAAAATAATCAATATTGGAAATCCTCATATGGGAACTTGAAAAATGAATTAAAACTTGAAATTTAGATTTTTCACTTAATTTCGGGGAGAAATAAGTGAAAATGAAATGAAATGAAATTTTGAGTTTTACGTCCCACGGTTATGCCGGTTAGGCTAAAGGAGACGGTGATAATGAGTATGAATGGTGGAATGGTGGAATGAAGAAAGTGGGAGGAAACGGGAGAACCCCAAGAAAACCCACGCACACGGTGTTTGTCCACCACAAAGTTCACTTGACGGGAGCAGGGTTTGAACCCGAGACCCCTAGCACCAGAGGTGAACGCTCTACCACTGAGCCACCGCGGCCCCGAGGAGAAATAAGTAAGTGCCATATATGACACACTTAGAACTCTCAAAGAACATGTCAGATGACACCAAAATCTCGTATTCATACACGTCAATATCTCACACAGCAAACAAAACAGTCATTTGATGCTTTTGATAAATCACAAAAAAGCTAAAGTGAAAAAATGATATGTGCCATATATGGCTCGGCATGCGGTAAGGGGTTAAGGAGTTAGAAGTCGAGAAGATCGTACAGAATATTCCTCATTTTATTACGAATATTCTCTTCCAACTAGGCTGGATAGTACGGATTTATCAATATAATTTTAAAATAATGTTTATATTTTCTCTACAATACACATTTTAAAATCCAATTGTTATTTAGTTTGCAGTAATTAGGTATAATGTGTATTTAAAAAGAGAGAAACACCTTACGAGGGTGATTCAAATGAAAACCTTAAAAGTGGTATAAAATGCCGAAAAGTTGTATCATGGAGTTGGTATTTGGCAGTAGTGTTCCTTGAGTTTCACAAAATGACTGACAGGTGGTAGAGTGACCTACAGCAGAGGAGACGGTAACAGCATTAGTACGAAGATGGCCACACCCCTCGCAACATGCACCACGTACGAGAAGCAATCTGTGATGAGTATCAAAGCTATTGAAATTCATCGCAGGATAGCAGCACAATAAGGTGATTCATGTTTGTCCCTGCAGCAAGTGTACGAGTGGTGTTTAGAAACGGCTTAACGTCAGTCGAGAATGCCCCACAACCAGGGCAGGCTCATCCGCAGTGACGGACAAAAACAGTGCTTTGGTGGAAGAGCTTATAAAGGATTGCCGACATATTACTCTAAAGGAAGTAGCAACCATGTTGAACATTACTGTTGGTTCAGCCCACAATATTGTCCATAACGTGCTGCAGTTCAATAAAGTGTTGCAAGATGTGTGCCACGTCACTTGACAGTTGAATTGAAAGATCATCGCGTCGATGCCTGTGAAGAACTTTTGCGTCGTTTCCAATGTCGAAGATTATTCATTTCTGGAAAAAATCGTTACAGGTGATGAGACCTGGGTTCACTACCACCAGACAGAAACAAAAAGATCAAGCAAGGGATGGCGCCATAGCTCATCACCGAAACCCCCAAAATTCCACACTCAACAATCAGCGGGAAAAGTATGCTCACTCTTCTGGGATGCAAATGGAGTCATTTTGGAACATTGCATGGAGAGGGAGGCAATATTAACCAGTATTTCTTATTCATATCTGCTCACAAACCAATTTCACCTGGCAATTCGGAGTAAACGACGAGAACTTCTGACTTCAGGTGTATTTTTCAGCAGACAACGCTCGACCCCATACTACCCATTTGACATTTGAGACTATCAAGGATTTGAAATTTGAATATCTCTCACACTTACCTTATTCACCAATCCTCGCCCCTAGTGACTTCTATGTGTTTGGATCGCTCAAAGAAGCGTTGGAAGGCAAACATTTCAGAAGTGATGAAAGGGTGAAAACCGCGGTGCACGAGTGGCTACAGTCACGACCAAAAGACTCTTTAAACGCGGTATCCATACACTTCCGAAGCGTTGAAATACTTGCGTTGAATGTCTGGAAGACTGCGTTGAGTAATGATAGGTGTGGTTTTCTTAATTATAATAATATAATATTTATAGCACTTTTAAGGTTTTCATTGAATCACTCTCGTACATTTATCATTGTAATAAATTATAACACATTGTTTGAAGGCTTCTCTCGCCTCGTCTTCGTTGTCTTTATATATATATATATATATATATATATATATATATATATATATATACCTGCACTGCTAAATATATGGCACGTTGATGGGTCTTTTCATTCTCGAATAAAATACCTTTCAAAATAAAAATTTGCTATATCCCGTTTCAACGTTGATCACCATAGCACAAAAATGGTAAGGTATAGTAAAAAGCTGTGTTTTGGAATAGATTCAGCGTCCTAAGAATAGGTTTTATTTCTTCCATTAGCCCTCTATTCAGAATGGAAGTGCTAAAAATGAGCCATTTCCGGTTGTAACACTGATCATAGTGGAAGAAATAATAACGACAAGCAGTTTTGTATATAGTGTATTACCAAATTCGATGCCCAAACTCCAGAAGGAGATTAATGTTACATCAAACGAAAGAAAAGAAGGTTTTAATAAACGTAGCTCGCAAAATGCCTACTTTCAGAGTTATAAGTTACTGAAAATGGAAAATATCACATTTTAATACAACCTTGGCTTAAAAATTATGAAACCCTATCGCAAGCATTGAAGGAATTACATGCGAATTAGTGTGTAATTCCTATCGAAATATCGGTTTCACAATCCTCCAGTACGGGCGGCGAATCCTCCAGTACTGTATGGAGGAAGTTGAGGTACGATGGTACAGTTTTTAAATACAAAATTAAATACTAATGACAAGATTGAAACAGACTACTTAAAAAAAAAAAAAAAAAAATCATTTCTCTGCTAGTAATCGAAAATGACGATAATGACCGCGAAGATTCATGAAGCCTGGCTCTGCACAAATTATAGAATTGCTTTCTCTCACGTGTAATGGATCGGAAGAATTCGGTAAGATTCGTGGAGCTGCCTGCCGAACGCACACTTGAGAACAAGTAAAATAGCAGAAATGCACCAACAACGTTGCCAAGTTAAAGGACATGACGAACGAGCAAAAAAAAAAAAAATCTTTTAAAGAACTATAAGACGAACACTAACAATTATTCGAATTAAACGATAAGAATAACAATAGCAAAATTATAAAATAACAACAACTAAATAATAAGAAAATGAGACTTAGCGGTAACCTGACAATACTGTATCCTCAGGAGTGGTTCTCCTCATTGCGCGAGAGACGACACTGACAATATTTTATGAGTGGTGGTTGACGAACGGGACACACTCTCGCGTTCTATTGGGTGGTAAAATTGGCAAATCTATGTTAAACTTCACTACTCCTTGCGATTACTATATCATTATCATTTCCACTCATGTAACAGCCAATATTTTTCAAGAGTTATGCAACCACACACATCATCATTCATCTTCAAAGAAAAGTTTTTAGTAATAAAGTAAAATCAAATTTTGATATTAAAATATTGTTTGGTAAGGTTTCTAAGGGGGTATTTACTAACTTTTGGTTCTAACGTCTGGTGAATTGAGATTCGGTTTGTCACTGCTCCAGTTATAAGCTTTTTTTTTTTTTTTTGTTTTGTTTTGTTTTGTTTTGTTTTCGTTTCACATTATTCCACTCACAGTGTACTGCGTGAAAACGATGCTTTACTATCCAGGTAGCTATTGGTATATTGTTAATTTAGTTAAATAGCATAAAATTATTTTTTTGCACAAAATGCCAAGTTGATTATTCCATAATGTTGCTGGAAGGTCTTAATGAATTTTATCTTTATTATCGGATATCCGACATCATTATAGAATAGCTACAATTTGATTATGAACTGTTAAATAAAGAAGTAGTAGTAGTATATTAGGAAACCAATCAAGACTTTCAAGATTATTCCATACTTACTCATGTAAAATTTTAGTTTCTATGCTTTGTGTCTGCAATGTCGAAGTTGTGAAGGGTGGGTCCTATTATTAATGTGGGCTTCGAACCGCGAATCGATACAACAGTTAGTGCTTCTTCGTGACTATATGATTAGCGTACGTGTCTTTGGCGCGGGATATCCGAGTCTGATTCCCGGTGGGAGCTCATGTGGTGCGGATCGCATGTTAAGCTGTAGGTCAACGTCGCATACAGCCGCAGCGCTGAAAGAGACCTTAGTCCAATCCCACCAACGAATACTACCTTGGAAATTACGCAGTAGTTAGCCAGTATACAGACTATCACGCAAATATCAACTTTCGCTCTATAGGCCATTTCTCACCACGTTATTTCCACTACATAAATCACAGGTTCACCTACCATCCCCGATTACACAATGGATGAATAAACATTGTATATTATTATTATTATTATTATTTAAAATTATTTATTTATTTATTTATTTTTTTTCAGGAAACAAGTCTGAAACATGTTCTAAAAAGAGAAAGACAGGCAAGCATTGTGTAGCTCTTTGGTGCCAGAATTTCCTTAATTGCAGATTGGACAAACACATTTCTTTTTTTACACTTCCAAAAGAAAGAGACAGGTAAGCATAAATCTCTAAAAATGACCAAAAAAAGGGGGAGAGAAACTATATTGACAAATAGAGTACATGCATTGAAATTATGTAGTTTATAATATTTTTTTTTTCACTTCCTTTTTACTTTTTTCATCATCGAGAGTTCATAGAATTAAATTCACACTAGAAAGCATAATTACAGAAATAATGATATTTGTGAAGTAACTTGTGAGTGTGGAAATGTTGAAAAAAATTCATAAAATTAAGGAACACATTTGAAATTCGAGTAAAGAATGCCTTTCAAAGTATTAAAAATATCAAAAGCTTAAAATTGATACCTTTGAAGTTACATGTGGCGGTTCCCGCTGATTTATTAGCTAACGCACAGAGTGGATGAAGTTCTTAAACTATAAGTCTACATTAAGAAAACATTGGTTACTTGCCAATAAATTCTCCCGTGGGGAAACTAAATATTCTCCAAACGTATCGGAACAATAAGCTAGTTCCGTCTTCACTGGTAAGGTAACAAGAATAAAAATCGATGAGAAAAATATGATATGGAAAAAGGAATACATACCACCAAATAAATGTAACGTAAAAGATGGCTATTTAAAACCACGAACAGAGCATAGCGAGCGAAAAAAAAGAGCTGAGTTGAAAGAAGCGTGATGTCTGCGTTACGTCACTATTGCCAGATCTAAATAACATCAAAGGTAGGTAACCAGATTTTATCAATGTTGCCAAAATCCAGCTTTAAAGCCGGTTTGTATTTATGAATAAAGAATGATTCTTTAATTTCCCGTTGGTTTTTCGTTTTTACTAAATCTATAGGTCTATATCTCTTATAGCCTCGGAGATACTGAAAAGAACGTTAAAATTGATCTAACTGAAAAATAATGTGCATTTGTACTTACCTTTCCTACTACTTAAAAGCCACAGTAGCGTATTCAGTAAAGCATTTACATGCTAACTGGTCGGACCGGATTTCATCCCCTGTGGTGGCAGGAAACTTTTCTCGTTCTACAGCCGCTTCATTGCAGCTCTCAGAGTCACCGAACCTCCTTAAATTGGTTACCTAGGGAAGTGAAGAATGTCGGAGAGGGTGCAGAGAATATTATCTCCTCTATGCAGTGGGCAGATGAGTTTTTAGGGTTTTAACCTCCCTCTTTGCAAAATATTATGTAAAAGTAAACCTTTACCATATTAAGATATGTATATAAACACCTAAAATTACATGAACTTGGGAACCTGAACCCCCTCCCCTCCGCTTCTGACGAACTTCTCTGTACTCCCTGAAGTTCGTCAAGAAAGTGTAGAGCCTTTAACTCAATACTCAGACCTTAGTCTCTCATGGCCTGTCCCGAAAGAAAAGAAAAAGGGGGAGCGACCGTTTTCTTTTCGTACTAGCTAAGTTTACTTTCTGATACTTTAGACTAACTTCGAACCCTTCGTCAGACGAAAAGAAATAACTAAACAAAAATTAGAAGGGATAAAATTGAGAAGTGCCTTATAATTTTACAAGTCCTCCGAAAATATATACACTTAGCCTAATAGTCAAGCACGTTCTTAATGTTAATTCAACATTGTTGCCACTTAACACATTTAGTTCTCTTATTTTCAGCACGGACAAACTCAGCACGCACGAAATCACTCTAATCTTTTATAAGCTGACCTAAGTTGAAGTATATATTTATTTTGAAACATACCATGATTCTTATGACAAAAGTCTTACACTTACCTGAAATTAAATTCAATCGTAAATAATTTCAGCGCCATCATCAGTGGTTCTTTATTCAAATTCTATGTTGCTCGAAGAACTGTTGGGTGGATTCATTAGTTCGTGCCGTTTGGAGCTAATGAATATATTTCTTGTTTGAGGGTTGAACTAACCAGACAATGATCACTGATGTATTCCGCGAATTATTCACCGTCTTTTCCCTGGAAGCCTTAAGGAAAAAATCACTAGCTTGGAGCCATAGAAATCATCAGTGAAATTTTGCAGCTGCTTATCGTTTTTGAAGAATGTTTCACGGAGTGCATTCGACAAGGATTGAAAAAGATGGTAATCTCGAGAAACCATATATGGAGAATACATGGATGAAGACGAACCTCCCATTAAAGGTACTGAATGGATTGTCATGTATATAGCGTTGTCCAAGTGGATGATAATGCAATGTCCTTTATTCGATCTTTTTTCTTCAAGTACTGCATGAACACGTTGGAGTTGATCATGGTATGCAGCAGCAGTGATGGTGCGATTACGAGGTAGGAGTTTAGTATGGATAATCCCTTCCATGTCTCACCAGACACACAAGGGCTGACTCACTCCTTTCTCTGCGGAAAGTTCATGTACAGACACCATTTCTCATCTCCGATAATAAGTTTTAAAAATAATAATAATAACAAAAAAGTGATTGGTAAGTAGAAAAGAATAACTTCAACTTTAAAGAAAAGAACACGCAATACAGTAAGCTACATCATCACTCGAGAAATGAACTTCAGCAACATGAGGATACAGTACAATATTTAAGGTGTTTCTGTATTGTTTTTTCCCGATGAGTGGTTCTTATTTTGTATACAAAGTATTTTCATTTCTTTTGTTTTCTATCTGCCGAGAACAAGCCTCCAAGGAAGAGACAAAAGTTTGAAAGTACAAAAATTACTCAGAAATGAAAATTTGAAGGAAGCGAGATGATTGGTGATATTCCTGAGCACACTCTTTTGGCATGCATTTTAATTTGTCACTTTCCGAGTTTTGCAGATTTTTTTAAATGTTCAATATTGAAATAAAAATTAAAATTTATTGAAAGAAAGAGAGAGAAAATTACAATATACGTAGTACCAATTACAATAGTACATTGGAAATTCCAAATGCATAGATCTGTATAATACAATTTAATTTTATTTATTTATTTATTTATTTATTTATTTATTTATTTATTTATTTATTTACTTATTTACTTTAAGAGAACTTTATTGAATTATTTGTATAAATTGTAACTTGTAATGGATTTCAGTTGTATAGAATGTTGAACATACATACATACATTCAACAGTAAGAAATATAAATCGTGAAAACCATAATTAAACAATAACAATAATGTGTATAGGAAACTAGTAAATACGTGTAAAGAACTACAAGAATATATGAAGGCTAAGACCACGAAGGAAAAAGTAAAAAAAATATAAGGAACAACAAATTCTAATAATACATAAATAATATAGAAAACCTAATTGTCACAAACCAAACTACTACTTCTTACAGAAAAAAAAATAGATAACATAATTTACAGTGGGAAAATCTCGCTGGCTCTTTACCTGGTGGTATGGATCCTAATATAGAGGCTACATTACCTCTTTGTACTGCCATGGTTATTCTTTGAATCAGGAAGCTGCTTGCTCTATCATCACCGGATAAATGAGTAATACGTTTACCTACTTCCTTTTTAAAGTTTAGGCCTTGTTTGCCCTACGATCCACTGGATTCAATGGCAATTGTTACAAATTGTTACTTCCACTGCTAACGCAAATTCAGAGAGCATAGTTGAATTATATAAAATAAAGGTATAATAATCGGAGAACATTATTCACAAAATACAAAAGGAAAGAAAAGAGCTAAGATTGTGGAAATTGGCTAAAACCAAATATTCTTTATTATGTGATAGGTGTTTCAGCATGTGCTTTGATAAACCTGGCACTGAACATCCGTATTTAACATATGTTACTTTCTCTCTCTCTCTCTCTCTCTCTCTCTCTCTAATTGCAACACTTCAGTTTGTGTTTTCGATATGCGCTTATTGCATAAACATTTGTGCGTGTAAGCGCCGTTGCACTGTAACGAATTGGTAAATTACCTTGTGTATCGATATTTAGAACACGTTGATTTATATCGATGTAGAGCAACCGAAAACATTATATGATTTCCGCATATTCTAAAACGAACGAAAAATCCTGAAGTTGAAAGGCAGGTATTAGAGTCGTTCTTTTTTAAACGTAAAAGTACGAAATTGAAACGGAATTCGAGGTAATTAGATAAACCGTGGCTTCCAGTTTTATAGTATCTGGAGAGAAAAAATAGATGAGAGTGTAGCTCTACGTTTTCATGTAGTCATTACATTTATTGGTAGAAGCAGTACTGATTACTGACAAGCTTTATCAGACTGTATTGTTTTATATATAACCTGTGATTTAAGAAATCGTAACTTCCTGCAGCTTGCGGCAGCTACTCTTGAAAAAGATCGTTTTGCAACTTACGAGGAACTTTCTGAAACCACAGAGATTCCACTTGGCTTCTGAGAAGAAGAAGACCTTCTGAACAATGCAACATGCTGAAAGAAAAATGTCACATTGAAAGTTAGGCATTCTTGAATCGAATTCTTACTATTAATGAAATACGTAAGAGACTTTGAGCCGGAATTGAAATCACAGTCCAAGAGTGGAGAGCTCCGCGTATGACCATCAAGGGATCATCATAACAGGCTGAATCCATGTGAAACAAGTGTCACAGCAGTGTATTATCGTAACTTCTTGCAAAAACTGCGCGGAAAAATGCACAGAACTCGAGGCTGGGCCATTCATTCTCAGCGATAACTCTTCCCTGCATTTTTGAAATGGCGTAAGTGGAATGCTATGCAAATATGGTTGGGATGTTACTTCATGCTGCCTACAGTCCGTACGAGTTCATCAGACTTCTGCCTATTTTCAAAGTTGAAACAACCTATGGGGGATTTGTTCTCCATTTCTAGAAATGCCTTCTGCTGCCGTTCCCCGAACCATTCGACAGCTGGATAAAAATGGTATCTTGGATGATGCTTTTTGGACATTAGGACTCGGTCATTGAGAAGCAGGGAGACTGAAGGCTTGTAAAGAGATACTTTAAAACGACTAAACATGTAAATAATAAAAAATTAGTTAGCATTGGGGAATGACCTCGTAGCTCCAATTTAATGACGTTTGAAGCTAGCTGACTGTTCAGTATTTTAAATAAAACTGACGATGTGAATAGCCAAAATTCCTTTTGCTCCGTGCGCAGCCAAGAACTCTGATTTAAATAATTAAACTTGTTTACCCTTCTGCTCACTTTCCTTGGTAAGAAATGATGATGGGGTGATACCGAATCACTCTTCACGATCAAATACACCACGAGATATGCACAGGTATTTTCTTATAATGCCCCAGCCGTACGCCTTAACTATGGGTACATGTGTGTAAACTGGATCTGCATAACAACCAGAACCCCGAGGTCTTTGAAGCAAAATCAAGAACTGAAGACTACATTCGTTTTTCAGAAGTCAGACTGATCCACCATCAGAGACCCGGCTGCTACCTTTAAAGGCATAAAGAACTCGGAAACGCTGGAATTTCCCACTCCCGCTCAAACCAAATGTAATATTGCAAACTGGGGCGCATTTGGAAGGAGCATCTTCAAGCATAAAGTTTTCAGTGACTGTGTTCTGAATTCTTTAACATAGGGATCAGAGACATGGACACTATCAAAATCAGACATTAGCTTTCTGCAGACTACAAGCCTTGCCGAAGGTTGTTGGAAAAAGTTTGAGATACTTTAATCCAGCAGTAGATTGATAACTGTTGAGTATCATAATGCAGATATATTATACAGCAGGCGTGTCATCATACAGGTGACGAAGCTGATGAAATGACTCAGAAAATGAACCGTTTTGTGGGAAGGATACACTCTTTTGCACGCACATATTTCGTACAACCGAATAGCGAAACAGTATCGTAAAAATATTTAATCATCTAATTGACCTGGTCACGGCTAAAGATATCGTGTCTAGACTAGTGTTGTAAAATTTCCGGAAATTTTAAACCTGTTGGTAAAAAACTGTTTTGTTTTTTTTCGGTTTCTTTTCGGAAAAATTACGAAAGTCTTTGTATTAGGTTAGTTTTACTAGTAATTGAACTTTTTTAGAACGCGTGAAAAATGTAAGTTGAGAAATTTCAATATTGTGAATATTTAAAAAAGGAGCACTCGAAAATAAAATTGGTGTAATTATTCTTGAAAATTAATAGTCTGCATTCATTTCCTTTATGTGCTTTTACTCGTTTACTCCTGGCTGTGCATTAATTACAGAACTTTTACAGTTGCATACACATCTACCATCACGAAGCCTTTTGTTGCAACAAATGGGGTACTTGAATGAAACTGAATTCTTAATGTGCTCTTTGATCTGGTGAAATTTTGTTAATTTTAACCAAATTACTTCTTAAAAGAAAGAGCGATAGGCAAATTTCACTAATACTCATGCACTTAGACATGTAATTACTATCATTTAATATTCAAATACAGACTTTAATGTAAACTCTATGTACAAAATTTTGAATGTAAACAAATGCCTGTTTTCTAGTACGACAAATTATCTATATATAAAAAATGAAATTGACTATATTTGTAACTTAACAACTCTTGAACCACCAGACTGATCTCGATAAAAATTTTCAACGTATATGAGGTTCGGGCCTGGGATAGACTTTACCATTTCAATTTGAAGGTGCAACTTGGAGGAAGGAAGTGTGGATATATATTGAAAATTACCAATCTTAGTGTCGAACTTATTGTTTTCAGGATTGCTGAGATGAACAGTGATATTTCCGACGCAGTTTAAATCCAAATTGAATGCCGAAACTTTAGGGAGGGGGAAGGGGGCGATATATAAAAAATCGAAAGTGACTGATATTAGTGTCGAATCTCCTAGTGTTCATGTCTCATATCCATACAATCCCACACTCCAGTCTTTTCTTCAGTTCTGTACCGATGCTTTCGGTTCCTGTTTTCCTTGGAATGTTTTCTTTCTCTGAGCTATTCTGGATTTTACATTTTGTTTGAACCTGTTACCGCTCATTATTTTACTCCATAAGTAACATAATTCCTCCATTTCTTCCACCAGCTGATCTATTTTGATTTTCATTTTTCTTCTTTGTTTTTCTAGTGCGTCTTATAACTTTTGTTTTGCTCTTGTTGATCTTCATGTTGAATTTGCTACTAAGTAACTGTTGCATACCGTTTAGATCTATCTCTAATTTTTTCTCACTGTACGCCAACATTGTGATATCGTCCACAAATCTAAGTGTGTTTATTTTCTGCCCATGAACAGTTATTCCTATGCTATGAATATGCTTAATTTCTTGTATTGCTTCTCCAATGTAGAGTTTAAACAACATTGGTGACAATGAGCATCCTCGTCTAACCGCTCACTGAATTGCTGCTTCTTCTCTTTTTCCTTCTGTCTCAATTGTTGCCTTCTGTTCTTTGCGCAGGTTATATATTATTCTTCGCTCTTTATAGTTTATTTCAGCTTTGTTCAGAATTTTGAACATTTTGTTCCATTCTTCATCATCAGAGGCTTTTTCTAGGTCCACAAATGCTACGTAAGTTACTCCTTCCATTCGAATTCTTTCTTCCTAACAATCTTCTTAATGCAAGTATTGCTTCCCTCGTTCCTGTACTACTTCTGAATCCAAACTAGTCATCTGCTATCATTTCTTCTATCGTGGATTCCAGTCTTCGATAGATTATCTGTGTCAGGATTTTTAAAGCATGCGTAAATAAGCTTATCGTTCTGTGATTCTCGCATTTCTCAGCACTTGCTGTTTTTGGTATTGCCACTATCTTGTTAGTCTGCACTATCTTCGTAAGTGTTGTTAATTAATTTATACGATCTGTTGTGAACTTCTTGTCCTGCATTTGAGATGATAACATTCGATAATACTTTATAAGATTTATGTAGTGACTAAACATTCATCTCCGTGTTCTCTTTTAGATGTATCCAGTGGCTTAAATTTGCTCTGAGAGATGATTTAATGTATCTGGTAGATGCTCAAAAGAGAAGTTCTTGGGTGTTGTGTAGTGATCATTTTACTGAAGATCAATTTAGAACAAGATATCCCAGAATTCTCTTAACACCAACAGCAACTCCTTCTATTACAGGTAACATTTTTTTTTTTTTTTTTTTTTAATAGAAATTTCGAGTTTTAAAAATTTAATTAATTAGTAAGAGAGAGATGCATATACTTCAGCACATAGTGTCGAATCCATAGTTTACGGAGTCGCTTAGATAAACAGTGCCATTTAAATCCAAATTCAGACCCGCAACTTGGGGGAGGGGGAGATATGTATATAAAAATATTGAAAATGACCGACACCAGTGTCGAATCCATAGTTTTCGAGGTCGCTGAGATGAACATTGATACTTTCAATGCCATTTAAATCCACTTCAGCCCTTTATGTTCAAAATGAAACGTATTCTTTCCGTGCGAAGATTGGGTATTTGCTAGTGTACCGGTAAGTCATTTTGAATTTTGGGGGAAGGTAGATTGATTTACGGAAATAATAAAAATGTCACCAGAACCTGATCTTCCTGCTTTTAAACTCGTTTTCTGAATTAATAAATCTGAAAGTCTTTAAGTATAAGTTACTTTGTGCAGTTAATTTGGTTAGCCGTATAATGTGTCTAAGGGTGTCCAAGCACGTTATTCTTTCTTTCCTTGATTTCTTGTAATGTGCTGGACCACCCCACAGAAAAGTCGTGGCTGATCTTTTTCGATATAAATCACTGCTAACTTTAGTAACATGTTTCTAAATATGAAAGTTAGCATCACGCGTTGGTCGAATTCTTAATATGACGCCAAAAATGACTCCGAGTAGGGCTCTTAATATTTGTTGATTTCAATGTCATCAGCTGATTAAAAGTAGTAATATCATTGTATTTTAGGAGTATAGAATAGAATAGAATATTTTATTGTCATTGAGCTTTACAAGCAATAGACAACGTCCGAATGAAATATACATAGCTATAGATACAGATATATATATAAAATAATCATTACATACAGACAATCAGTTATTGGTTAATATTATTATGAACAACCAGCATAACGTCTAGAAATACTGATGAGAAGTATATTTCATCCCTGATTTAAACATCTTTACAATAATAGTGACAACTTAATATTCACATAATAAAGTTAGTTAATGGTAATCGTTGACTATTAGTCGGTGTCAATAATGTAGAGTTGTCAGGTAGGGCAGCTGGAGAACCTGGAAAAGTCAGGGAATTTAGTTGTTAATAGTACAAAAAGTCAATAAGTTATTATTTTTATCTTCTCTGCTTGTCACCATACGAAGCGTTGTGAGTTTGTACTTTTCTTTTACGATTAAACTCTCTAGCATGAAGGACTCGAACTTAAGGTGACCAACTGAACTTGGTTGTACCAGTCTTACTTTTTATGAACTTAGTAACAATATTAATGCTAACCTCCAATTCTCTGAGTACTCCCAATCTCTAGTTGATAATATGAATGTAGAAAGGGGAGGACAGGTTATATCAAAGTTTAAAAAACTTTTTTTTTTTCTCTCTCAGAATTCTTGTTTGTTTGATACTTACCATCTTAAATTTTAGAACTTTGTGCTAGAATTAAAGAAAATAATTACATTTTAGAAACAGTTAAGAGGAGCATGAAATTAGATTTTTAGCAAGTTACTGAAAAGTATTCAACTCATGAATACTTACGTTTTGATAAGAGTAATCGGTTTGCAAAACCAGCTTATTACATTTTTTTTTATTACGGGTCATTTTCCCATACATTTAAACGAAACTGCTTTAGAGGGAGGGGGGGGGATGTGGACGCGATATTTAAAACTGAGGTATGAACAGTTTAGTCTATGAAGGGTCATTTTCATCTGAGAACTGGAATAACTAGTCTTAAGAATTGCAATGAGCTGGGTTTGTAAACGGACTACTCATGTAAATTGAGCTGTAAACGTTATTATAAGCTATTTTATTAAATTTCTTTTCCTTTTAATGTCTTTCTCTTTTTATCAGATTTATATTTTATTTGAGTGATTGATTTTGTTGTATTAATATTCAGTTTGACTTAGGATATTATTTAATTATATTTTCATATTAAACTTTGGAAATATCGAAGAAAACTGTTTTGAATATTGAGTGGGTGAGTTCCACACTGTATCCTAAAGTAAGTGTTTGAAGGAAGTCCCTAATAATTCATATAAAGTTTTTTTATTTATTTATTTATTTATTTATTTAAGAAGACATTTGAACTAAGTATCATGTGTCAGCAAGCTGTGATAAGTCATTCCAAAAGTGCCAAACATAGAAAGATGACAGATAACAAAAGCAAACAAATAGTTATACCACAGGTCGTAGTAGTGCCAAAATCATCTTCTTATAAGTGAATCAAGGGATTGTGAGAGGAAAAAACTCACATTGAGTGTCAAGGGTATTAAAATCTAGCAGCATGTCTAACTATGTTATCAAAGAGGAGATAACAAGCGTTGAAATAATATAAGCAATGAAGATGGCTGTGGCACCTTTTTTTATTTAATTCATGCACTGGTTTGGGTGCGGTATTTCAACGTATGTCTCCTGATAGTGAAATAATTCAGAAGTTTTCAATGTGGAGTATAAACTCATCCTATGTTGTTCTTGTATGGCTTAGCGCCACATTTTAAGTCACAGTTACTTGAAATTCTAAAGGAACTTCCAAATATAGTTGTTTCTGTAAATAACGTAGCGCAAATGGATGTACTTACTAGCTTTTGGGATAACACGGTTAACCAAGTATCAGTTAGCATTTGAATTCCGTGTTTCTTGGCCATTCTACTTCTGAAGACCATCTTAGCAAATTCAAAGCTGCTCGTAATGGCTTATTATTATCCAGAATAATCCAAATTTTCATGGATGGATCCAGTGTCAACTGGAAACGTCATCGCAATTTGTCTACTAAAATAGCACAAGATGAAAATGGTGCCAAACTCTTCGACTTGGGTGCTTGCAGTTCGCATATCATGCATGGATCACTTCAAACTTAACATGATGCTGCTAGCTGGAATATTAATAACGTTTTGAAAGGCTTGAACAGACTTTTCAGAACAGCCCTATACGCCAGGCAGATTTGATATCGTTCACAGGCATTAATAAATTCCTCAAGAAATTCTGCAGTTGGCACTGGGTGGAGAATACCGAAGTTGCTCAGTGCACTAATGGCTTACTACCACATATCAAGACGCACTTGGACTAATTTAAGAAGCCTGTTCCGTAGTATTTAGAAGATGGGATTGTTCAGAAAGCAATTAATGAGCTAACCTTGC
This sequence comes from Thermobia domestica, assembly GCF_964235325.1. Classification (NCBI taxonomy): domain Eukaryota; kingdom Metazoa; phylum Arthropoda; class Insecta; order Zygentoma; family Lepismatidae; genus Thermobia; species Thermobia domestica. The sequence goes on along the minus strand of NC_137457.1, from coordinate 249,614,278 downwards.
CTAGATTGGCGTTTTTAGCGTCTATCAGTGCTGATGTTGAACCTTTTTTGGTTAAATTTCAATCATCAAAGCCACTAGCCCCCTTTTTGTCTACAGAATGTGAAGATTTGATTCGTAGCCTTATGAAGATCTATTAAAAGTGAAGTCTTAAGAGGCCTCATCCCGGCGAAATTAAAAGACCGTTAATTTTACAGTAATTATGTGATATCTTCAAATATATAAAAGATAATCGAAATGTGGAACAAGAGCGCCCTAGACAATATCATTTTACATGAGATGCCGTTATCACGACTCACTTATCTGCTTTCGATTTCGAGCCATTTTGAAAATCGGCATTTATTTTCGCGTTTCTAAACGGGTCGAAACGGAAAGCCACTAGATGACTTGTGACAACGGTACCTCACGCAAAATAATATTGTCTAGGGTGCTCTTGTTCCATATTTCAATTATCTTTTATCTATTTGAAGATATCACATAATTACTGTAAAATTAGCGGTATTTTAATTTCACCGGTATGAGGCTTCTTAATAATAGAAACGGACACGACCTTGGACACGGCCTCTTAAAAGTATCTGATGAAAATAAACTTCGCTCTTGTTCTAAAGTTAACATAGGATTTGCTGCAAAGGAGTTTTTAAATTATAGCAAAGCTGATAAAAGACTACAGCTTGAATTTCCGCTGGAATGTAGAAAATTTTTGGGATTTATGTACTGAAAGATCCTTGAGAAATGTCTCGTGAAATGTAGATTAATGCGCAGTCTTTCTTGTCTCATTCCGAGAGAGATTCATACAAATGGGAATTTGTGTGAGAGTTGTGTGAACGATGTTTCGCAAGAACTATATGAAAAAAATCACATTCCGCCACGAATTGCAGAAGAAACAGAACATCAGTACAGTAAAATTTGTTCTAAATTACAGAATGAATGGAAGGAGAAGTTTGACAGTTTCAACCCTGGAACAGATCGACCGGACTCTTTTTTATCACAGTTTACTCGTAAATAATGATGAGTTCAAAGAACTGTGGAAGGTAATGAAAAGTTTGCCTATTCTTTCTCACCGAAATGGGAGTGTTCAAAGTGTTTTTTTTCTATTAGAACATGATGGTAGAAAACCTTTGTGAAGATTGAATAGTAACATTGAAATTAGTGTATGATTCTGTTCGTGCTTCATGGAAGCGGTATGAGGAAGCCATGAAGAAGAGGAGTGCCGAAGAAAATGTAGTTAAGTGGAAAAAGCGTGAGCGTAAATGCATCGCTGATCAAATTACTATACTAGAGAGGAAGAAAGCAAAGTTATCAAAAGAGGCTGATCTGAAAAAACAAACTATCAACGTGCAAATTGCATCCTTCAGAAGATCTCTTCTGTAATGCAATAAAAACTTGTCACAGCTGTTTGTTAGTTACAGTGTATTATATGCTAGAGTCTGTTTAGTGTTATCAAAATACATCATGTAACTTCTTTTTCTTATATAAAGAATATATAAAAATACACAGGAAGTTAGAAGACGGATGTTGTGGTAGGCCTTTGTATTTTTTTTTTTTAAATACAACTTCTCGCAAAAAAAAAAAAAAAAAAAAAAAAAACAATATTAGAGGCTAAAATATACACTAGAAACTCAAGAAATTCCATCTAGAAAATGTGTTCTACAGACCTGGAAAACCTGGAAAGTCAGGGAATATAAAAAATGAAAATCCCTGGTCACCCTTATATAATGGTAATATAAGGAAGAAGAATATAAATGTAAAATAAGTAATTAATGAAGAGGATATGAAGTTAAATAAACAGAGAAATATTCAAATAAAATAAACACTTATTATTGTTGAGTTGAGTTGATTTTGAGTTTAACGTCCGTTTCAGCAGCGGACTATATGAGACGGGGCCTACTAATTAAAGTGTAATCCTGGCCACATGAGCTCCCGCCAGGAATCGAATCAAATCAGGGTCTCCCACGAAAAGCGCATTCAAACATATGTTCTTTTATAAGTGCATGCCAGAATTTAAATTGTCATACTTCGTATATTGTTAAAGAATATAGTTTTTCTTTTGAGACTCAACATGAATATTGCATTTTTTTTTTTTTATTATTTTTTTTTTTCACAGTACCTGAATTCCATGTGTCAAGGAACAACAAGCAAGAAACTTCAAAACAAAATAAATTATCTGAAAATAATTCGAAGAACATGACGCACGAAAAAGAAAAACCGGTGGATTCGATACAACAGAAACCAAATTTGTTACCACAACAAGATAAGAACAGAATGCAGTATTCAAACAAAGAACTCCAAATTGGTAAGTCCCTCTTCTATCTTCATTCTACAATGTGTGTAAAATACTTATTTTTTTAAAAGATAGAAAAGATATTATAATGTTCTTATGCTAATCTTGTATACTTACTCTCAATTAATGGCCTGAAGCACAGATCTTTTTTTTTTTTTCATGGAGATATTTTCCCTTGTGAAAAGCCACTGATATCTATAAGCGGATACTGGAAATGTCTTTTGTGTGTGAGTGTGTGTGTGATTTTACGAACTTCGCTTTGCTTTCCTATAGTACATCATGTAATTAAAGAAATATCTTTATAACATATAGTACTTATGAGTTCTTGGTTCGATCCGTTTTGACTGTCTTTATTGTTTTCAGACTCGTATTGATATATTTGACAACAAGGTAACTTTGTATACTCAATGTTTCTTAATAATAGCTGTAGAATGCTTATAAATATACCTCACCACATATTAGGGAAGAGGAGACACCGTAGTCTAGTAGAGTGTTGAATTCACATCCACGTGGTTCCGGGTTCGATTCCCGGCCGGTGCTTCCCAATTTTCGGCGTCTACCCAGCGTCGTGAGGCAAACTGGGGAGTCACGTGAACAAAAGACGTGACGGCCATTAGGTCTAGAAAGTTCCTGTTGCGCCTGTTAGAGACAGAGTGCCGCAGTGCGCTGACCACGTGCTTGTCGCTAGGTTGGACGTGGTTCAACCAGTCGCTGACAGATGGCGTTAGAGGCGGCTCAGGCCGTGAAAATGGGCTGTTTCGTCAAGTGACTTGATTTTATATATTTGTAAAAAAAAAAAAAAAAAAAAAAATCATACAGTTTCAATGCTCTTTGGGCAACTTTTTCAATGATATCAACTAGATTTCTAGACTGGTAATATGTAAGTGGGTTCTTTCCTACCCGTAGAGCACTAGTGTAGTCTGATGAAAGGAGACTAACCCGATTTAGGCACTCTAGTCAGTACAATGATGCCGAAATGGATTCTGCTTTCAATGTTTTTTAATTGTGATCCGAATATGGCAACATCTTTCTTCTATCATTTATCAGAAAAAGAAAAAACATTATTGTTAAGTTATGCTCAAAAAAAACAAAAAAAAAAACTTACTTTCCCGGAAGCTCTTTATCTTATCCTACATAAGATTTCATCAAATTAGTTATATAATGTATTCTTCCTTTGTGGGTTCCTTTTCTGTAGTATATGGAACCAAATTTGTCTTCAGGTTCGAACAGAAAACATTTTTCAAAAGGGTCAACCCATATTAAGTGGCCCAGAGCTGGTTTCTTCTCCATCTCCGAAAATTATAGAAATTGGTGTGTGATGAACCTTGTGTATGAGAAGGTCAATAAAACTATTCACGTTGTATGTACGAGTGTTCCTGAATGGCAGCTATCTTTGTTGTCGGTGGAGTGCCATTTTATGCATTTGCAAGCGTGTACGAAAACTACAGTTGCTCAGGACGTATGAATCAAACAAACACGAAACAAAAATGAATGTTTACAGGAGAGACTGAGATATACGGAGAATGTATACCCTCCGTAAAAATATACAGAGTTGCAAACCAATACATAAAATCACCAGAAAAATTACAGAAAATGGCACTTTTAAAGGGGCTGTATGTTGGAATGGTATAAAGTGAGGATTTCATAAATGTTGTGCTGAATACTGTTGCGTGTAAAGAGTCTGCAGAAATAGCTACGGCTATAATACTACTGGTGCCGTAGATTTATGGGTGTCCGAGAGTTAAAGTTCATAATTTTGATGGTATTTTTGGGGCGCAATATGTCAGAAGGGCAAAGTGCTGAAAATTGTTGCTTAGGCCACAAAGTAATTCTGTATGTGAATACATTATTGCAAAAAAGTCAAGACTGATATTACATGGAGAAAAAGGTGAGGACATGGTAAAAACGCGACGAAAGCACGTGCGTGACTATGGTCGTAGCTCGGAACAATTTAAATGTTTGGATATGTCTCATGCTAAATCTCAAAAACTACGCATGGTTCAGCAGTTAGGCCCGCTTTCGTTTGTGTTTAGTTATGCAGAAATTTGCAAGTAGCGTTTGTTCTTCTTTCTAGCTCCATGGTCATTGTCACTCTATATGGGAGAGAGGGTTAACTCACCCACGACACCCATCATCGAACTAGACCGCGGTATTAAAACGCTCAATGTATCAGCAAAGTGTTATTGAAATCCAATCCAACGTACGAACGTTAATGCGTTCACAAGATTGCGTTATATAACACAGATAGATGAAGATAGATATACGCCGGCCTTTCCCATAGTCCATTCTGTAGATGTAGGTGAAGAGGATTACCATGGTCACTCATACCGTACGCAAAGAAGGGAGGTCCGGGTTTTAACACCCCGTCGTTCAATAAGATGTTATGAGAAAAATTATCATTTACAATAGTGACGCATACACAAAGATCTCACGTATCCAGAAACTATATGAACTTAGGTGCTTGAACTCCTCCCTTATTCCATTTCTGTGTACGACATTGTACTCACACGAGACTATGAGTGATTTCTGTACTTGTGTAGTGCTTTCTATTCTGCACAGTACGATTTAAATAATAAGTCTTTTCTAATTTCGTGCTGCTCATAATTTTTTGTCAACATGGATATAATTTGCAAGCTAATTTACATATGTCTCTCTTATCAACAGGTGTTCAGCAGATCTCGCACATCGAAGGTGTAGAAAGCGGAGATATCTTAGACGAAGACATAGACGAAAGTGTCATTGAAGTTGTGGACATTTCACCTTCCGGTGATTTAGTGAAAAAATGCCAAAGTGATGGAGCAAGGATACTGAATAAAATTTTGACTGCTTTAGGATTTGAGAAAAAGTCAACCGTTGATTATAACAATAGAGTAGTGAGAAAAGCAGAAACGTTGTTAAGTTTAGCTAGGACTGCTAAGTTTGATGAAAACAGTGGCAAGCAGATGGAAGAACTATTGGATAAAGTGTTGTTGATAGCTAGAAAATGTGTTAATAAATGTTAATTAAATACGAAATCTCTATATATATGAAGTGATTTTTGTCGTATCTAGATAATCCTATAGCTTGCGTTTCTAAGTAACTCCTATAAATAGATAGCTAAGTAACTAGATAGTCCTGTTGATAATATTGTTAATTCGCGTCAGCACACTAGGCAGGGTTGGAAAACATCAAACTGCAAATTCTCATAAAATAACATCATATTTTCTGTTCCAGCCGTGCGCGGCAATAGTAGCGTAATGTAAGCAAAACACATTGTATCATCTTATACATATTACCAAGAATTAACATAGACTTCAGTAGTTAAAACAATAAAATCAAAATGCTGATATAGGTAAAACAGTTGAAGATTAGAATAACCCGGTCAGGAAACAAAAATCAGTGCGGAAATTTGAGTTTTGCTTCAAATGCATAATCGAATCGAAGGATAACGTATCGAATTTCAAACTTTCAGTAAATTAATTGATTCATCACTCTCTCTAATGGCACTTGCTGTCATATTACGTGGTATGTGTCGGGGTAACGTTGCAAGACAATCTGATACGTGTCATTTTGGAAGCCAAATATTTAAGTTACCATTACCTATCCTAATATTTAAAACTAAAGTATGATATATATGTATGCGTGTATTCACGTAACTCGAATATTGGATCGATCTCAGTCAAACTTTCATTAATATCTTTACCAAAACCTCAGGGTGATTATAGGCTGCCTACCATTACATTTTACGGGATAAAAGTTGGTGAAGTATGTGGAAAAATCTAATGATACCCAGCGTGTCTATTCTTTCTTTCTTATTCTTTTACGGATCGTAGTATTTGTGCGATCTTTAAAAGTAACATGCATATTAGGGTGAGTCGAAAATGATGCTTCCAAACTTTGAAGTTGAAAAGAGCCTAAGTCCAGGAAGTTCAGAACATCTACAAAATTATAAATCTCTGTATAATATTTTGATTATACAGCTCTCTATTTATCCCTAAATAGAATCAATCTAGAACTCAGCACAGAGAGGTGGCTGCATATTGAGTTTGAACCGTACCTGAGTTAACTATTGGGTACATCTTGAACATCACATCCGCAGTCCGATGTGAGAATGAAATCCTTTGTTATAAACTCTTATCTTTCTGTCATCAATTCTGGCTTGGATGAATCCATCTTGATTTGATACTGTACAAATTATTTTTGATGTTGCTGCCACTAACTTAATACATCGTACATTGTTTTCTGTATGGCAGGGCAGTTTTAGAGTCTCCACTTTCCTCTACAATTCTTTTACTTACCATGACTTCGCAGTCGTGGAATCTCTCAAGAGAGGAATGGTTGTAAATGATATAACCGCCAATCTAAATGAAGTTGTGTTCTGAATGAAATTTGCTCGATGCCTTTAACAATTAATGGAACTAGCGGTCATGTAACTATATTCGATTAAATACAGCATTCCGCTCTTTTCTCTACTTCTAATGAATGCTCCTTCTCATTTGTTTGAGAAATTACTTTATTGTAAAAAATAGTCTAGTCCTACTTCATGTGGCGCATTCCGTTGAAGAAAAGAAGCTTAAACATCACCCGCTCGGTGTAGTATCTGAAAATCAATATAATTTGTATTTTGCATGAATTGTCTGCAGTTTAATTCATCTAAAGTGATACTTTCTTTAAATGATATGACAGTCACCAAATGGCTTTTCAAAATGTCAACAGCAGCTGTGTGATTAAGTCGCTTAAAATGTATGAATTTATTTATTTTTATTTTATTTTATTTTCTTAAGTACTCGCAGAGCTAGTTCAAATTCTCCACAAAATTCGATTGTCAGTAGTGGAGATAAAATATATCGATTCTTACACTCTCATTACGTTTGAACACAGTTCTGTAACTCTCGTCTTATTGAATACTAATATTAACCTTCTTCAATACTGCACAACTCGTTATGTAAGTGCCGTTTTGATACTTTTGGTTTTATACCCAAACAAAAGTTTTTTAAATCTTTTGCGTCCTGTTTTATCATATACCTTCTAGTCGTAAAATTATACGTGGTCCAGAAAGAAGTCGAACTTCCTAATATAAAGATACTTACCATTTCTGGAAGTTATTCAGATTTATTTCCTTCAAAATAGTTCTGTCCACTACTGTAACATCGTTCTCAGCGCGTCTTGCACTACTTGAACGCACTTTTTGGAATAGCCTGGTGGTCTCGTAGTGATTATTATTATTATTTAATCTTTTCAGTGGATTGGAAACGGCGACCTTCCAGGGTGGATTTCAACGTCGAAAATAGAAAGAAGTCTGTAGGTGCCAAACCAAGCAAGTAGAGGGCATACCACACTCGTATTGTTGTTTGCCAAGAATTCCCCAACGAGGATCGCCGAATGGCTAGCACATTCTCGTGGTGCAGCATCCGTATTTCATTTTTCTAAGTTTCCAGTCTCTTCTTCCTACGGCCGCCCTCAAACGCCTCATCACTTCTAAATAATACTCTTCGTTGATCGTTTTACCATTTAGGACTATTCATAATGAGCAATACCACAAAAATTAAAGAAAATAAGCATTATGTGAACGTTTGAACGAATATGACGTGTTTCTTTGGGCCTCGGCGAAGATTTTTTCCACTTATTAGATGACTGTGCCTTTGTTTCAACGTCATAGCCACAGACCCGTCTCATCACCTGTTATGATGCTTTTCAAGGAGCTATCGTCTTATTTGCATGATTCAAAATTCTTCACAAATTCCCACACTTTTTTTTTTTTTTCATTTGTTAACAACTGTGGAGCAAATTTTGTATCAATACGATGCGTGTTCAGTTTTTCAAGTAAGATCCATGGTAGGGTGATTTCTACATCCTCAGCTATTTCGCGGACGGTCAAACGACGTCTGAGCGTGAACATCATCATATGATGATGAACGTTCAGGTTTTTTTCTTATCTTTGATGGATGTTCTTCCTGCTTCGAAATGCTGAAACCACTCTTAATACTAGATTTGGCTCATACATTCTTCCCCGTACACTTCGAGCAGCACTTTCGAACTTTCTGTAAATGTCATGCTCAATTTCAAACAAAACTTGATGTACACACGCTGCTTTTCCAAAATCTTAATTTTTTGTAATAGCATAAAATCACCATAAGTACAGAACACAACTTCACTCCAATGCTTGCAGTCTCAAAATGACACAAGACAGCATGATTCAATCACCGTTAAAATGCTTGAGAAGAATCCCACTACGCGGTCCTGACAAGTAGAAAGTCAAGGATAGTTTCATTGATCATATATATTAATTAAAAAAAAAAAAAAAAAAACTCGTAATCTTCTTCTATGGAATATCACTGATTAAACTAGTGTTTCAACTACATGTAGCTTACCTATAACTACTTACATTCCTTTCCAACAATAAATGTAAAGAAAGAATAGATACTTGATCATAGAAATTGCAATATTTTGTTTTTAGAATCAAAATTCCTAAACAATAGATAAGCGAATGGAGTATTTTCTTCCAAGATGGACGTGCTTTTTTTAAAAAAAAAAAAAAAAAAGTAGAAACTGCAAATTACTTCACGAACACTTTTTAATTAATATCAATTAGAGGTGCGGCCTTCTAACAGTTTGTTGCTCCGTCCTACACCAACTTTATCTGTTTGTGCCTCTATCATCCTCAGCTAATGTTTGTTCTGATATTTCTATAACTGCGACTCTTACATGGCGTGGGAGACCTGGGTTCGATTCTCTGTGGAAGTTCATATGGTTCGGATCCAAGTTAAGTTTTAAGTCCCCACCGCATATAAAACCTAAATGCTGAAATGGATGGGAAATTCAAATCCAACCAAGCGACTCTGACACGGAATCTCAACACAGCTGGACATATACATTACTCATGTCGTCATTGGGCTTTTACATGCACCCGGCGGAGCCGATTGCGATTTAGAAATTCTTCAATCAATTAATAGTTTCAGGAAGAAGATGTGTGTTTGAAACATCTATGATAATTACATTAATTCGGAAACTAATATATTGTTACCAGATACGCCCCACTGTTATCCTTCATTAACTGATCCAATAGCAACTAGAAAGCAAAGAAGGCTGTGGAAGAAAATAATTGAATATTTTACGTGGTCACTTGTACATAGAGGTTTATCTTCTAGTTTTCACTTCATGATCATTTGTGCAATGGTTGAATTGAAAATAAGTTGTTACCGGTATGCTCGTATTCTTATATTAGGCATACTTTATGAGAAGTTATTACAAGTTATGGCTTTACATTGCCCCTGTTTTTATCGAAAATAAACAAACTATACGTGTTATCGCGCGTTATTGCAGAAGCGTCTAAAACAGGCGCATGGCATGCAGAACAAGAAGCACAACCTATTAAGGTGAAACTCATTTTCTTCATTGTAATGCTCGCAAAACGACAGTATGCAGTATGATTAATGAGATAAAAAGCTCAAAATTATAATTAACTCTTAATAATTAATTTCTGTTGTGATAATATACTGTCCAAAGATTAATTTTATTAAATCGATTCCCAGGAAATGACGAATGCAACGTCCACTTCGCTGCAGCGAAAAGTACTCGGCCGTTTGAGCTGAAGTTTAGTACACAGATGTTAGCTAGGAAGTGCCAAGTCTGAAATGATTCTACTGAATATAGGTTAAGAAGTGGTTAACAAATTGGGGGGGGGGGAGAAGAAAAAAAAACTATATTAGGCTGTTTTCGTGATCTGGTGGCAAACTCACAATGATGATAGGCCTTGTTGAAAGAAGCAATTTGAGAGAATAAACAGTTTCCGGTGTCACAGGGATTTTTTACCCCTGGAAAGTTTTACCCCCTGGAAAATTTTACCCCCTGGAAATCTTTACCCCCTTGTCGGTTTCTGGTAACTTCAAAGGAAAAGTCAAAAGTCACATTAAAAATTCATATAATTGAATGTGATCTCTCAGTGTATGCACTCACTTTGGTCAAGATGGCTTTAAATCCGAAGATTTGGTAGGGGGGTAAAAATTTCCTAGGAAATTATTACCTCCCTGTCGGTTATTGGTTACTTCAAAGACAAACTCAAATGTTACATGATAAATTGATACCACTCTGTAGTATCTCTCAACAGACACAGTCACTTTGGCTAAGATGGCTTTAAATCCGAAGATTTGGTAGGGGGGTAAAAATTTCCTAGGAAATTATTACCTCCCTGTCGGCTATTGGTTACTTCAAAGACAAACTCAAATGTTATATCATAAATTGATACCACTCTGTAGTATCTCTTAACAGACAGAGTCACTTTGGCCAAGGTGGCTTTAAATCCGAAGATTTGGTAGGGGGGTAAAAATTTCCTAGGAAATTATTACATCCCTGTCGGTTATTGATTACTTCAAAGACAAACTCAAATGTTACATCATAAATTGATACCACTCTGTAGTATCTCTTAACAGACACAGTCACTTTAGCCAAGATGGCTTTATATCCGAAGATTTGGTAGGAGGGTAAAAATTTCCTAGGAAATTATTACCTCCCTGTCGGCTATTGATTACTTCAAAGACAAATACAAATGTTATATTATAAATTGATACCACTAAGTAGTATCTCTTAACAGACACAGTCACTTTGGCCAAGATGGCTTTAAATCCGAAGATTTGGTAGGGGGGTAAAAATTTCCTAGGAAATTATTACCTCCCTGTCGGCCATTGATTACTTCAAAGACAAACACAAATGTTATATTATAAATTGATACCACTCTGTAGTATCTCTTAACAGACACATTCACTTTAGCCAAGATATGATTTTATGAATTTATATTATACCCTGTTATCTCTTAACAGACGTACTGATTGTCGGTAAGATGTCTTTATATCAGAAATTTTATAGGGGTGCTTATACTCTTGTATTGGTTCTGTGCTACTTCAAGGATAAGGTCAAATTTTTACATTATAAATTGATGTTATACCGATTTATGTCTTAACAGACGCACTCACTTTGGGGACGATGAAGGATGGTTTTATTTTCGAAAGTTCATAGGGAGGTAATATATAAAGAAAGCTAAAACTTATTTTTATTTTAAAGGAGATGTTGAAATACCAAATTTGATGACTGGGGTTTAATAGAGCCCGAAAATGTACACGCTTTTATAAGATAATTTTCATACGTATTCTTCGCTTCCGCTTTGAAATTCCAAAAATCGATTCTCTGTGATATATCACGTTTCAGATCCCATGTACTGACCAAGCTTTAAGTTTCTAAGTTCAGCGGTTGTACATACGACTTGAGAATCTTCTTTTTACAAGCCTTGTACGTTGTTCTGGTGGCTAGCTCGCACTAGCTAGCTACGCCATTTTCAACAGTGTTGACAACTTTATCAATGTTTATTATATCTCCGGTACGGTTAGAGAAATCGAAGTGTTGTAAACGGTAAAATAATTTGAACGTTCCTTGCAAACCACACATGTAACTAGATATAATATTTACCTAAGATTTTTGTAAATAAAGACTTTCAAAAAATTCAAATTTTCAACCCCTGTAACTTCGTTTCTATTCATTCGAAAAACGTCATACCATGACCACGATATTCAGCGCTAAAGTTCTTTCGAACTATATTATCCTGTGCATCTCTGTTGTGCTGTGTCTGCGTTAGAGGCTTCCAAACTTCGGATGTTTGTGATACCATAATATCTTTAGCTTGTAACACTGATTAATAAAAGTAGTATTTTAAGTTTACATTTAACATGGTTAGAAATGTGTAATAAACTGACGTAGTGCCATTTGAAAAAATATAAATTTATATTTGGTTGGCAACACTTGTGAATTTCTGTCTAAACCCGTTATAGCGGATGATCACGATAAATTGTCTACCATGTGTATATAGGGACAGAGAGAGGAATAAATTGCAACAACGTTGTTTTTAATTGAAAGATGTGTTTTATGTTTACAATCATTTATGTTATAAACTGTGTAATTGTAGTTATCAAGATTATAAGGCAACTAATATCTAATATTTTACACTGCAAACTAGGTTATATTTTGGAATCAAAGTCTGCTTTCTCAGTTGCAAATAACAAAATTTAAAGTTAGATTTACTTACCTTTGTTTCAAAAGATTGTTTATTCTCTATAACAAAATTTAAAGTTAGATTTACTTACCTTTGTTTCAAAAGATTGTTTATTCTCTATATATTTTTCTTCCTACGTGTTCCACACTGTCAAAAGAGTAAAATCGAGTTTCAAAATCAATATTTTCCTTTCGACGCTACTAAATCCTTAAATCTCGACTACTAGTAGAACAAGTCAAGAGCTGCTTTCACGAACGAAACTATGAAATATTTTTTAACAGTGCAGTGTTTCGGAGGAAAGTTTCTTCTTCCTTTTATACTAGGCCGCTAATAAGTAAGATTTGAATTGTTCCTCTTGAAGAGCAACTTATACAAATTTCATTGATATAATAAGAAAACAATTAATAGAAATTACCACTTTGACACTGCAACCATCTTAAGACACCTGGGGGGCGCGGTGGCTCAGTGGTAGAGTGTTCACCTCTGCTGCTTGGGATCACTGGTTCGATCCCAGCTCGCGCCGTGTAGAGTTTATGGTGGACAAACACCGTACTTGTGGGCATTCTCGGGGTTCTACCGTTTAATCCCACTTTCTTCGTTCCACCATTTCATTCATTTCTCATAATCACTGTCTCCTTTATCCTAACCGGCATAGCCGTAGGACGTAAAACTAATAGATTTCATTTCATTTTTTTCTTAAGACACCCTCGTCAGACAGCAAATCACGTGCAAAACTGGAAAAGCAATTATTTCCTAGGAAAACATTACCGACTATCAAGTTTTTGGTCATGAAGCCAAATTTTCGGACATAAAGCAATCTTGACCAGAATGATTGCGTCTGTTAAGAAATAACACGGAGTAGCATCAATTTATAATATAACATTTGATACTATCTTTGAAGTAAACAAATAACCGACAGGCGGTATAAATATCTCAGGAAAATATTACCCACTATCAAATTTTCGGACATAAAGTCATATTGACCAAAGTGAATGCCTCCGTTAACGAACAACACAGAATGGTAATAATTTATAATGTAACATTTGATGTCTTTAGAGTAGTGCTCTCAACGGGTCGGGTCGGGTCGGGTTGAAGACCGACCCGACCCGAACCGTGACCCGAATTGACTGACCAGACCCGACTGACCCGAACCGTGATCCGACCTGATTGACCTGACCCGACCAGACCCGTAACCCGATCCGAGTCGGGTCGGTTCGGGTCAACCCGATCCGTTTGAGAGCACTATGGTCACGACACTGGGTGAACGCCAAAATGCACTCACATTGGGAATTAAACCCGGATCACGTGTACCGAAGTCTTACACGTTAACCACTAGCTAGATCGAACGGGGGATTTGTATATGCATCTTAATGAATATTTGGCACTTTTGAGGTTTGGTTATTTCTTTTTATAACTATTAACAACGTCCGACGTGGGAAAAAATTATTTTTTTTCTTGCTTTAGTTCTATGTGGCGAAAATTTTCTTCAAGGTCAGTGTTCTCACCTGCTCGGACGGCAGGGGGTCTTCTGGAATGCAGTAGCAAGAGTCTCTTGGCGGAGACAAAAGGAAATCGTTTAACTACAATGATAAGGGTTGAGGAAACAGGAGAACACCTGTGATTTTTTCCAACCCTTCAAGTTTCATTCCAAAATAGGTTCTTATGATTCCGGGACCCGTGCCACTTTGATTTTTCTTTCTTGGTAATTAAAACGTATTTTACAGTATATATAGTTGCACGTAAGAAGATACATAAAATGAATTTTGTAATTTAAAATTTAAAAATACAGTATGATATTTAATTATAAAGTACTAATTTTATTTCATCACTTTCAGCCCAACAAATAAAATTCAAACGATTCGCTCCCTGGGTCTTGGTCATCAATACTGCGTCTTATTCTTTGTCTTGCAGTCAAGTATTGGTCCTGCATTTCGTAGTCTTGGTGGTCTTTCATGCTATACAAGAGCCAAGAATGCTCGCCTCATCGGTACAAATGAAGACCAAGTGTGATTTTGATTATGGTCTTTCATACTATACGGAAAGCAAGAAAATACGCTCATCGCTACTTGGTGATCACCAAAAGAAGGCCAAGAGCAAGATTACTATGCAATTCGTCTTGCATATCCAATCTTTATCTTGTTCTTGTATCGATGTCCTTGGGCTTGGTGAAATAAAATGAAATATTCAGTTTAAGGTCCCTCGATTCTGCACCGAGGCTAAGGGATATGATGACCATGAGAAATGAATGAAACGGTGGAATGAAGAAAGTGGGAGGAAACAGGAGAACCCCGAGAAAACCCACTACACGGCGTTTCTCCACCACAAAGCCTACTTAGCACAAGCTGGGATCGAACCATGGACACTATTCACCAGAGATGAATTCTCTACCACTGAGCCACCGCAGCCCTGCTTGGGCTTGGTCGTCCATATCCAATCTTACTTTTGGCCTTACTTAAACAACTTCTAGTTTTGTTCTAAATCCAGACTCCATATTGGCGTAGATATTAATATTACAGTCGATTGGTAAAATCAATCTTCCACATTTAAAAATTAAAGTACACACAATTACAAAAATAAGCATTTACCATAAAAGTACTAGCTTCAAGTGTTCAAAATAGATTTATGGTTTCTATAAAAATCAATAGAAAATTGCTATTTTCAGTTAGGTAGCTAGTAAAAACAGCAGTTTTCGACTCCAGCCGAGTTTAAGCTCAACCTAAACTCAGTTGACCAAAGTGAACTGACCCGATTGACCCGATCCGACAACCCGACCCAAGCTGACCCGACCCGATAACCCGGTCCAACTTGACCCGATTGACCCGACCCGACTGACTCGACCCGAGTAGACTAACCCGACAACGCGACCCTTGCTGACCCGACTGACCCCACCCCACAAACCGACCTGATTTGACCTGATCCGACCAGACCCGTAACCCGACCCGAGACGCGTTTGAGAGCACTACTTTGGAGTAATCAAAAACAGACATGTGGGTATAATTTCCTAGGATATTTTTACCCCCCCTACCAAATCTTCGGATTTAAAGCCATCTTACCCAAAGTGAGTATGTCTGTTAATAGATTCTACGGAGTGGTATCAATTTATAATGCAACATTTGAGATTGTCTTTGAAGTAACCAATAGCCCACAGGGACGTAATAATTTCCTAGGAAATTTTTACCCCCTACCGAATCTTCGCATTTAAAGCCATCTTGGCTGAAGTGACTGTGTCTGTTAAGAGATACTACAGAAAAGTATCAATTTATAATATAACATTTATGTTTGTCTTTGAAGTAATCAATAGCCGACAGGGAAGTAATAATTTCCTAGGAAATTTTTACCCCCCTACCAAATCTTCGGATTTAAAGCCATCTTGGCTAAAGTGACTGTGTCTGTTAAGAGATACTACAGAGTGGTATCAATTTATGATATAACATTTGTGTTTGTCTTTGAAGTAACCAATAGCCGACAGGGAGGTAATAATTTCCTAGGAAATTTTTACCCCCCTACCAAATCTTCGGATTTAAAGCCATCTTGGCCAAAGAGACTGTGTCTGTTAAGAGATACTACAGAGTGGTATCAATTTATGATATGACATTTGAGTCTTTCTTTGAAGTAACCAATAGCCGACAGGGAGGTAATAATTTCCTAGGAAATTTTTACCCCCTACCAAATTTACGGATTTAAAGCCATCTTGGATAAAGTGACTGTGTCTGTTAAGAGATACTACAGAGTGGTATCAATTTATGATATAACATTTGAGTTTGTCTTTGAAGTAACCAATAACCGACAGGGAGGTAATAATTTCCTAGGAAATTTTTACCCCCCTACCAAATCTTCGGATTTAAAGCCATCTTGGCCAAAGTGACTCTGTCTGTTAAGAGATACTACAGAGTGGTATCAATTTATGATATAACATTTGAGTTTGTCTTTGAAGTAACCAATAACAGACAGGGAGGTAATAATTTCCTAGGAAATTTTTACCTCCCTACCAAATCTTCGAATTTAAAGCCATCTTGGCCAAAGTGACTGTGTCTGTTAAGAGATACTACATAGTGGTATCAATTTATAATATAACATTTGAGTTTGTCTTTGAAGTAACCAATAGCCGACAGGGAGGTAATAATTTCCTAGGAAATTTTTACCCCCCTACCAAATCTTCGGATTTAAAGCCATCTTGGCCAAAGTGACTGTGTCTGTTAAGAGATACTACATAGTGGTATCAATTTATGATATAACATTTGAGTTTGTCTTTGAAGTAACCAATAACCGACAGGGAGGTAATAATTTCCTAGGAAATTTTTACCCCCCTTACCAAATCTTCGGATTTAAATCCATCTTGGCCAAAGTGACTGTGTCTGTTAAGAGATACTACATAGTGGTATGAATTTATAATGTAACATTTGAGTTTGTCTTTGAAGTAACCAATAGCCGACAGGGAGGTAATAATTTCCTAGGAAATTTTTACCCCCCTACCAAATCTTCGGATTTAAAGTCATCTTGGCGAAAGTGACTGTGTCTGTTAAGAGATACTACATAGTGGTATCAATTTATGATATAACATTTGAGTTTGTCTTTGAAGTAACCAATAGCCGACAGGGAGGTAATAATTTCCTAGGAAATCTTTACCCCCCTACCAAATCTTCGGATTTAAAGCCATCTTGGCCAAAGTGACTGTGTCTGTTAAGAGATACTACAGAGTGGTATCAATTTATAATATAACATTTGAGTTTGTCTTTGAAGTAACCAATAACCGACAGGGAGGTAATAATTTCCTAGGAAATCTTTACCCCCCTACCAAATCTTCGGATTTAAAGCCATCTTGGCCAAAGTGACTGTGTCTGTTAAGAGATACTACAGAGTGGTATCAATTTATAATATAACATTTGAGTTTGTCTTTGAAGTAACCAATAACCGACAGGGAGGTAATAATTTCCTAGGAAATTTTTACCCCCCTACCAAATCTTCGGATTTAAAGCCATTTTGACCAAAGTGAGTGCATACACTGAGAGATCACATTCAATTATATGAATTTTTAATGTGACTTTTGACTTTTCCTTTGAAGTTACCAGAAACCGACAAGGGGGTAAAGATTTCCAGGGGGTAAAATTTTCCAGGGGTAAAAGTTTCCAGGGGTAAAAAATCTCTGTGACACCGGCAGTGCGGCGTTTCGGAGATAGAGGCCATCGAAAATTTGTCGCAACGGAACTAAAATGGCTATAACTTAAGAACGAAGTGTCAGATTGAGGTCCGGTCACAGTCAATATGCATTATTCGTACCTAAAATTTCATTACTATAGGAACGGATTGTAAGTAAGGAGGCGCAAAGATGACTCCAAAAGGAAAGTAAGATATTTTGTACATCTGAAAAAAAAATGCTACAAGAAATTATCAATTAAGCAGAAATGTTTAATATTCGAATAAACGAAAAGAAGACTAGGTTTGCGGAAGCATGAATTACGGATTGGACGGAAACTGTGATCATGGGGAAATTGATAGAAATGGCGGGCTATCACGAAACAAGTTTTAAAAAAAAATCAAGTACAGGACGTGAATACTTGTATCTTGCAAAAGTACAAGAATGATTCTGGAAACATGTTCCCGTGCAGGAAAATTGGTCGACATAGGAAGCTGGCTGCGTAAACCCCTGGGTATCGTAAAGAAAGAAGGCGAAAATACTTTCAGAAAGCAATACTGAACGTAGCTACACACTGTTAAAGATAATGATGAATAAACTCTGCCATGTGAAACATTTAATACATTGAAATAGTAGGGAATGTACTTACAGCTTCACAGTAGATGTTCAAACTGACGTCCCTTGCCGTTGATGCAAGGAAAACAGCGTCGCAGAAGCTCTATCGCATACGCTGCAATATCCCTTGTATCATTCTGATGATGTTACTCGCAGTGAGGATTTATGCAAGAAGTTCCTCTTTGCCCTTTACGGGAGTTTCATAGGCAAGGTTTTTGAAGAAAGCCCATAAGAAAAAAATCAGGTGAGGTGAGAT
Organism: Thermobia domestica; assembly: GCF_964235325.1. Taxonomy (NCBI): domain Eukaryota; kingdom Metazoa; phylum Arthropoda; class Insecta; order Zygentoma; family Lepismatidae; genus Thermobia; species Thermobia domestica. The sequence continues at coordinate 249,595,977 of NC_137457.1, read as the reverse complement.
CCTGTGAGCTGACCAAAAAACATGATCCCGTCATCCGATCCCCTAGCCAGGAAAGATTGATCGAGATACCCAGCAGCAGCAAAGTGGACTTGCGCCCCGTTAAGTTGAAACCGCGTATGCTGACGAACATCAAACGGCACATCTGCTAATTCTGGAAGCCTATGCTGCAGAAACACTGGATATACTGGTGTAGTTAAGCAGGCAGGAAGAAGATAAGAGCCTATAAAGTGGTCGGAAACCATGCCTGCCCACATGGTTACTGCAAATGTCTGTTGATGGCTCTTAACAATTGTCGTATAAAAGTTTTCATCGACCCACACGTGACTATTCCGACTGTTAAATACAAAGTCTACTAAAGCAGGCTTCATCGGTGAACAGTATAGAGACTTAAAACTGAGAATCGGTCACACAGCGCTGCACTAGCCATTTACAAAATACGACTTGAGAGTCGAAGACAACTTGACTCAGATGTTGTACTCCCTGTGGATGATAGGGATGGAATATTTGCCACGCCCATTTCATTTTCTATGGTCCTCGTGCTTGTCGAAAACTGTTCCTCCACACTACGAAGCACTGCTTCTTCGAAAGCGGGAGTCCTGGTGATTCGGCATATTCCTTATCGTAAAATTGTGATCACAAATATCCAGTTTCCCGCAAACCTTGGAACTGGTACGAAAACATGGAATGCTTCAGATGCCTTTTGTGGAAATCTTTGCGATATAACCTAACCACTTCATGACCGTTTCTATTATCCATTCCATAGGTAAACACCATATCTGTAAGCTCATCAACTACAAACTCCATTTCACTGCTACGAAAGTACTGTTACACAAACGACCCACGGAATAATTACACTACACCAGTCTGTCGGCACTAAGCAGATGACTGCCAACAAGAAGCCTTCGCAACTAAATGAAACACCCCGCAGGCAAATTATAGTTGATACGGTAGGCAGATGACCTCTACTAACTATACTACTGTAGTAGAGAAAGGCGTGATTACTTCCTTTCTATCATTAGTTCCGCCCACAGGTGTTCATTTACTCCGACCTCACTCAGTCTGACCCTCGCAGTGGCAGTTGGCCCTCGCGAAGAAAATTGTCCATCGCCCTCGTGTTGGAAACTAGCCCTCGCCCTCGCAAAGGAAGCTGTCTACCCTCGCCCTCGCAGTGAAAGTTGGCCCTTGCCCTCGCTCGCCCTTATATTATTGAGGGTGAGGAAGCCCTCGCGAGGATCAGATCATCAATTTTCCAGACTATTTGTTGAATTATTTTCTTAACACGTCCTAAACAAAGAAAACTAAACATACCATTATATAACTTACTCCGGATCACCTAAAATGGAATAAATCATTGACTACTCTACGCTTAATATTACCATGAATATGTTCAGATAAAATTTGAATCGAGTTTCCTTTACATCTTTCGGTACAAACTAGTGTTGCCCATGAGAAGAGAATGATTGGTCATGAGTGTTGCCCATGGTGATTCCTGACACCAAGATAAGACAAAAAGTATAGACCAACCTGGGTGCAAAAATGCTTCCTTTAGGAATTATAGGCTGCCGAAAATAAATTTTGAAGGTCCATAGATCAAAAACTATGCTACCTACCGTAGTCGGTTCAAAACTTCACTTAGGAACTAGTATGTGCCCTAGCCAAATATCCAAGTTTCAGAATCCTGTGGTACTTCCACAATTTTTATAGAGGGAGTTTGGCAACGTGCATATAATCTGAAGTACTCACGAACTACATCTATAAAAATTGTTATGGAAGTACCACAGGATTCTGAAACTTGGGCATATAGTAGTTTCTAAGTGAAGTCTTGACCCGACTGCGGTAGCTCCCATAGTATTGGAACTATGGACCTTCAAAGTTCATTTTTTCATGTTTTCGGCAGCCTATAACTCCGAAAGAAAGCATTTGTGCACCCAGGTTGGTCTATACTTTTTGTCTTATCTTGGTGTCAGGAATCACCTCCCAAACGTTGTCGGTGCTGTTTTGAAACACCCTGTATAAATGTATCAAAAAGTATTTATATGAAGTATTATTGCGTTTCTTAATGTTCTAGTTGAATGTCCTTGCATAAGTAAACAACACTATTAATACATGCTTTTTAAATTATTGTTTCATTATCGCATTTCGTAGGTGAAGTTCACTTTTATTTTCTAACCCCCGAAAGAGTAGTTAAAGTTTAATTTAAAACAATTTAAGGTGAGTTCTCCATACGATGTTTTCGTGTTGATTATCCGCGTTGCCGTGCCACCCGATTCAGCGAATTATCGTGGGTACACCATACACACACATACACACGCACACACACACACACACACACACATATATATATATATATATATATATATATATATATATATATATATATATATATATATATCATTTGCAAATATGGCCCCCGCAAACTCAGAACTCTGGCTACGTCCCTGCTTGAAAATTACTTGCGAAACATGGATGTACATATTATGTAAGTATATAGGTAATTCGAGCTATATGTATCTATTTTCTCTGTCCCGGCAAAACAACTGATTCTTAACTTTCTAGTTTTCTTTTGTATTAATTTTCGTAGATTTGCTGCAATATGAAGGATCAATTTTTTTCGCTGTACGAATTTCGTTAAATTTTGGATCTGTTTCTACCCTACCTTACCTAGTAAAAGTTATATATATATATATATATATATATATACATGAACTTTAGAGGTAGACTATGCTAAGTCATTTTTGGGTCGAAATTGAGTTAAGAATACATTATTAATAGACTATGTTCTTTCTAGTGGTGAACAATGTAAGTCTAAAAGCATCCTATTACTTTGTAACTACTTAGTATAGTTTGAAAACAGTACTATAGGTCTTACTTAAGGAACTGGTTTTTCGTTTCTCTTGTAAAATTACTAAATTATGACTTGGTTTAGTTTACCTCTGAGGTCCAGATATAATAAAATCATAGCCATAATCATAATCAACCATTCTCAATCCACTGCTGGATGAAGGTCTTTCCAAGTCTTCTCCACAACTATCTATCTTGAGCAGTTCTTTTTCAGGTTACTCCCCAGTTGTTCTTGATTCCGTCAAACCTTCTTGTATAAGTATGTTTCCTAGGCTGTATTTATCTCGTGGTATCCTGTCTAGAATTGTTTTTGTCTATCGATCATAATTTCTTGCAATATGTCCAGCACATTTTCCAACCCATGTTAAAATTATTCAATTAGTAGTACCAGTCATTAGTAGTATCAGTCATTAGTAGTATTGCCAAATAATTCATTTCTATATATTTGGCCTACAAATAGTTCAAATCCGCTACTTTTGGAGCACAGACACGCTACTTTTTGATCTTCAAATCTGGCAACACTGACTCAATGATTTAAATCAACACAATGTGAGGACCTCCATTTGGTCTAGCTGCTAGCACGCCTGACTTCGGTTCGGTGGTCCTGAATTCGATTTCCGGTGTGGGTACAGTTGAACGACCGAAGTGGTTCGGATTCCATTATTATCATTAGCTCCACGTCACCTTTAGACGCCCTAGCGTAATCATGGGACGTTAAACTAAAAGAAACCAAACCAAAAATCAACACAATATGTATTACTAACTGTAAGTCCTTTATTGCATATAGCTATATGGTATGGATCGAGTTTGAGGTGGTCGGTGGTCAGACTAAAACAGGTGAAATGTAACTAGGGTGTATTTAGAACTTTTAATTAAGCACGGTTTTAATGTAAAGTGTAGACCAGACATAGGACTTAGGGTAACAACCAATATTACTGAAAGTTATCAGTTACATTTAATTTCAGTTGTAATTTGCATTTACATGTATTGATGGAACGAAAACTTTGACATTAACATTATAAATAGCCCAAAGACTATGAAAAACGTCATTTTTTGAAAACATCCTTTTACCATAAAGCAAATTACGAGTTATTAAAATATTTTGCAGCTTAGTTACATTGTTTGCACTATATTTAGAACTAGCAGCGTTCACCCCGCTTCGCTGCGGTCACCCCGGAACGCAATAAACTTTGTTACTTAGATAATTTTTACTTTTTCGCTTTCAAGTGATATGATAAAAACCATAGAAGATTGCAGTAAATGTTAACATTATATCGCCTGTCATTTATGTTAACCCGCCCCGCTTCGCTGCGGTCACCCCGGAAGTTTTCGCTTTCAAGTGATATGATAAAAAACATAGTAGATTGCAGTAAATGTTAACATTATATCGCCTGTCATTTATGTTAACCCGCCGAGTTACACGGTCATGCGGGTTGCATATAAATACGTTTATTTTTACCTATGATGAACTAACAAAGGATTTGTACGTTATGGACACTTGAATTGTCAATTATTTCAAGACACTGGTAATTAAAAATTAAAGTGATATGATAAAAACCATCTAGGGTCCAAATCCTAATAACCCCCCAAAAATAAAAGAAATTGGTTCAGCCGTATTAGCGTGATGAGGTAACAAAGGATTTGTGCGTTCTCTTTTATATATATAGAAGATAATATTTAGCAATTTCTTTAAGTTGGCAACACTGCTTAAAATAATAGAACTGCGACTTGTTATAATTAAAACCACCAAAAATATTGTTGTAATGTTATAGAAGCAACACAAATACGTTATTTTAAACAGTATAACGATCACAATCCAAGTGTTTGGTATGTCTGCAACGGTTTGAAATAACAATTGTTGTAAATGACATCATGATCACTTAAGTCTTTTGGAAGCATCTACATGATGAGACGTGATATGTCAGCACGTTTTCGAAGTAAAGTCTTTAGAAAAAGTTAAATTTTTCATTTCTTGTAACTTTGTTCCTTCATTCATTCGAAATACATTATACCATAATCATAGTATTTGACGCTAAGATACAAATGATGCGCATTGCACCGTCTATGCTATTTGAGTTATAAGAGATCTCCAAAATGTTGATGTTAGTGATACTGTATTATCCTTTGTTACACTGAATAATGTATGTGATATTGTGTTTTTATTTAATATCTAAATTAGAAATAGGTAATACCTTACATAGTGCTATTTGAGAAAATACACTATGTATGTGGTATTGTGTTTTTATTTTGCGTTGGTAACACTGCTTGTTTATATATACGAGCGGATCCAAGGGAAGGGCTATAGGGGCTATATCCCCCCTTAATGCTCAGGTATACACTGAATAAAATGAGCTTCAATCCTGCTTTACACTGGATAAAGAGGCAAAGTATGGTTTAGCCCTTCCCTTGATCATATCCTAGATCCGCGCCTTTATATATATATATATATATATATATATATATATATATATATATATATATATATATATATATATATATATATATATATATCGGGAGAGGCTTGGGCCCGATACTTACCCCCTAAATACGCTACTGTACATCAGTCAACCGTTCCCATATTATCTCATACAGCAACGAAACAAATTTTGAGTAAAGGCAAAATAATTATCAATATTCGAGACGAGACCGTGGCTTTCGAGACTGACCAAGGTCTCGTCTCGATTTATAGAGGTTTGTCTCGGTCTCGTCTCGGTATGTAAAAGTCCGTCTCGGTCTCGTCTCGGTATATAAAAGTCCGCCTCGGTCTCGGTACCATCCCTAGAAAGGGCCGATAATAGTATCATCAGAATAGCATATAACTGTTCCTCATCTTTTTGTTTTCACTGAAGTTTTTATACACAAAGTAAACTTAGTGTTCCACTGTCTAATGCATGTCAGAATTTCGTGTAGAAAGTCCTCACTTCATTTCGAATCATACTTTACCTATAGATCCCGTCCTTCGTAATCGAATCATTGCATAAGGACATTCTCCAGCATACAGAAAGGGCCGATAATAGTATCACCGGAATAGCATATAACTATTTTCTCTTCTTCTTTTTGTTTTCACTGGAGTTTTCATACACAAAGTAGTGTTCCACTGTCTAATACATGTCAGAATTTCGTGTAAAAAGTCTTCACTTAATTTCACAACAAACAAATTTAATGTGTACAAATGAAAGGTGAAATCACAATGTGGAGACTAGATTACAGTTAAAGAACTATATTTAACTGTATGTTTTATGTTTTTATTGAGTACACTCCATATTCACACATTCTTTTGAATTATTCAATTCTGGAAAACATACTGAAACTGAAAAACTTAACTTCAATACATACAAATGCCTACAGAAACATTCAATCTCCTTTAAGCTGTGTTTAACGCAATCGCTTTTGTTTTTAACATGATTTTCTCTATCTCAAAGTAAATACTTACATATTATCATTGTATTGTATTCGATATCATTTTATTTTTTTAAAAAAAGCTTTGACCGTAATTCGAACCCGGATCTCCTGTTAGGTAATTGAACGTCTTATCAGTACGCTACACTTCACTTCACATTTCAAAACTAACCATAACAATACGACTGATATATAGAAGTGAAAATGAAATTAAATCTTTAAGTTTTACGTCCCACGGTTATGCCGGTTAGGCTAAAGGAGACGGTGAAGAGAAATGAATGAAATGTTGGAATGAAGAAAGTGGGAGGAAACGGAAGAACCCCGAGAAAACCCACGAGCACGATGTTTGTCCACCACAAAGTCCACACGGTGCGAGCTGGGATCGAACCAGGGAACCAAGCACCGGGGGTGAACGCTCTACCACTGAGCCACCGCGCCCCCCTGACTGGTATATAGAAATCTTGGTTATATTCACATAAAGAAGAAGTCACACAGCCCAAACTTATGTAACGGAAGTGATACTAACAATGTATCCTGCTACTCATCATAACTGTAATTCAAATTGATAAAGACAAAATGTAAATTGTGAAAATTGGAAAATGAGATTCCCAGGCACGTTTATATCTTACCTTTCAGAAGCTATTGAACCAAAATTCACTTCATCGCCAGACCACTTGGATTCATGGTCAATGCTCTGAACTTCAACTTCGAAGATCAGGAGCTCCCTCCCTCCACATTTTCACTTTTTCTACGACGTGGCAAAATTACTAAAACAAAATGCTTGGGTACAATATACGAGGGTGTATCAAAAAGTTCGTACAATCAGCTAGAAGAAATCCATTCTGGAGAATTCTGACACCATTGTGGCATTGGTCCTTCTCTACGAAGTCACAGTGTCTAGTGGCACAGTTTTGCCAGAGAGTGGTTCTTCACTTTCCGTAAGCCCGTTTTGTAAAAGTCTGAAGTTTGGCTTTGAAACCACAGTACAACCTCAGAAATGACGTCATCCCTACTGTCAAAATACCGTCTCTGATCGGACGCTTCATTTGTGGGAAGAGAAAGAAGTTACTTGATACTAGGTTCGGTGAGTATGGAGGTGGTGCAATATTTTAATTACATAATTCCACTGCCTTCATCATGGGTGCATGGGCGGAGTGAGCTGGTGCATTGTCTGCCAACAGGAGCACTCTTTTTGTGATCAAGCCACAACGATTTCCTTCAGTTCCTCTCGCAGCATAGTCAGATGTGAATAATAAATACTAGTAATCGTTTGCCTCTGTGATAGGTAATCTGTCATGATGACTCCTTCACAGTCCCAGAAAAGGGAAAGTATTATCTTAGCGCCAGACATCTGCACTCGTACGTTTTTAGGGTCGGGGAGGAGGGATGTTTCATTATTTGCTCGTTTCTGGGTCATAAACATAAATCCAACTTTCATCCATTGTCACTAATCTGCCGAAAAAGTCTTCATCCACCTCACAGCGACGCAACATTTCTCTTGCAGCGTCCTCGCGATTTCTCTTCTGGAAAGTTGTGAGCAGTCGTTGTACCCACCGTGATGACACTTCCTGAAGACGCAGCTGGATGTGAATGATATTCCAGGCAGACTCGTAACTCCTATCTATTGCATACATAACACTTTCAATGGTTATCCTCCTGTCTTCCATTATGATCTTCTCAACTTTCTCCATCAAGGTGGCATCATCAGTGAAAGATGGACTTCCAGATCTAGAGGCGTCCGTGGTGGTCATGTGTCCAGTTTGGAATATTGCCGTCTCCACTTAAATACCATCTCATAGAATGGAATTTCATTCCCGTAGACTTCTTTCATTTCTTCGTGCATCTGCTTTGCTGATTTCCCTTGAAGAAGGAGGAAATTATTGACTCTCCGTGCCTCAAGTTTGTCAATCATAGCACTTTCAGTGATTTACATGCAATAAAAAGAAGAAAGAAAGAAAGAAAGAAAGAAAGAAAGAGTTTTCTAACGAGTCCAGAATTTGCATGGTTAACATACAAGGACCTTACTATAAAATGTATGTCGGAGGGAGTTCGTAGCTTGTCACCTAGGTGATCACATCAACTTTTTGATACTCTCTCGTGAAATATCACAGATGGATGCCGTGGGATCTTTCACTTGAGGAAAAGCATCAGCAAAGATGATTGCATCGCAAAGTGAGTTACAGTTTAACTTATTACAAGTTTTATCAGTATTATTAACACACTATTTACGACTCATTTTCTGGCCTTTTTATAACAGCGAACGTCTGCGAATAGTTCTTTAATTACA